>NC_080068.1:40052828-40652828 GCF_949987535.1 Balaenoptera acutorostrata
TCAGTATGGTGAGAATATGCTAATCAGTTCTACATTTCCAGAATTCACCAAGCCTACAGTGACCAAGTATGCTAACAACAAAAAAGTAAGGTATACAATTTAATAAACAGGGCAGAATTTATAAGGTGAGTGGGACAGACTGTTTTACTACCTGAAATGGGTTCTTGAATCACAAGAGTGCCTTTTTATTAGCTCTTTAAATTAATGAGCTTTATAAATGACACTTGCACACATGTAGTGGCAACAACAGATGGCATATATAACAATATCTTAAGTACAATCACAAATGTGCCCTACATATTGTTATCCAAGAGTGAAAACAGAATCATCTTTCAAGTGTTCCATCATTTATTTGGCAAAATATAAACAGGCATATGTTTTTAAATGTATGTTTATATTATTTTTTTTTAATTTAGGAGATAGAAAGCAAAATCTAACATACTTTAAATTAAAAAAAAAAATTTTTTTTAACAAGTTGCCTTAATCAGGACTGTTAAATATTCATTCAATGCATGCATTTGGTCCACAATAGTCATTCAATGATACTACTCTTTAATGGCATTTTTGGTCTAACAGTTACATCGGTCAAGTCTAAGAATTTTTACTTCATTTCAATGGGATGTTGTTTAATGAGGACACTGCAAAAATCACTTCACCAAAAGAAGAGTGCTCAAGGTGCCACTGGACAGTCACAAATAAATCAGACACAGGAAAGGGGAGGGGAGACAAAGGAGGAGAAAAAAGATGAGCCATCTCGGGTGGGCAGAGATAGCAGGGAAAACTGGATAAGCATCACTGGAAATTAACTAGCTCCCCCTTCAGCTACGACCTCAACACAAAACAGTCCTCCCCTTGCTGGTCCTGAGAAAGACCTCTTCTTCCCCAGCTTTATTCCACACTTTTCAGGTCCTCTACCATGATCTTCAAATCAGGGGTACGTGGAAGTCCTCAAGAGGGATGAGGGCAGAGGTTTGAAGCAAATCTATTTCCTGGTTCTTCGTTCCCAAATGCCCTCTTTCCTGAAACGAGGGTTCAGGCTTTCCTCCCACTTCCACTTGCCTTTCCCTACTTGATTAAGAAAAGTAGGCCTCTCACCCATTCCAAATCACTCTTCTAAGTGTACATTGCTCCAGGGTGCAAATGCGTCTAAAGCCCCAGAGGAACAGTTCTATGTAGGAGGGCAGTCCCTGAGCTCAAATCAGGAAAAACTCATTGGTGGCTCCTCATTTGACATATCCAGGTAACCAACCTGGAGCAAGGCCCTGCCTCACCAATCCAGCTATATATCAGAATTATGAAACGAGATGGAAATTTTCTCTGATACGATTCAGCTGATAGGTTTGAGATTGAAGACTTCCAGTTTTTCAACATTCATTTGGCGGGGACACAAGCAAAAAGGTTTAAAGACTACTGCCCAGTGTCACCTCTTCCTTCACTGAAATGTCTTTTTCTCTACTCCTGGTCTACACTTTTCCTATCTTCTTCTGTTTGTGCATAGATAAAACATTCTTCCTTCACCTCCCCAATACCCCTGCCCATCCATACCAGTTGACTTATTTATTCTCAGCCTACAAACAAGCTCAAGTTTCCCCAACCCCCAACCCCACCCCAACATGTAACTGAGCAGGACCCTATGGGGTCTTCCTGGGACAGACCCCTCCCCCATATCTTCTGCTTTAGCTCCTCTCTGAATTACCTAAATAATAGTATCTGATGCACATTTCCTGAGTTGTTTTTCAGATGCTAAAACCACCACCAAACAAAGAAATTAACTACTTGATGATCCCGAGCACATACCCCCCAGACCTACTGGTGCCTAAGGATTGATAATGTTAACTCCTGTGACACCACCTTGTCACCCCACCATAAACCAATCAGAGAACAGTGCACGAGCTGATCACTTACCCTGGGACGCCCCACCCTCACCCGGCCTTTAAAAATGCTTTGCCGAAACCCTTTGGGGAGTATGGGTTTTGTTTCTTTGTTTGTTTGTTTGAGCATGAGCCACCTATTCTCCTTGCTTGGCCCTGCAATAAACCTTTCTCTGCCCCAAACTCCTACATTTTGGTTTGTTTGGCCTCACTGTGAATTGGGCATATGAACTTTCGTTTGGTAACACACACTTAAAAAAAAAAAAAAAGTCTTTTTATTTTGGAATAATTTTAGATTTACAGAAAAGTTGCAAAGAATTCTCATATACCTCCCTGGCCAGTTTCCCCATTTTCATGTCTTATAGTACCATCTGTCATTTGTCAAAACTGAGAAATCCACATTGGTATACTACTATGAACTAAACTCTAGACTTATTTTGATTTCCATTAATATCCTCTTTCTGCTCCAAGAGCCAATCCAGGATATCACACATTGTACTGTGTGACAGTTTCTCAGTCTTATGACTTTGACAGTTTTGAGGAGTTCAGGCCAGGTGTCCCCATCTGACTTTGTCTGATGGTTTTTCCCTTCAAGGGAGGGAGGGACTTATGCTCCACTCCTATGGGGTGGTAGTATCCACACATTACTTGGAATTCTTTTGTAAGAAAGATTTACTTCTCCATTTATTAATTTATTCAATCATTTATTTATAGCAGTATGGCATATACTCATAGATACTTACTTTATCCTTTGGGCTATAATCCAATACTCTACGATTTACTTTATTGCTCAAATTGTTCTGGCTCTGGCCACTGGGAGCTCTTCCAGTTAGCCCCTCATCCCTTTGACTTGCTCCCATCCTTTTGTCTTTTAAGCACTTCCTTACTTTCTGGTACAAGGGGCTCCACGCTCATCTTCTATTTTCTCTACCACAGCTTTCTCTAGAATCAGCCATTTCTCCCACATTATCAGTCTTCTCCCCCTAAAAGCTAGTGCCCAATCTCCTGCCATTGCAGCCAAACTTCCTAAACGAAGAGTGGTCTGCTTCCTTTGTGACCCCAGTGGCCACCTTCCTCAAAACTCTCCTCTGTGGACTTTCATGATACCTCTCTATTTGGAGGGACCTCATTGTGATTCATAATTCTTTCTGCTCATACATCCGGGATCCAATATGAGATGCTAGAAAACGTCCCTTATCTCTCAGTCTACATGCTGTCTTGGACAAAATCATCAGTGACCCTCCAGAAGTATGACTCTAGCCCAAGCCTCTCCCCACAACTCCAAGTCCCTTCTTTCCAGCTGCCCAAAACCACTTTCCTGGGTATAAAAAGGCACTTGGGATTCTGCCCCAAATGGATCATTCACTTAGTGAAAAGTGTCACCTTAGAGATGCCAAGAGCCACCTATCATTCAACCTGAGCTGCTTCTTGGGTCTGCAAAGGGTGGTTTCTCTACAGAGGGAGGGGACAATGTCTCCTTCACCAAAGAAGGGACTGGTGCGGGGCTGTGGGGGGGTGGTGTTGCTGGTTCCATTCTTAGGAATAAAAGCAGAGGGCAGAATTCAAAGAGGACTTCCAATTAGCAGATCAGGAGGGATGTGGGTCACATAAAACTAAAAAATTCCATTATCTTTATAATGTATTTAACTGTAATGATCAGCAATTAACTTCTTAAAATAAGATCTGCCTCCTTAAGTTTTTTACTAGTAAAAACCAGGGAGTACGCACAATAACGAGTATGCAGGGAGTGTGCAGGGTAGAGCGGTGATGCCTTTAAAAAGGAAAGGCAAACAGGTTAAAGGAAAGAGACAAAATTAGCCTGAGAAATGGTCCCAGGCCAGGCAGTGACCCCCGGGCAACTCAAACTCAACAGGGCCAGAATTAACATGACTCTAACCCATTCCTCTCCCCTGGTCCTAGTCACCAATCACCCAAACTAAAGATCAGTCACTCTCTCCTTTTCCTGGCTCTTCCTGCACATGTAATCACCACCCAAATCCCAAAGGTCTCTTGAGATACTAAAAGTGCAGTGGTGTCATTGCAGGGAGATCTTACTTGAAATACTTCTCTGTTTTCTTGAATTTATACAACTAGTCTCGAAATGCTTTTTCTCCCCCTGGGTTGAATATGCTTTCACGCTCCTGTTTTACAAAAATATTTTATGACATAGAAAGATATAGTATAAAGTTAAAAAAAAAAAAACAAACAGCAGTTGCTATACAGTGCATCTGTTATGAACCCACTTCACCAAAACTGAAATAGATTGACTGAGCCTCTGTACTAAATGCTAGCCATAGATATTCCTGGCTGGAAGGATCAAATGACTTGTCTTATTCTGGGCATTTAAAAATATTCTAAGTATTATAAAATGAACACTTACCCGTAATTTATGTTTTTTACAATTGTAATAATTTACAATTATTGTAGAAAATAAACTATGATGAAATCTTAGCTCCAGAAAGGAGACCAAAGGAGATCATCTAATCCACTTCTCCATGCAAGAATGTTCTTTCTCTTCCTAGACTGGCCTGTTTGCATATCTCCAGGGACATGTGTTATAATTACAAGGCAACCCCTTCCACTGCTGGCCAGTGATAGCATTGGAAACTTCTGTGCTCCACAGAGCTAAAACTGGCTTCCCTGCAGCCATCATCCATTGCTTCTACTTCTGCCCTCTTGATTCTAATATAGCCGTCCAGCTTTCCTATGCTTACTGTTGGATGGTGTATGTTGCTCTATCCTTTGCCTTTATACCTATGCATGTTCTTATTTTTAAATACATCTATTGGAAGTAGATGACTGTGTTTGGTAAAACCCAGTCTGCTGGATCTCTGCCTTGTAACTGATATGTTTAGTCATTATTTTAATTATTGATATGGTTGGGTTTAAGTTCTATCAACTTGCTACTTGTCTTCCATTTGTTTCTTTGGGTTCCTCTGTTGCTCCATTCTTTCATTCTTTTGCAAACTTTCAGGCCCCACCCAAACCTACAGAAGCAGAAACTCTGTTGGTGTGGTCCAACAATTAGAGTTTCAACAAGCCCTCCAGGTGATTCTGTTTCACACTAAAGTTTAGTAACCACTAGAGTCAATATCGTACCAATTCGCTAACTCTTCCATCATCTAATTCCTACTGGAAATTAAAAATAATCATAAGGTCTTCCATTTTTTCTAGAACACCTAACATTCTCTAAGTTCAGGTTCTTCTTCATACATCATCATACTTTTTCAGTAGCTTAATGAGGATTATTTCCCTTGCCAAATCTCTCCCCCCCACCCGGCACTTAGCCTTCAACCTCATTGCCAGAATATGGAATATATTGTTCCTAAAATATACATCAGATGTTACTCTTAAGAAAGAAAGAGAGAAAGAAAGAGAGAGAGAAAGAAAGAAAGGGAGAAAGAGAGAGAGAGAGAAAGAAAGAAAGAAAGGAGAAAGAAAAAGAGAGAAAAAGAAAGAAAGAAAGAAAGAAAGAAAGAAAGGGAGAAAGAGAGAGCAAAGAAAGAAAGAGAGAGATAAAGGAAGGAAGAAAGAAAGAGAAAGAGAGAGAAAGAAAGGAAGGAAGGAAGGAAGGACTTCCCTGCCTCCAGGCTGAAGATTACAGGGGCATCCAATACCCTTCGCAATTTGGCACATCAGTAGCTTTCTTTCTCTCTCTCTCATTTTTTTCTTTCTAGATCTGAAAATGATGAATGTATTTATTTAAAGCAGAATTTTATATTATATGTAGCATTTGGCAAACATATAAAAGAAATTGTCATCTTCTTAGAAAAATGGAAGGTAACATTGATAAAGATAAGATCCCATATTTCATGCTATTTCTCCAAAGCAGCATTTTTCACCCAAAGTTATCTCAAGTGAAATCAGAGACATAGATGCCACAGACAGGAGATTCTTTCTCCAGGTTCATAAGAAGCTCAAAGCAGTGGGATTTACTACACAATACTATGATGTTAGTTGTCACTTTGAGTTGCAAACAATATTTAAACTGAAGCAGATGAAAATATTACATCCTCTATGCTATTTCTTTTTTTTAATTTAATTTAATTTTTTATACAGCAGGTTCTTATTAGTTATCTATTTTATACATATTGATGTATATATGTCAATCCCTATCTCCCAATTCATCCACCACCACCACCTCCCACCAACCTCCCTCCATCCCCTCCCCACCCCATCACCACAAAAGCCCTCCAGCCAGACAGTTCTCTTGTACCAGCAGTCTTTGCAGAGTATTTTCTCTTTGTTGGAATGGTGCTTCCCCTCTTCTCCAGCTGGAGACTTTCTACCATTATTCAAGTCCCAACCAAGGCAGCTCTTCTCAGAAGCTTTCTCTGATATCTTAACCTTCACACTTTTTACCTATCACAAACTCTTACCTCTCCTGTCTATCAAGTCGTGAGGCTGGATGGGATTAAGGGGAATGTTTGCTTGTTCAAGGGAAAGGCAGCCAACAGATACTGCAGTTAACGGATAATTACTGAAACAGAGAACTGTGAAGAACTCTGCTGGAGGGGCAATTGCCAAGATTTACTCCTACACATGAATGCCCCCAAACCAGCACAATCTGAGGAGTTCTCCAATCATATAATCATTGGACTCTGACCTGGGCCCACAAATGAAGCAACTGGAGACCAGTCAACTATTTTCAACATTTGAAAAAGTCCACAGGAAATCACATAACTGCCCATGGAAAGCGTGTGAGGGATGCTGCTTTGGGCCTTTCTGGAGCTTATGCCAACTGAGTGTGGCAACACCAGTTAGCTCATGCTGATCAGGAAGTCCAATTGACAGCTGTAGGTGGTTTGATTTGATTTAAAAATAGAAAAACAAACAAAATTGTTTAAACATAGTTTGTTTGGTACAGGGACTCTTTCAAAACATGAGATACAAAGAAAAAGAGAAAACAGTAATAATTAATAACACACACAGAGGACATCACTTTGAAGACAGGTACTTCCCTCTTGGATGTGAACTAATGAAAACAATTCAGATCCTTTAGACTGAGCAGTGGTTCACAACCTTGGCTACACCTGAGAATCATGTGGGGAGATTTATAAATTCCTGACACCCAGGCCATACCCCAGATCAATTAATCTCTGGAGGTGGGACCCATGCATCCGTATTTTTAAAATGTCCTTAGGTGATTTAATGTGCAGCCAAGTTTGAGAATCTCTGCTTTTGAGCCTTGCTCCTCCAAGCATGGGCCACAGAGCCAGAGCAGCAGCGTCCTGCACAGGATGCTTGTTAGAAATGCAAAATCTTAGGTTCCATTCCAGATCTACCAAATCATAATATGCATTTTAACAAAATTCCTAGGTGATTCGTATGTCCATTAAAGTCTGAGAAACAGGGAGAGGAACCAAGATGGCGGAAGAGAAGGACATGCTCTCACTCCCTCTTGCGAGAACACCAGAATCACAACTAGCTGCTGGACAATCATTGACAGGAAGACATTGGAACTCACCAAAAAAGATACCCCACATCCAAAGACAAAGGAGAAGCCACAATGAGAAGGTAGGAGGGGCACAATCACAGTAAAATCAAATCCCATAACTGCTGAGTGGGTGACTCACAGACAGGAGAACACTTATACCACAGAAGTCCACCCACTGGAGTGAAGGTTCTGAGCCCCACGTCAGGTTTCCCAACCTGTGGGTCTGGCAACAGGAGGAGGAATTCCTAGAGAATCAGACTTTGAAGCCTAGTGGGAATTGATTGCAGGACTTCGACAGGACTGGGGGAAACAGAGACTCCACTCCTGGAGGGCACACACAAAGTAGTGTGCGCACTGGGACCCAGGGGAAGGAGCAGTGACCCCAGGGGAGACTGAACCAGACCTAGTGTTGGAGGGTCTCCTGCAGAGGCGGGGGGGGGGGGGGTGGCTTTGGCTCACAGTGGGGACAAGGACACTGACAACAGAAGTTCTGGGAAGTACTCCTTGGCGTGAGCCCTCCCAGAGTCTGTCATTAGCCCCACCAAAGAGCCCAGGTAGGCTCCAGTGTTGGGTTGCCTCAGGCCAAACAACCAACAGGGAGGGAACCCAGCCCCACCCATCAACAGTCAAGGGGATTAAAGTTTTACTGAGCTCTGCCCACCAGAGCAACAGTCAGCTCTACCCACCACCAGTCCTTCCCATCAAGCCTCTTAGATAGCATCATCCACCAGAGGGCAGAGAGCAGAAGCAAGAAGAACTACAATCCTGCAGCCTGTGGAACAAAAACCACATTCACAGAAAGACAGACAAGATGAAAAGGCAGAGGGCTATGTACCAGATGAAGGAACAAGATAAAACCCCAGAGAAACAACTAAATGAAGTACAGATAGGCAACCTTCCAGAAAAAGAATTCAGAATAACAATAGTGAAGATGATCCAGGACCTCGGAAAAAGAATGGAAGCAAAGATCGAGAAGAGGCAAGAAATGTTTAACAAACACGGAAAAGAATTAAAGAACAAACACACAGAGGTAAACAATACAATAACTGAAATGAAAATCACACTAGAAGGAATCAAGAGCAGAATAACTGAGGCAGAAGAACGGATAAGTGACCTGGAAGACAGAATGGTGGAATTCACTGCTGCGGAACAGACTAAAGAAAAAAGAATGAAAAGAAATGAAGACAGCCTAAGAGACCTCGGAGACAACATTAAACGCAACAACATTCGCATTATAGGGGTCCCAGAAGGAGAAGAGAGAGAGAAAGGACCAGAGAAAAAATTTGAAGAGATTATAGTCGAAAACTTCCCTAACATGGGAAAGGAAATAGCCACCCAAATACAAGAAGTGCAGCGAGTCCCATACAGGTTAAACCCAAGGAGAAACACGCCGAGACACATAGTAATCAAACTGGCAAAAATTAAAGACAAAGAAAAATTATTGAAAGCAGCAAGGGAAAAATGACAAATAACATATAAGGGAACACCCATAAGGTTAACAGCTGATTTCTCAACAGAAACTCTACAAGCCAGAAGGGAGTGGCATGATATACTTAAAGTGATGAAAGGGAAGAATCTACAACCAGGATTACTCTACCCAGCAAGGATCTCATTCAGATTCGATGGAGAAATCAAAAGCTTTACAGACAAGCAAAAGCTAAGGGAATTCAGCACCACCAAACCAGCTCTACAACAAATGCTAAAGGAACTTCTCTAAGTGGGAAACACAAGAGAAGAAAAGGATCTACAAAAACAAACCCAAAAGAATTAAGAAAATGGTCATAGGAACATACATATCGTTAATTACCTTAACCATGAACGGATTAAATGCCCCAACCGAAATACACAGGCTTGCTGAATGGATACAAAAACAAGACCCATATATATGCTGTCTAAAAGAGACCCACTTCAGACCTAGGGACACATACACATTGAAAGTGAGGGGATGGAAAAAGATATTCCATGCAAATGGAAAACAAAAGAAAGCTGGAGTAGCAATACTCAAATCAGATAAAACAGACTTTAAAATAAAGAATGTTACAAGAGACAAGGAAGGACACTACATAATGATCAAGGGATCAATCCAAGAAGAAGATATAACAATTATAAATATATATGCACCCAACATAGGAGCACCTCAATACATAAGGCAACTGCTAACAGCTCTAAAAGAGGAAATCGACAGTAACACAATAATAGTGGGGGACTTTAACACCGCACTTAAACCAATGGACAGATCATCCAAAATGAAACTAAATAAGGAAACAGAAGCTTTAAATGACACAATAGACCAGATAGATTTAATTCATATTTACAGGACAGTCCATCCAAAAACAGCAGATTACACGTTCTTCTCAAGTGCGCACGGAACATTCTCCAGGACAGATCACATCTTGGGTCACAAATCAAGCCTCAGTAAATTTAAGAAAATTGAAATCATATCAAGCATCTTTTCTGACCACAACACTATGAGATTAGAAATGAATTACAAGGAAAACGACGTAAAAAACACAAACACATGGAGGCTAAACAATACATTACTAAATAACCAGGAGGTCACTGAAGAAATCAAAGAGGAAATCAAAAAATACCTAGAGACAAATGACAATGAAAACATGATGATCCAAAACCTATGCGATGCAGGAAAAGCAGTTCTAAGAGGGAAGTTTATAGCTATACAAGCCTACCTCAAGAAACAAGAAAAATCTCAAATAAACAATCTAACCTTACACCTAAAGGAACTAGAGAAAGAAGAACAAACAAAACCCAAAGTTAGCAGAAGGAAAGAAATCATAAAGATCAGAGCAGAAATAAATGAAATAGAAACAAAACAATAGCAAAGATCAATAAAACTAAAAGCTGGTTCTTTGAGAACATTAAAAAAATTGATAAACCGTTAGCCACACTCATCAAGAAAAAGAGGGAGAGCACTCAAAACACTAAAATTAGAAATGAAAAAGGAGAAGTTACAATACACACCGCAGAAATACAAAGCATCCTAAGAGACTACTACAAGCAACTCTATGCCAATAAATTAGACAACCTGGAAGAAATGGACAAATTCTTAGAAAGGTATAACCTTCCAAGACTGAACCAGGAAGAAATAGAAAATATGAACAGACCAATCACAAGTAATGAAATTGAAACTGTGATTTTAAATCTTCCAACAAACAGAGGTCCAGGACCAGATGGCTTCACAGGGGAATTCTACCAAACATTTAGAGAAGAGCTAACACCCATCCTTCTCAAACTCTTCCAAAAAATTGCAGAGGAAGGAACACTCCCAAACTCATTCTATGAGGCCACCATCACCCTGATAACAAAACCAGACAAAGATACTACAAAAAAAGAAAATTACAGACCAATATCACTGATGAATATAGATGCAAAAATCCTCAAAAAGTACTAGCAAACAGAATCCAACAACACATTAAAAGGATCATACACCATGATCAAGTGGTATTTATCCCAGGGATGCAAGGATTCTTCAATATATGCAAATCAATCAATGTGATACACCATATTAACAAATTGAAGAAGAAAAACCATATGATCATCTCAATAGATACAGAGAAAGCTTTTGACAAAATTCAACACCAATTTATGATAAAAACTCTCCAGAAAGTGGGCATAGAGGGAACCTACCTCAACATAATAAAGGCCATATATGACAAACCCACAGCAAACATCATTCTCAATGGTGAAAAACTGAAAGCATTTCCTCTTAGATCAGGAACAAGACAAGGATGGCCACTCTCACCACTATTATTCAACATAGTTTTGGAAGTCCTAGCCACAGCAATCAGAGAAGAAAAAGAAATAAAAGGAATACAAATTGGAAAAGAAGAAGTAAAACTGTCATTGTTTGCAGATGACATGATACTATACATAGAGAATCCTAAAAATGCCACCAGAAAACTACTAGAGCTAATCAATTAATTTGGTACAGTTGCAGGATACAAAATTAATGCACAGAAATCTCTTGCATTCCTATACACTAATGATGAAAAATCTGAAAGAGAAATTATGGAAACACTACCATTTACCACTGTAACAAAAAGAATAAAATACCTAGGAATAAACCTACCTAGGGAAACAAAAGATCTGTATGCAGAAAACTATAAGACAATGATGAAAGAAATTAAAGATGATACCAACAGATGGAGAGATATACCATGTTCTTGGACTGGAAGAATCAATATTGTGAAAATGACTATACTACCCAAAGCAATCTACAGATTCAATGCAATCCCTATCAAATTACCAATGGCATTTTTTATGGAACTAGAACAAATCATCTCAAAATCTGTATGGACACACAAAAGACCCCGAAGGGCCAAAGCAGTCTTGAGGAAAAAAACGGAGCTGGAAGAATCAGACTACCTGACTTCAGACTATACTACAAAGCTACAGTAATCAAGACAATATGGTACTGGCACAAAAACAGAAATATAGATCAATGGAACAAGATAGAAAGCCCAGAAATAAACCCATGCACATATGGTCACCTTATCTTTGATAAAGGAGGCAAGAATATACAGTGGAGAAAAGACAGTCTCTTCAATAAGTGGTGCTGGGAAAACTGGACAGCTACCTGTAAAAGAATGAAATTAGAACACTGCCTAACACTATACACAAAAATAAACTCAAAATGGATTTGAGACCTAAATGTAAGACCGGACACTATAAAACTCTTAGAGGAAAACATAGGAAGAACACTCTTTGACATCAATCACAGCAAGATCTTTTTTGATCCACCTCCTAGAGTAATGGAAATAAAAGCAAAAATAAACAAATGGGACCTAATGAAACTTCAAAGCTTTTGCACAGCAAAGGAAACCATAAACAAGACGGAAAGACAACCTTCAGAATGGGAGAAAATATTCTCAAACAAATCAACGGACAAAGGATTAATCTCCAAAATATATAAACAGCTCAATATTAAAGAAACAAACAACCCAATCCAAAAATGGGCAGAAGACCTAAATAGACATTTCTCCATAGAAGACATACAGATGGCCTAGAAGCACATGAAAAGCTGCTCAACATCACTAATTATTAGAGAAATGCAAATCAAAAGTACAATGAGGTATCACCTCACACCGGATAGAATGGGCATCATCAGAAAATCTACAAACAACAAATGCTGGAGAGGGTGTGGAGAAAAGGGAACACTTTTGCACTGTTGGTGGGAATGTAAACTGATACAGCCACTATGGAGAACAGTATGGAGGTTCCTGAAAAAACTAAAAATAGAATTACCATATGACCCAGCAATCCCACTACTGGGCATATACCCAGAGAAAACCATAATTCAAAAAGACACATGCACCCCAATGTTCACTGCAGCACTATTTACAATAGCCAGGTCATGGAAGCAACCTAAATGCCCATCGACAGACGAATGGATAAAGAAGTTGTGGTACATATATACAATGGAATATTACTCAGCCATAAAAAGGAACGAAATTGAGTCATTTGTTGAGACGTGGATGGATCTACAGACTGTCATACAGAGTGAAGTAAGTCAGAAAGAGAAAAACAAATACCGTATATTAACACATATAAGTGGAACCTAGAAATATGGTACAGATGAACCGGTTTGCAGGGCAGAAGTTGAGACACAGATGTAGAGAACACCAAGGGGGGACAACCGCGGTGGGGTGGGGATGGTGGTGTGCTGAATTGGGCGATTGGGACTGACATGCATACACTGATGTGTATAAAATTGATGACTAATAAGAACCTGCAGTATAAAAAAACAAACAAACAAACAAAAAAAACAACTAATACTTAACTTTCTTTGGGTTATTTGCATGGAAATATGTAAATATAAATGTTTCAGACATTACATGAAATTTCTAAAAATCTTTTATGTTCTGGTATAATGTTATAAATCATAATTCTAGTTATTACTTTAAAATGTATATCTCAGAAATAACTAAATTTCCTTGTCAATTGCATTATTATGAACTTTCATCAAATCTTTAACCGTGGTCATTTTTAAGTCTTTTGTCATTTACAGACAGTTCTGGGTGTACTCTGATGCTTTTGCAAAAATGTTCCTATAAAAGGGTTTCATCTTCAAGGAATTCATGGAAAAGACTCTGACAAGTACAGGTTTCTGGTAACTGACTATACTGCTGAACTGAATGAATAAGCATTTTCAGAACTCTTATGGAAAACTGATGAATTCATAAAAGTGCTAACAAAAGATCAAGATGAAAAAAAAAATTAATTACATGGGACTGAGTGAACTGATGAGGATGATTATAATTTTTGTGACTTTCTGTTTGAAAAAAAAAAAAATCCCACAAGGACTCAGAGGCAAAAAACATACAAATCAACTTTCACTGCAAAGTAAAGGAGCGGTTACAGTGGAGGATTACTGGACTGAATATCAATATTATGACATAGTATGAGTGTGTTTCGTGTTTGGTAATTGCAATCATTGCTGCTTTTGTTGTGGTCATCCATTTACAATGCTTGGTGTCAGTTTATTTATCTCTTGTAAAAATAAAATACAGTGTGTGTGTGTGGAAAAAAAAAAAGAAGTCTGAGAAACATTGCCTTATAAAATACAGAACACTTAAGAATTGCTTAACCCAGCATTATTTACAATTGCCAAGATATGGCAGCAACCTAAGTGTCCATCAACGGATGAATGGATGAAGAAGATGTAGTATATATATACACAATGGAATACTACTCAGCCATTTTAAAAAAATGAAATTTTGCCATCTGCAGCAACATGGGTGGACTTGGAGGGCATTATGCTAAGTGAAGTTAAGTCAGACAGAGAAAGACAAATACTGTATGATATCACTTATATACAGAATCTAAAAAATACAACAAACTAGTGAATAGAACAAAAAAGAAACAGACTCACAGATGTAGAGAACAAACTAGTGGTTACCAATGGGGAGAAGGAAGAGGGGAGGGGCAATTTAAGAGTAGGGGATCAAGAAGTACAGACTATTATGTATAAAATAAGGATATATTGTAAAACACAGTGAGTATAGCCAATGTTTTATAACTATAAACTCAAAGGTTGAGTATAACCCTTAAAAATTGTGAATCATTTTATTGTACACCCATAACTTATATAATATTGTACATCAACTACACTTAAATATTATTAAATTAGTATTCATTTAAACTATTATTTTAAGGTATTTATTAAGATATTATCAAATTATAAAATCTTCCTTAAAGTAATTGTTACAATTAATTAGATTTACAAATAAGATAATAAATGGAAAACTCAACAACAACCAAAAGAATTGCTTAACCTCTCAGAGACAAGTGACCGATATTCCCTCAATATTCAGTCTAAAACATTAATCTCTAAACAATGTTTTGGGACAGGCTTCTCCGTTGTAGGAGCCTTTTCCATCCCTTCAAGCTACTCTCAAATTTTCCTGATTACACATAAGAAAAGGGAAAGATTTAAGAACTAGAAGAAAGAGGATATTTCCCAGTCTTTCTCTGCAGGGTTGTTTTTTTCTTTTTGTGAGGGGGGAAAAGAAATTACATACACAGACAAGCCACAATGATCAGTAAATTGCAGCTTATAAATTACACTAAGATCTGATCTCCCCATACATAAAAGACGTTATGTCAACTACTGACATTTTTTTGTGATACCCAGGCCTGTCCTAAATGCGTTGTTTTTATTCCCAGCAAATGTATAAATCCCACCAACTCAAATCTAATTAGGGGTACCAATTTTACTTTCTACTTGAGGACTGAGGATTTCCTCCCAAAAGTCAGGGAAGCTTTATTTGAGGTTTATTTGTCATGAGCTCTGTCTCCTACTAGGTTGCATGCAAAACAGGCAAATTAAGATGAAATCAAATCATTTATTAAGCACATATATTGTCCAAAGCCCTGTGGAACTCTATAGAAGAGGCTTTTGGGGGGTTTTTTGTTTGTTTGTTTGTTTGTTTAATCCTTATCTTCTAAGCACTTACTGTAACTAAGGGAAAGGGCTGTTCTATTTTCTAAGTCCTAAATATCTTGAAAAATACAGTTGACTCTTGAGCAGCTCGGGGGTTAGAGGCAGCCCCCCTCTTTGCAGAAATACCATGTACCACTTATGGTCCCCCCTCCCTACCTGAGGTTCCTCCGTATTTGGGGTTCTGCATCTGCAGATTCAACCAACTTGGGATTTTGCAGTGCTATAGTACATATTTATCATAAAAGTGGACCGGTTTAAAAAAAAAAAAAAAAAAAGGGGACCGGTAAAAGTGGACCTCAGCAATCCAAACCCATGTTGCTCAAGGGTCAACTGTAAAGCAAATCTAAAGAACAAAAAGTTGATTAATAATCAATTAAACCTTTTCCTAATCAAGGATCTATAAGTTATTGAGCTAATTAAATAGTTTTGAGCATTACATTTAAGGATTCATTTAGGAAAATTACAGCAGTTTTAGTTTACAGTATTGCCTATGTCTCAGAAAGGAGGGGTCTAGGTGAGAATTCTCAGCTGGGAAGTTGTGAGTGCCCTGAACACCTCAAAGCCACTGGCTTCATGCCTTAAAATGCTTAACAACTTAACAGGCCCTACATTTCCATTTGGAAATTCACAGAAAGATAACTTGCCCCCAAATATGATAGTATTTCCTCGGTACGTGTTATTTGAGACACTTAGTAATGGGGTCTTAGATACTAAAGCCTGGGCACAATGGAAAGCAAGGTAATAGGAATAATTCTGTTCGTGATATGAATTGCCAGTGTTTGCTGATTGCCCACAGTATGTCTGGCCCTGTTCTAAGTGCTTTGATGGCATTAAACTTATTTATTTATTTATTAAATTAATTCCCACCACAAGCTGTTAAGACAAGTACAGTATTACCATTCTGCCTTAGGACAAGGAAAATGAGACCCAAGAAGTTGGGTAATTTCCTTGAAGTCATGCAGCTGTAAGTGGTGGGACTGAGCTGTGACCCTAACACCCTGGCTCCAGGGTCCCTACTCTTAATCACTATGCCATGCAGCCTCTCTGGAGAACCTACTGTTACACTCCCGAGGAAACAGTCATAGGATTACTTTTACAGTCTTTTAGAAAATCATTCTTCCTGCTATCTAGCTATGTTTCATTACAACACTCCCAAATTTGACATGACTTTTGAGCCCAGCTAGATGGCTTCTGCAAAAGGCAAATGGTGATTTATTATCATAGTTGGTTGGTTTCGTTTTTTTTTAGGTATATCTGGGTTTGAAATTCAATATCTGGGACCAGAGCATCTACCATTTTTCAATGACTAAAGACAAAGATATTTTTTAAAAAAGCAATCTGAAGTAAACATGGAACTCCAGTCCTGTTTTTTTACCTGATATTTCAGATACCATGAACACTAAAGTCTCCCACCGTGACTCACAAGTCACAGTGAATATGTCGTTTTCATCTTTCAGAAAAGACGGTGGTAGAAAGTCTGCAGAGCTGCAAGTTAATAATGTTACTGAGTCTGAGGGCTAAGAGTAACAGTTACTGATGTCATCTAGGACAATCATTTTATGAATAGAAAGAATTTTAGAATAAGAACTAAATTGGCTGAAACAATTTCAACTAACAGCATTTCTCTCCCTCCCTTTAACAAATGTATAGTTGCAAGGGGCCATATATGTAGGCTGTAGATTTCCAACAACCTCAAATAAGTAGATCACAGCTGAGAGACCAAGATAAAATAATAAACAAAAAATATTTTCTACCCAAACAATTTTCCTAACACTCATACGTTTATTCTCAGAGTTGAATCAAGTTCCTGGGATACAACATTTTTGGACAGCCTCCTAATGCCTACATGCAATACTTAAGCCTGAGTTTTTCAACAAACTTAGATGACGTCTATAGCATGTTACCCGAGACATCTTTGGCAAACACCTCCCTGAACACTCCCTAGTCACCGTTGGTGGCTAGTTGTTCCTGGAGGGCACCCTCTCTGTGGGCAGTCTGAAACTGCTCTTGGGGAGCCTGGGGTTTCGAGAACTTGTGTTGTACAAAAGCTCTGGTGTAGAGCTCTCTGGAGGTGGATCCCATGGCCTACTGTTCTCATCATACCTCTTTGATGTCAACAGCTAATCAAGGCTCTTTGGATATTGCCAAAGCAGGGGTACCAGTGTCTCCCCACCCTGAAGGGGTCCTGCTGTCTTCCACAACTTATGCAGTCTTGAAGAAGTGCTAAATCATTACTACTCTACCATGGTTATTGCCTCTGGTTCCCACATGAGCATTAGTTAGTTATCACCTCTTAAGGAATGAGGACTTTCACGTGCAGGGCTGGCTCTCAGCCAAATCTGACAGCCCAGCCTATAAATTGTTGTCAAGTCCCTAGCAGACCCCTGACTCAAGATGCAGAACTGTTGTGTTCAGACCCTACTAGGGAGGAGGGAAATGACCAGGAGGAAAGCATAGAGCAGCTTCCTAGGGTCCATTAGATAATTCGGCCCAAGCCCTGGAGTTCCTGCCTCCCAGAGGTGCATTGATTAAGTAAAGCCTTGTCCACAAGCAACACCAATGCTTGCACATAACAGTATAAGATTCCGAGAAGGAAAGCAAGTGGGAGTGGCTATTACATAAGGAGCAGAGAGAAAACAGAAAAGACATCTAATCCTCTTGCTTAATTTCACAGGTAAGAAATTCAAGCAGCAGCATTTTCCAGGTTTAAATAGACTTTATGATGAAGATTTTTAAAAAACAAACAAAAAACATAACCACAATTACACCACCTAAATGTTTCCTTTAATATTAATATTTATAAAATTGTCCTTTAATAACCTCAAATATCCAGATAGTCTTCAAATTTAATTGGTGTGCCCAGACCCAAAGAGGATCCTTTCATTACAGGGTTGATATGTCTCTTAGGTCTTTTAATAATCTATGTTTTTTTTTCCTTGAGCTTTATTTGTTGGAAGAAAAAAAGATTATTCTCCGTAGCGTTCTCACATTATGGATTTTGCTGATAGCATGCAGGAAGTGTCCTGTAACATGTTCCTCTGTCCAGCATATTTCCTATAACCTGGCTTGTTTAGATTCCTGTCCAAACTTCTAGAAAGACTGTTTCATGGGTGCTTTGTCTACATCCCATTGAATCTCATCAGGATGCACAACAATTAACTCTTCAAAAAATAAAAAAATCTTAACATTAAATAGTAATGGATTCAGGTGTTAACAGCCACCCCAAACCATCCCATTAAAAAGTTTCTCGGGACTTCCCTGGTGGCACAGTGGTTAAGAATCCGCCTGCCAGTGCAGGGGACACAGGTTCAATCCCTGGTCTGGGAAGATCCCACATGTCGCGGAACAACTAAGTCTATGCGCCACAACTACTGAGCCCACACGCCTAAAGCGTGTGCTCCGCAACAAGAGAAGTCACTGCAATGAGAAGCCCAAGCACTGCAACGAAGAGTAGCCCCTGCTTGCCGCAACTAGAGAAAGCCCGCACGCAGCAACAAAGACCCAACACAGCCAAAAATAAAAATAAATAAATAAATTTATTTTTAAAAAGTTTCTCACCACCTCTTAAACTAATGATATTACCAGCTATTGGTAACTAGTGCCTATCCAGTTTGAAAATGCAAATATTGGAATGATAATATCCCAATACTATCAGTCTTTATTTGCCATTTTTTTCCTGTAAATAACTTTTCCTCATTAATTATTTGGTTACCCAATCTGTTCAGGGAACTAGGATTAACACTTGATTCTTTCTTTCATATTCATTTTTTAAAGTATAAGTTGGTTCCCTGCCCTTTTCCAAAGGTGACTAATGAATTTTGTTGTTTCAGTATTATTTTAAATCCATGGGTTTAAACATGTTTGATGTGTTTTAATCCACTGTAGTTTTTATTCTTTTATATTCCCATTGACTGACCTTTGGCCGCTGGGAAACCCTTCAAGTTGTTTCTGGAGTCTTTCTGCTATCACACCAATACTCTTTGATAGTGCTTTGTTTTCTAGTAATGATGAGAAATTCTAGGCTCATCTTTACATTTCCAGACCCAGACCTAGAATCAGTCTTTACTCCAAAGAGCCCCGGTTCCTTTTAGTGGGAAATGGTGTATAAAATCCACACTGTGCGGTCTGGGAGAGTGCCCTGCTTCTGGCTTGGCCATTTTTAGGCTTTTTTTCCAAGGGCCAGAAGAAGAAAATGCAATTTTTAAAAATATAATAGGCATCATTAGTTTCATCATTATATTTAGGATTACAGTGTTTTTACTTAACCTCTTTGGTTTTGTTTGTATCATCTCTTTTCTCTTACAATGAAAATTGTGTTTCCTAACAAATACAATAATGATAGCTATGTCATTACTAAACATGTTTGCTGAGAACAGTTTAAGGTTTCTTTGCCATTAAAGTCACTTGAAATACAGATAATCCTCATTTGCAGAGTAGTGCAGGACCATAAAAAGGATTATGCAGGCTGAAACTTTGCAAAGACAATCTTAATAATGAATGGGGGCAATTACAATTGTTCCATGTCCTTTACAGATTTTTGTCAAAACACTAAAAAGTCTATACATTTATAGGGAAAAAACTTACATTACATATATAATATATATGTAACATAAGTTACATGTAAATAACATATACAAATAACATATATAAGTAACTTACATGGTTATCAGTTTATAGGGAAATGAACAAAACAGTAAAACTAATATTTACTTAGTATGCTGTGATTTAAAACAGACACATTTGAGAATTGAATGATTTTATTTGTTTAAAAAAAAACTTTCTGGGCTTCCCTGGTGGCGCAGTGGTTGAGAGTCTGCCTGTCAATGCAGGGGACACAGGTTCGAGCCCTGGTCTGGGAGGATCCCACATGCCGCGGAGCAACTGGGCCCGTGAGCCACAAGTACTGAGCCTGCGCGTCTGGAGCCTGTGCCCCGCAACGGGAGGGGCCGCGACGGTGAGAGGCCCGCGCACCGCGATGAAGAGTGGCCCCCACTCGCTGCAACTAGAGAAAGCCCACACACGGAAACGAAGACCCAAAACAGCCAAAAATAAAAAATTAAATAAATAAAGTGTAAAAATTAAAAAAAAAAAAAAAGAAATAGAAGTTTAAAAACGCAACTTTAAAAAAAAAAAAAACTTTCTAAGAGTTCTTTGAAGGGTGCTTGCCTTCCTCTTGCCACATAACTTATGACACAAAGCGAACATCTTTTCTACGCCTTGGCAAACTGTCATACTCCTTTCTAAGTATGGATCAACTTCCAACATTGCATCCTTTGCTCTTTCAGTGTAGTGAAATATCTCCAGAACTTCTTTTAATGTGAGTGCTTTTGAGGCACCACTTCCCAGGGACATCTTCATCCTTTCCATCTCAACCACTTTCCTTATTTATGTCAATAAGTTACTTTCACTCCACTCTTCTGGCTGCACATGCCCACAGTCAGATATTTCTTCTATAACCTCATTATAGTCTATTAGAATTTCACTTCCAGCATTGTCACTTTTTGTTTCTTTCCTGCACTTTCATCTTTGTTGCCCAATTCTCTCTTTCGATTATCCATTTATGTGAAATGTCACATGGTTTGTCACTGGGAGACAAGAAGGCAACACAGTGACATGCTTTGCTATCTCTGCGTGAACTAAATGAGCAACTCAGTGACCAATCACCAAAACGCTTTAAAAGAAGTAATATGATTGGTCACTGATCATGAGGCCATCTGTTATTTATATAGTGATTTGTGGAGTAATGAGCTAGCAGCAAAGTTTGCACTTTATGAAATTGCTGTGCTAACTGAAATTTGAACCATTGTGTTGGGGGACTGGTGTTATTTAAACCATGTAACTGAAGTTTGTACGTATTGGAACTGTGCAAAGTGAGGACTGACTGATTCCTCTCGGAAAATATAAACCACCAATTTGAGAAACTATTAAATTCATTTGTTCATTGTTGCTTTCCTTTTTTTTTTTTTTTTGCAGAGCAAATGTCTTTAATCAACATAAATGCCAAAACAAAACATCGACAAATTAAGTCCAGCAATGTATAAAAAAAGATAATACATGGTGTCCAACTGGGGTCTACTGCAGGAATGCAAAGTTGTTTTAACATTTGGAATCAGTCAGTGAAACTCACTACACTAACAGAATAAAGAAGAAAAACTATATAATCATCTCAATGGGAAAAAAAGCATTTGGCAAAATTTAATATCCACTGATTATTTTTTTTAAAGTCTTAGCAAATTAGGATTACGTCTGCAATATAATAAAGGGTATCTGTGAAAAGCATATTGCTAATGTAATATGTAATGGAAAAATATTGATTATTTTCCTTCTACAATAGAGAATGGAGCATGGATATCTGATCTCACTTCTTTCATTCAATATTAGGTTGATGGCCCTATCTATGCAACTAGGTAACAAAAAATAAAATGAAAAGTATAAAGATTGGAAAGAAAGAAATAAAACTACCTGTGATCTATAATTTTATGTATCAATTTGGCTGGGCCATGGTGCCCAGATATTTAGTCAAATATTATTTGGGATATTTCTGTGAAGGTGTTTGTTTGTTTTTGTTTTGTTTTGTTTTTGGATGAGAATAACATTAAATTGGGGGACTCTGATAAAGCATATTGTCCTTTATAATGTGAGTGGGCCTCATTCAATCAGTTGAAGGCCTTAATAGAACAAAGACTGACCTCTCCTGAGCAGGAAGGAATTCTACCAGCAAACTGATTTTGAATTTGAACTGCAACTCCTCCCTGAGTCTCTGGCCTCCTGGCCTACCTCATCAGATTTTGAGTGTGCCATGTTGCTTTCAATTTTTAAGAGATCATTTACCCCCTCTCCAATTTTGATTTAATTTTGTTTTATAATTACGTGTAACATTTAATAGTTCTAAAGGGAGCCACAAAGCAAGGTACCTTCAGGAGAGTCTAGCTTCTATTTTTGTCCCCCCATCAGTTTTTGGTTTATCCTTCCATTATTCTTTAATATAAGCAAATACATATACATTTTCATATTCTTCCTCCCTTACTTTTACCTTACTAGGTAAAAGATAGCATAATTATACATGGTATTCTGTATCTTACTTTTTAAAATAATATATCTTAGAGACCACACAACAGTAAAAGAAACAGTCCTCATTTCTTTTTATAGTTGTATAATGCTCCATTTTGTTGAAGGACCAGATTTTTTTTAAAACCAACTCCCTATTGACACTTGGATTATTTCCAGTCTTTTGCTGTCACATACAGTCTGTAATGAATAAACTGGTGATACCTTTTCTTATTTTTGCCAGTGTATCTTGGGGATAAATTCCTAGAAGTGAGCTGGCTGGATCAGAGGGTAAATGTAAACATAATTTTGCTACCTACTGCCAAATCCTCCTTATAGGGTTATTCTGCTTTGCATTCCCACCAGCTATGAGTGAGAGCACAGTACTTCCCCCCCCTACAGTCTGTTCCAGGGCATGGCATGTGGGATCTTAGTTCCCTGACCAGGGATCGAACCTGAGCCCCCTGCAGTGGAAGTGCAGAGTCTTAACCACTGGACCTCCAGGGAAGTCCCCCACACACACCCACAGTCTTATCTACAAAACATGCTGTCAAAAATTTTGCTTTTTACCACCCTGACAGACAAGATACGATGCAGCAGTGTAGCTTTCATTTGCATCTCCCTTATCATGCATGAGTGAGCATCTTTTCATATTAAAGGGACATTTTTAAAATGTAAGTGCTTTGACAGGTTTGATATTTTGTTTTATTTTTTAATTAATTAATTTATTTATTTATTTTTGGCTGCGTTGGGTCTTCGTTGCTGCACACAGGCTTTCTCTTGCTGCGGGGAGCAGGGGCTACTCTTCGTTGTAGTGTGCGGGCGTCTCATTGCTGTGGCTTCTCTTGTTAAGCACGGGCTCTAGGTGCGCAGGCTCTAGAGTGCAGGCTCAGTAGTTGTGGCACACGGGCTTAGTTGCTCCACGGCATGTGGGATCTGCCCGGACCAGGGATCGAACCTGTGTCCCCTTCATTGGCAGGCAGATTCTTAACCACCGCATCACCAGGGAAGTCCCAGGTTTGATATTGTAGAATAAAGTTTTCAAATTAACTTTTCACAAAGATAAAGGAAAACTGTTAAACACCCTCCTTAATTCTGAGTAATTTAAATACTCAGAATACCCCACATACACATAGGCTTTTATTCATACCAGTTCATCTAATCAACACACATTCGAGGGGTTTGGTGCACCAGGACCTGCTCCTGGTGTGCTAACACAGGCAGGGCAGAGGGTATGGGAAGGCCAATGATGAAGTGTTCAGCAGGCATCCCAGTGGTGTGCACATCACTAGAGTTGAGAGTATCTGAGGCAAATTTCAATAAGGAGTAGTTCATTGGGTCAAAAGAGAAAGGGTTGGGCTTCCCTGGTGGCGCAGTGGTTGAGAGTCTGCCTGCCAATGCAGGGGACACGGGTTCGAGCCCTGGTCTGGGAAGATCCCACATGCCGCGGAGCAACTGGGCCCGTGAGCCACAGTTACTGAGCCTGCGCGTCTGGAGCCTGTGCTCCGCAACAAGAGAGGCCGCGATGGTGAGAGGCCCGCGCACCGCGATGAGGAGTGGCCCCCGCTTGCCGCAACTAGAGAAAGCCCTCGCACAGAAACGAAGACCCAACACAGCCAAAAATAAATAATAAATAAATAAAAATTAAAAAAAAAAAAAGAGAAAGGGTTTTCTAGGCTTTAGAGGTGGTCTAAGCAAAAGAATAATAAATGGTCACAGCAGAAGAAGCCTGCCTTTTCTATTTAAAAAAAAAAAAAAAAAAAAAAAGGTGGTGGAACAGGCTACAGGTGGCAGAGAATTATGATGAGAAAAGCAGAGACAGATAGAAGCAAAAGCCTAAAACTACTGTAATAAAAACCTGTAGCTAGGTACCTCTATAATCCAACGTAACACCCAACTCTGATTAAGGAGTCTAAGAAAAAGTCGTTCAAGAACAAAGAGTCCAGTAAGGTATTTTGTCCAAGGGCAAGGATATATCCCCTGTCCCACATAGGTGGGAATCCTTTCTATTTAGAATTAAAATCTGAGAAACTGAGCAGGCTTACTATGAAACTTTACACTGTGCAATTTACTAGACAGAGTCTGTCATGATATAAACATGAAATGTAACAACGAGAAACCGTACCACCACCAATGAGACAGCATTAAAAAATAATTCGGAGATTCTTTTTTTTTAACTTTGGGTTTATTTATTTATTTATTTATTTATTTTTGGCTGTGTTGGGTCTTCGTTTATGTGCGAGGGCTTTCTCTAGTTGCGGCAAGCGGGGGCCACTCTTCATCGCGGTGCGCGGGCCTCTCACTGTGGCGGCCTCTCTTGTTGCGGAGCACAGGCTCCAGACGCGCAGGCTCAGTAGTTGTGGCTCACGGGCCTAGTTGCTCCGCGGCATGCGGGATCTTCCCAGATCAGGGCTCGAACCCGTGTCCCCTGCACCGGCAGGCAGATTCTCAACCACTGCGCCACCAGGGAAGCCCCCGGAGATTCTTTGATCAAAGTAATTACACATCTAAACAAAAACCCAAATACAACTAAACCACTTCATAGCTTTTCTTATTAAACCTATCAGCAACCACTTACCTTTTCCCTCAACCCCACAATTAAGACTGTAAGAGTCAACAGAGCCCAGGGCAGAGCACACAGCTGATTCATCTGTGTATCACCCATAGCACCATGTGCAGCAGGCACTCAATAAATATTTGGTGTATGAAAGAATGAAAACACCCTCCCATAACAACATGCTCAGACTTTTCCATGGGAGGACCTTCGTCCTGAATTATAAGTTGGGGCAACTCCCTAATAAACCTTTCAAATAAATGCAACAAACACCTATGGAGCACCCAGTATGCTCAGTGTTAGGCACTATTCTTGGCACTGGCATGTAAAGATGAGTAACCCATAGTCCTTAACACCCTGAGGGAACTCAGTCTACTGTGAGAAACTCGAACTATAAATAAAACACAAAGGAAAATGCCACCGTGGAGAGAAAATGATGTGGGAACACACGTGAAGGAGCAAGTAATTATGCTGGGAATGAGCATAAAGAATGAGCATAAAGAAAGGTAAGCTCGGGGCTTCCCTGGTGGCGCAGTGGTTAAGAATCTGCCTGTCAATTCAGGGGACACGGGTTCGAGCCCTGGTCTGGGAGGATCCCACATGCCGCGGAGCGTCTGGGCCCGTGAGCCACAACTACTGAGCCTGCGCGTCTGGAGCCTGTGCTCTGCAACGGGAGAGGCTGCGACAGTGAGAGGCCCGTGCACCGCGATGAAGAGTGGCCCCCGCTCGCCGCAGCTGGAGAAAGCCCTCGCACAGAAACGAGGACCCAACACAGCCAAAAATTAATTAATTAATTAATTAATTTAAAAAAAAAAAAAGGTGAGCTCAAAGAATCTACAAAAATTCAATTCCAGCCCCCTCCTCCCCAACACACATGCTCACACATGCTCACACTCGCTCTCAAATGGTACTTGAAAAACAGACGCATGACCAAGTCATTGAACTGCAAATAACCTTTCAAGAGTCTACAATAGGTCAAAATTTATCTCCACGCAATACAAAGTCCACCACCACCCAGGTCGGAGCATTTTATAAGTATTTAATCCTTACAATGACCTGACGAGGTTGCTTCTACCGTCATCTCAGTTTTACATACAAGGAAACTGAGCCACAAAATGATTTAAAAAAACAAAAAAACCTTGTCCTAGCTATCAGGCATGGGACCATCGGATGCTGAGCTATGAGCCCAGTTCTGGCACCAGGGCCCTTTTCATAACCACCCACTTCTCTGCCTCATGTCCTGCCTCTGGGCTCCTTGCACTATAAAACTTCGGTGATATCAAACTACTTTTAATTCTGTGAACACAACTCAAATTGTTTCAAACCTCTGCGCTTCTGCATAGAAAGCCCTCACCAAACCCTTCCACTGCATGGCAGTAAAAACTCTGTGTGCCCCTCCCATGATCAAAGTATCTTTTGTTATATCCCTCCATCACTGAGTTTATCACAAAGTATCATAACTGTTCATCTGCATTTACATTCCTACACATAAGTCTCCTATACTTACCCTACGATAATTAACCTTTACTACACTTTACTGTAATTACTTGCTTAAATGTCTTTTTAAAAATGTCACCTCCAAAAAAAAAAAATGTCACCTCCTTAGAGAGGCCAATCCTGACTCTTTATTTTGTCTAAAATTGATTTTCCTACACACCCAAGTTACTTGCTTTTTCAGATCAAAGATTTCCCCCTGCTTATAGTATTTCTCACAGATCAATTTTTTAAATTTGATTTGTCTCCCCCACTAGAACATATGCTTCATGGGGGCAGGAAGTATAACTGTTTCTGTCAGTATATTTTCAACACCTAACCCTAGGACATAGGAATAAATATTTGTATATCTGCCTCCTTACACTATTAAATCCTTAAAAAAAAAAAAGACTGTCTTAATGAGTTTTGTATCCCGAGCACACAGAACATAGGAATAAATAAATGTTTGTTGAACTGAAACCAAATAAAGGTTAAGGCAGGAAAAACAGAATTTCCCCAGGAAAAAAAGGAGTGCTGGAAGACCATTTCAGGCCTGGGGACAATATGGTTAGAAACACAGGGGCGGGGTTGGAGTGGGGAGGGGATTTTCCGGCGGTCCAGTGGTTAGGACTCGGCGCGTTCACTGCGGAAGGCCCGGGTTCAATCCCTGGTTGGGGAACTAAGATCCCACAAGTTGCACAGCGCAGCCAAATAAATAAATAAAAATAAAGTCAGATTGACTAGAAAGATGATGCTACAGTTAACGTAGTTTAAAAAAAGAAAGAAAGAAACACAGGGGGCACAGGAAGATGTGGCTTTTGGAGGAAAACAGTGAAAACTAGAAGGAGCCCGAGAGATGTAGGGAAAGCACTAAAGAGGTGAGTGTCCAGCAGGCTGCAGACGCCTGCAATATTTTTCTTTAGGCAGCAGTGATCTAGCAGAGTTTTTAAAGCAGTCGTGGTTTTAGAAAGATTCTTCCAGTAGACACAGGGAATGGCAAAGGCAGTAGTTAGCTGGAGGTGCAGGAACTGCAGCCGATTGGGAAAATCCAGGCAGCACAGTCAAAAGCATTCACAAGACGACAGGCAAAGAAAGAGGGCCTGGAATCTGAGACCAGAAAGGACGGCAGAATCTCCCACACCACAACCTGATAGCTTATTCTTTGTGTCATGACCCCCGTCTTTAGCTAGTGAACAAAGTTATTTTCTGAATGTAACCCATGTGACCAAAACATTACATCCAGCTTTTTCTTTTAAGTGTATACGAAATGCTTTCCTGTGGTTTCACATTGTTAGCTTTCAAGATACTCGATATGAATACTGTTAATTAGAAGAAATATCACCCTTTCAGGAAATCACAAGTTAGCAATTCTTGATGGCATTTCCTGGCTAATCCCTTCATCTGTACTTCAAATCTTAGAAGAAAAGCAACTTCATAGTAACCAAAATGACAATGGTGGAACAGCCAGAAGAAGGAGACTGTATTTAATATAAATCCCTGCATTTATAAAAACTCTAAAGTTTAAGTAGGACTAAGTTGAATTTTGCCACTGCAGTGCTTCAAGCAAAACGGTATGACTCCAAAGCCCCCAGAAGAAAGTAAAAATGAGTCAGGATAACTGTGGTTCTCAGCAGAAAGACCTTACACAGGACATGTCACCTCCTTCTATGATCCTGTAACACTTTATTGCCACTTCCATCAGAGCATTTATCACACAGTTTCATAATTTATCTGTGTGCCTATCTCCCTGGCTAAAGAGACAGGGACCCCTTATATCTTGATCATCTTTGAGACACCAGATTTTAACGTACCATCTGACATAGGAAATGTTCAATAAATACTTGCTCAATGAATGAATGAATGAATGAATTAAAAAAACTAAAAAGGGACTTCCCTGGCAGTGCAGTGGTTAAGACTCCGCACTTCAACTGCAGGGGGTGCGGATTCGATCCCTGGTCTGGGAACTAAGATCCCACATGCCTCATGGTGTGGCCAAAATATAAAAAAAAAAGGGGGGGGGGGCAAAGCTTTCATATGAAAAACTTTCTTAGTCATCATTCTGATTCTAGGAAATAAAGCTAAGCAAATCTGTTATTTGGATACTTCCTATCTCTTTACCAAATCAATCTCCTTCCAGAAATAATAAGGGAAAAGGTAAGCTGCTATACTAGGCTAAATATCTGCATTAAAATTTGGGGGCCACACAATAATTTGCACACTTCCTTCTTTTCCCTGATATAAAGGATGTGGTAATTTAAGAAAAAAAAAATAGAGATTTTTGGAGGCAGAATTGGGAAGCCCTATGTAAAATTCAGTGTAATCTACTAAGGAACTGTGCAGATTATTTCTACAGTGCCTCACGCTCTCATCCTGCCCCGCTCCAAGCAGCTGCAGCAGCCGGGTGTGATGGGCATGGGACCCAACCTAACTGGTCTCCCGGCCTCCAGCCTATGCCAGCTCCACATTTTGCTGCCAAACGAACCTCCCTACAGGGCAGCCCGGGATTAACAGAACCAGAATGAGATGTGTCCCCAGCCCTCCAGCACTTCCATGCAGCAGCGCACTCCTTCAAGTCATTGCAACATCAAGGCCAGAAGCCTCAGGGGTGTTTCTGACCTCCCAAACCAACTGGTATAAATCCTAGAGCTTCACCGTTTCCAGTTTTCGTCTATCCCTTCCCTTCTTTCCATTCACCCTGCTTTCACTACTCCCTCTTCTAGGGCTACCAGGCCTAGCCTAGATCAGCTACAACCAAGAGAAATATAACAGGGGCTACAAATAGTAATTTAAAATTTGCCAGTAGCCACATTAAAACAGTAAAAGAAACCAGTGCGGTAAATTTTAACGTTTTATTTAAAACCAATATATCCAAAAAGTGTTTTCATTGTTTAACTTGTAATCAATATAAAGTTATTGGTGAGATCTTTTACATTTTTCTCCAGAGCAAGTCTTTGAAATCTGTGTGTACTGTATGTTTCCCAGGACATGAGGACTGGTCTCAACTCAGACCAGTCACATTTCAGGGGCTCAACAGCTACATGTGGCCAGTGGCTGTGGTACTGAACTGTAACAGTGCAGGCTTAGATGGAATGACCCCACTGCACCACCGCCTCCGGCTTTTCACCTCTCGAAAATACTTTAATCCAGCTGTAACAGACCATTCCCCCTAAACCTCTTTCCTTCCATGTCACTCCTTTGGCTGTCCCTTAAGCATGTCTTCTCTGCTTCTCTCCAAACTTTAATACCGGGTTCAAGTGCTACCTCCTTCATGAAGCTTATCCCATACCCTCCCCTCATAATCCATCTCTATCTCCTTTGCACTTCCATGTCATCCTTGCAAGTCTATAACAACATCGGTGCTTTTGCCTGTGCTACCCAACAGATCGTAAACTCCTTAAAGACACAGTATTGCTATTTATATTACAGCTCTCAAAGAACACAGCACAGTGCTTTGCACACCGAAGACCCCTGATAAACTTCCAATGAAGTGACTTCTTTAAGTTACTAGCCTTATACAAGAGAAGTGTACCCTTAACATGAATGCATGCCCGAGGTACAGCTAGTTTCAAGGTAAACTAAACTACTAATACCCATTGGCAACACAAAAGCTGAATGTTGGGTGCATCCCAACTTAAGCTCAGAAAAAGTGACACTAACTCACACTCTGATCCAGAATTTTAGCCAATGTCAGAGATCAGAAGCATCATCTTCATGGAAGAAGAGGACTGAGGCCAGAACCCCTGGACATTCTACGCAGCATCATGGGCCATGTTCACAATAATTAATTACAGATCTAACTATTAAAAATAACATGCTCTAAAAACATGCTAGAAAATGGAAACTCCCAGATTGGATACCTTATCTGTGTAACAGAGTGTTGAAGTAACAACTAGGAACAGTCATGACCTGGTCCCTACTCTGTAGTGTTTTATGTTCCTGTACCAAACCTTTGACTTTCTCTATGTCTGAAATGAGAGGGAAGTATACTCCCCATCCAAGGCAGGGATAGTTTCCCCTAAACTGCTTTTGCTCACACCTACCATGTCGTAGACGTTTAGTGCTTCTCCTCTGGTCAAAACCCTCAAGCAAGGGCTTCCCTGGTGACGCAGTGGTTAAGAATCCACCTGCCAATGCAGGGGACACGGGTTCGAGCCCTGGTCCGGGAAGATCCCACATGCTGCGGAGCAACTAAGCCCATGCACCATAACTACTGAGCCTGCGCTCTAGAGCCCGCGAGCCACAACTACTGAGCCCGCATGTAACAATTACCGAAGCCCGTGCGCCTAGAGCCCGTGCTCCACAACAAGAGAAGCCACCGCAATGAGAAGCCCGTGCACCGAAACAAAGAGTAGCTCCCACTTGCCACAACTAGAGAAAGCCTACACGCAGCAACGAAAACCCAACGCAGCCAAACATAAAAATAAATTAAAAAAAAAAAAAACCCTCAAGCGGCTTTTCATCTCACTCCAACAACTTTCCAACAGCGACAGGGCTCTCTACAGTCTGGCCTCCTGCTAGCTCTTTCAGACCTCATCCAACTACTCTCCCCCCTCACTGGCTGCCTTGCTGAGTACACACTGCCTGAGGGCCTTTGCACATGCTCCCTCTGCCTGAAAAGTTTCCCCCCACTCCCAGATCTAGTCATCTGTCTGGCTTATACTCCTTCAGGTTTTTGCTCAAATATTACCTTATCAGAGAGGACTTTCCTGATGACTTGACAGAAAATAGCACAACTTTTCCTCATACACCTGACACTACTTATACCCACCAATCCTGCTTTATAACCCTAACCTGTTACATGTTTACTCTTTGTCTACATTGGACATAAGCTCCAGAAAAGTAGAATCACATTGGTTTTATTTGCTGCTATAGCCTCATTGCCTGGAGTGACCAGTGCCTGGAATGCAACAGGGACACAAATATTTATTGGCTGAACAAGTGAATGTGCAATATTCTAATTTTCTTAAGGAAGTGACAGAACGAGGAACCATTTCCTTTTCAAATAATATTTCAGAAACCATTCATTTTAATATCTTAAACCTAACTACAAAATTAAGATATGCACATCATGAAAAAAATTACCCTTAAATCTATAAATTTTTATTTTTAATTATTCCACTCATCAACCTGAATAATTCTATTCCCAAGAAAATTAACACTGCAAGGGTTGGGGCATGTCCTTTCAGAACCATTTTAATGCATGTATGTCTAGATAGATAGAACTCTATATTCCTATCCATAAAAATAGACCATATCTTTGATTCTATTCCATAATTTTTAGATATTACATCATGCTATGTTGATACACACAGAATTATCTTATCCTTTTTAATAGCTACTTAATTTTCTATTTTGTAGGTGTATCTAATGTAGAATCTAATCTCCTATTAATGAACTGATTCGAGCGTCTTTCATTTGAAAAGGACCCTCCTCCCTCTCAAAAAAAAAAAAAAAAATCTCAAACCAAATAATTCACGCTCTGGCCAAGACATTAGGATCTCACCTACACATCCGGAGCCAGAGCAGAAACTGATGCACATTAGTGAAGGAACAGGGAGGCACTCCATGCAGAGGGTACCGCATGAGACCTGAGACCAATGAACACAATCTTCTGCTCTCTACCAAATGGCCCCTTCACTCTCTGTTTTTCTTCACAATTCAGCAAGCACTTATAAAACACAGATGATTCTGGGCCCACTGTGCCATCTCTCTGTCTTCTGCTCCTTTTTTCCCCTTCTGAAAGATGGATTATCTCAACCCAGACTAACCCCCACATAGATTTACACCTATTGATTCTCCATCACCCATGTGTTATGCAAAAGGGATCCGTAGAGGGTCCCCAGAGATGCTCCAGGGCAGACTTTATTTCCTAAGCTGCCTTCGTGATTTATACAGCAGTTTCTCCCCCTCTTCTGTCCCCAGCAGTGATCGCAGAACAGGATGTTGCTCATAAATCTTTTCCCTCAGCTAACCTACCACCCACTGACTAGCTTATTTTTACAAGAGTTGCCATTTCCCATACTCCCCTAGTGTAAGCCCCCTATGTAAGGTCTCAAAAGTGTGGTTCCTAAGACAAATACTCTATGCTATAGCTTATATGTGGAATCTAAAAAATAAAAAAATGTATATAACAAAACAGTAACAGACTCACAGATATAGAAAACTAGTGGTCACCACTGGGGAGAGAGAAGGTGGGGGGCAAGATAGGGGTAAGGGATTAAGAGATACAAACTACTATATATAAAATAGATGAGGGACTTCCCTGGTGGCACAATGGTTGGGAGTCTGCGTGCCAATGCAGGGGACACGGGTTCGAGCCCTGGTCCACCAAGATCATACATGCTGCGGAGCAACTAAGCCCGTGTGCCATAACTACTGAGCCTGCACTCTAGAGCCCGCGAGCCACAACTACTGAAGCCCGCGCACCTAGAGCCTGTGCTCAACAAGAGAAGCCACCACGATGAGAAGCTGGTGCACCACAACGAAGAGTAGCCCCCACTCACTGCAACTAGAGAAAGCCCGTGTGCAGCGACGAAGACCCAATTCAGCCAAAATAAATAAATAAATAAAAATTAAAAAAAAAAGAATGTTGGCATGGCAACATTAATTATAAAAAAAAAATGAGCAACAAGGATATAGTGTACATCATAGGGAAATATAGCTATTGTTTTGTAATAACTTTAAATGGAGTATAATCTATAAAAATATTGAATCACTATGTTGTACACCTGAAACTAATATTGTAAATCAACTAAACTTCAATTTTTTTAAAAAAAAAGTATGGTTCTTGGGATGGGCAAAGACCTCAGGAAAATGTCATACTTCTGCCACTGTGAGTGCAGAAAATTCTACAAGGGGCTATGAAGGAATGTTGATATATTTAAAAGCACATCCTAAATCCAGGGAGACAAAAATAAGGCAAATCACTAAGAGGGCATTACAGGCTTCCCTGGTGGCACAGTGGTTAAGAATCTGCCTGCAAATGCAAGGGACACGGGCTTGAGCCCTGGTCCAGGAAGACCCCACACGCTGTGGAGCATCTAAGCCCATACGGCACAACTACTGAGCCCACGTGCCACAACTACTGAAGCCCGCGTGCCAAGAGCCCATGCTCTGCAACAAGAGAAGCCACCACGATGAGAAGCCCGTGCACCGCAACGAAGAGTAGCCCCCAATCGCCACAACTAGAGAAAGCCCGCACACAGCAACGAAGACCCAACGTGGCCAAAAATACATAAATAAAATAAATAAATTTATATTTTTAAAAAAGAGGGCATTACCATTTCTTGATGGGTAGAGGCCAATTCTTACTCATCTTTAAATTATTTAATTACTTTATTGAATATCTTCTGAGTCTAGATACAATGCCAGCCCTTGGAGACACAAAGATGACAGCTCTTAATCAGCTGTTCAAAGACAGAAATTTGTAAGGAAGATAAACATAAAAGCAATTTAAGAAATAAATGCCATAATAAAAGATTTTATCTTTCAGAGGCAGTGGTCCTTTACTGCTGGAAAGTGAGAGGAAGAGGTAACTGAACCAGCAGTTGAACAGCATCAGATGCTCTGAACCACTACAGTCTATTCTCTTGGCCCCCAAGATAACACTCTCCTGGTTTTCCTCCCACTTCTCTGGCAGTGTCTTCTCAGTCTCCTTGAGCCTTCTTGCTACTCAGTTTCCTGTTCCTAGGCATTTTCATCCTCTTTCTCTCCTTAGAAATCTCATGTACAACTCTGATTCAATTTCTACAGAATAAATGTGTATCTTGAGCCCAGACCTTCCCCAATGAGCTCCATTCTAGGATGACCAATTGCCCACTTGACACCTCCACATGCAAGGATTTTCACGGGCATCTCAAACTAAACTCTCCCCCAAAGAACATGTACCACCTTCAGTGTTCCTCATCTTAATCACAGCATCTCCCAGTAACAAAGCCAAGTGGTTGGGAATTGTTCTCCATCCTTCTCTTTTACTCATCCTCCTTTACATCCAACCTACCTGCATATCCTTTTGTTGTTGTTCTTGTTGTTGTTGTCATTGTTGTTATTTCTCCTCAATTATCCAGAATCTATTCTGTTCTCTCCAGCTCTCCTGTGGACTACTTAATAGGCCCCCAATTGGTTTCTGTGCTTCCACTTCTGCCCCACTTGACAAGTGACCATTTAAAAGCAAACCTACCGATTGGTGCAAGATGGCAGAGTAGAAGGACTTGCTCTCACTCCCTCTTGCGAGAGCACCAGAATCACAACTAACTGCTGAACAATCATCGACAGGAAGACACTGGAACTCACCAAACAAGATACCCCACATCCAAAGACAAAGGAGAAGCCACAATGAGATGGTAGGAGGGGTGCAATCACAATAAAATCAAATTCCATAACTGCTGGGTGGGTGACTCACAAACTGGACAACACTTATACCACAGAAGTCCACCCACTGGAGTGAAGGTTCTGAGCCCCACGTCAGGCTTCCTAACCTGGGGGTCCGGAATGGGAGGAGGAATTCCTAGAGAATCACACTTTGAAGGCTAGCGGGATTTGATGGCAGGACTTCGACAGGACTGGGGGAAACAGAGACTCTACTCTTGGAGGGCACACACAAAGTACTGTGTGCATCAGGACCCAGGGGAAGGAGCAGTGACCCCATAGGAGACTGAACCAGACCTACCTGCTAGTGTTGGAGGGTCTCCTGAAGAGGCAGGGAGTGGCTGTGTCTCACCGTGAGGAAGAGGACCCTAGCAGCAGAAGTTCTGAGAAATACTCCTTGGCGTGAGCCCTCCCAGAGTCTGTCATTAGCCCCACCAAAGAGCCTGGGTAGGCTCCAGTGTTGGGTTGCCTCAGGCCAAACAACCAACAGGGAGGGAACCCAGGCCCACCATCAGCAGACAAGCTGATCATTCAAACAGAAGGTCCAGCTGCAACAGGCAGCTCTACCCACCACCAGTCCCTCCCATCAGGAAACTTGCACAAGCCTCTTAGATAGCCTCATCCACCAGAGGGAAGAGAGCAGAAGCAAAAAGAACCACAATCCTGCAGCCTGTGGAACAAAAACCACATTCACAGAAAAACAGACAAGAAGAAAAGGCAGAGGGCTATGCACCAGATGAAGGAACAAGATAAAACCCCAGAAAAACAACTAAATGAAGTGGAGATAGGCAACCTTCCAGAAAAAGAATAATGATGGTCAAGATGATCCAAGACCTTGGAAAAAGAATGGAGGCAAAGATTGAGATGGTGCAAGAAATGTTTAACAAAGACCTAGAAGAATTAAAGAACAAACAAACAGAGACGAACAATACACTAACTGAAATGAAAAATACACTAGAAGGAATCAATAGCAGAATAACTGAGGCAGAAGAACAGATAAGTGACCTGGAAGACAAAATGGTGGAATTCACTGCTGCAGAACAGAATAAAGAAAAAAGAATGAAAAGAAATGAAGACAGCCTAAGAGACCTCTGGGACAACATTAAATGCAACAACATTCACGTTATAGGGGTCCCAGAAGGAGAAGAGAGAGAGAAAGGGCCCAAGAAAAAATTTGAAGAGATTATAGTTGAAAACTTCCCTAACATGGGAAAGGAAATAGCCACCCAAGTACAAGAAGCGCAGCGAGTCCCATACAGGATAAACCCAAGGAGAAACACGCCGAGACACAGAGTAATCAAATTGGAAAAATTAAAAGCAAAGAAACATTATTGAAAGCAGCAAGGGAAAAACGAAAAATAACATACAAGGGCACTCCCATAAGGTTAACAGCTGATTTCTCAGCAGAAACTCTTCGAGCCAGAAGGGAGTGGCACGACATATTTAAAGTGATGAAAGGGAAGAAACTACAACCAAGATTACTCTACCAAGCAAGGATCTCATTCAGATTCAATGGAGAAATCAGCAAAAGCTAAGAGAATTCAGCACCACCAAACCAGCTCTACAACAAATGCTAAAGGAACTTCTCTAAGTGGGAAACACAAGAGAAGAAAAGGACCTACAAAAACAAACCCAAAACAATTAAGAAAATGATCATAGGAACATACATATCGATAATTACCTTAAACGTCAATGGATTAAATGCTCCAACCAAAAGACACAGGCTCGCTAAATGGATACAAAAACAAGACCCATATACATGCTGTCTACAAGAGACCCACTTCAGCCCTAGGGACACATACACACTGAAAGTGAGGGGATGGAAAAAGATATTCCATGCAAATGGAAATCAAAAGAAAGCTGGAGTAGCAATACTCAAATCAGATAAAACAGACTTTAAAATAAAGATTGCTACAAGAGACAAGGAAGGACACTACATAATGATCAAGGGATAAATCCAAGAGAATATAACAATAATAAATATATATGCACCCAACATAGGAGCACCTCAATACATAAGGCAACTGCTAACAGCTCTAAAAGAGGAAATCGACAGTAACACAATAATAGTGGGGGGCTTTAACACCTCACTTATACCAATAGACAGATCATTCAAACAGAAAATTAATAACGAAACACAAGCTTTAAATGACACAACAGACCAGACACATTTATTCGATATTTATAGGACATTCCATCCAAAAACAGCAGATTACACTTTCTTCTCAAGTGCACATGGAACATTCTCCAGGATACATCACAACTTGGGCCACAAATCAGGCCGCAGTAAATTTAAGAAAACTGAAATCATATCAAGCATCTTTTCTGACCATAACGCTATGAGATTAGAAATCATTTACAGGGAAAAAAAAGTAAAAAACACAAACACATGGAGGCTAAACAATACGTTACTAAATGACCAAGAGATCACTGAAGAAATCAAAGAGGAAATCAAAAAATACCTAGAGACAAATGACAATGAAAACACGACGATCTGAAACCTATGGGATGCAGCAAAAGCAGTTCTAAGAGGGAAGTTTATAGCAATACAACCCTACTTCAAGAAACAACAAACATCTCAAATAAACAATCTAAACTTACACCTAAAGAAACTAGAGAAAGAACAACAAACAAAACCCAAAGTTAGTAGAAGGAAAGAAATCATACAGATCAGAGCAGAAATAAATGAAATAGAACCAAAGAAAACAATAGCAAAGATCAATAAAACTAAAAGCTGGTTCTCTGACAAGATAAACAAAATTGAGAAACCATTAGCCAGACCCATCAAGAAAAACAGGGAGAGGACTCAAATCAATAAATTAGAAATGAAAAAGGAGAAGTTGCAACAGACACTGCAGAAACACAAAGCATTCTAAGAGACTACGACAAGCAACTCTATGCCAATAAAATGGACAACCTGGAAGAAATGGACAAATTCTTAGAAACGTATAACCTTCCAAGACTGAACCAGAAAGAAATAGAAAATATGAACAGACCAATCACAAGTAATGAAATTGAAACTGTGATTTTAAATCTTCCAACAAACAGAGGTCCAGGACCAGATGGCTTCACAGGTGAATTCTATCAAACATTTAGAGAAGAGCTAACACTCATCCTTCCAAACTCTTCCAAAAAAACTACAGAGGAAGGAACACTCCCAAACTCATTCTATGAGGCCACCGTCACCCTGATACCAAAATCAGACAAAGATACTACATAAAAAGAAAATTACAGACCAATATCACTGATGAATATAGATGCAAGAATCCTCAACAAAATACTAGCAAACACAATCCAACAACACATCAAAAGGATCATGCACCATGATCAAGTGGGATTTATCCCAGGGATGCAAGGATTCTTCAATATATGCAAATCAATCAATTTGATACACCATATTAACAAACTGAAGAATAAAAACCATATGATCATCTCAATAGATGCAGAAAAAGCTTTTGACAAAATTCAAGACCCATTTATGATAAGAACTCTCCAGAAAGTGGGCATAGAGGGAACCTACCTCAACATAATAAAGGCCATATATGACAAACCCACAGCAAACACCATTCTCAACAGTGAGAAACTGAAAGCACTTCCTCTAAGATCAGGAACAAGACAAGGATGGCCACTCTCACCACTATTATTCAACATAGTTTTGGAAGTCCTTCCCATAGCAATCAGAGAAGAAAAAGAAATAAAAGGAATACAAACTGGAAAAGAAGAAGTAAAACTGTCCCTGTTTGCAGATGACATGATATGATACATAGAGAATCCTAAAAATGCCACCAGAAAACTACTAGAGCTAATCAGTGAATTTGGTAAAGGTGCAGGATACAAAATTAATGCACAGAAATCTCTTGCATTCCTATACACTAATGACGAAACATCTGAAAGAGAAATTAAGGAAACACTCCCATTTACCATTGCAACAAAAAGAATAAAATACCTAGGAATAAACCTACCTAGGGAGACAAAAGACCTGTATGCAGAAAACTATAAGACACTGTTGAAAGAAATTAAAGATGATATCAACAGATGGAGAGATATACCAAGTTCTTGGATTGGAAGAATCAATACTGTGAAAATGACTCTACTACCCAAAGCAATCTACAGATTCAATGCAATCCTTATCAAATTACCAGTGGCATTTTTTACGGAACTAGAACAAAAAATCTTAAAATTTGTATGGAGACACAAAAGACCCCAAATAGCCAAAGCAGTCTTGAGGGAAAAAAGCGGAGCTGGAGGAATCAGACTCCCTGACTTCAGACTATACTACAAAGCTACAGTAATCAAGACAATATGGTACTGGCACAAAAACAGAAATATAGATCAATGGAACAGGATAGAAAGCCCAGAGATAAACCCATGCACCTATGGTCAACTAATCTATGACAAAGGAGGCAAGGATATACAATGGAGAAAAGACAGTCTCTTCGATAAGTGGTGCTGGGAAAACTGGACAGCTACCTGTAAAAGAATGAAATTAGAACACTCCCTAACACCATACACAAAAATAAACTCAAAATGGATTCGAGACCTAAATGTAAGACTGGACACTATAAAACTCTTAGAGGAAAACATAGGAAGAACACTCTTTGACATAAATCGCAGCAAGATCTTTTTTGATCCCCCTCCTAGAGTAATGGAAATAAAAACAAAAATAAATAAATGGGACCTAATGAAACTTAAAAGCTTTTGCACAGCAAAGGAAACCATAAACAAGACCAAAAGACAACCCTCAGAATGGGAGAAAATATTTGCAAACGAATCAATGGACAGAGGTTTAATCTCCAAAATATATAAACAGCTCATGTAGCTCAATATTACAAAAACAAACAACACAATCCAAAAATGGGCAGAAGACCTAAATAGCCACTTCCCCAAAGAAGACATACAGATGGCCAAGAAGCATATGAAAAGCTGCTCAACATCACTAATTATTAGAGAAACCCAAAGAAGACATACAGATGGCCAAGAAGCATACGAAAAGCTGCTCAACATAACTAATTATTAGAGAAATGCAAATCAAACTACAATGAGGTATCACCTCACACCAGTTAGAACGGGCATCATCAGAAAATCTACAAACAACAAATGCTCGAGACGGTGTGGAGAAAAGGGAACCCTCTTGCACTGTTGGTGGGAATGTAAATTGATACAGCCACTATGGAGAACAGTATAGAGGTTCCCTAAAAAAACTAAAAATAGAATTACCATATGACCCAGCAATCCCACTACTGGGCATATACCCAGAGAAAACCATAATTCAAAAAGACCCATGCACCCCAATGTTCATTGCAGCACTAGTTACAATAGCCAGGACATGGAAGCAACCTAAATGCCCATCGACAGACGAATGGATAAAGAAGATGTGGTACATATATACAATGGAATATTACTCAGCCATAAAAAGGAACGAAATTGAGTCATTTGTAGAGACGTGGATGGATCCAGAGACTGTCATACAGAGTGAAATAAGTCAGAAGGAGAAAAATAAATATCGTATATTAACACATATATGTGGAACCTAGAAAAATGGTACAGATGAACCAGTGTGTAGGGCAGAAATTCAGACACAGATGTAGAGAACAAATGTATAGACACCAAGAGGGGAAAGCGGCGGGGTGGTGGGGGTGGTGGTGTGATGAATTGGGAGATTGGGATTGACATATATACACTAATATGTATAAAATGGATAACTAATAAGAACCTGCTGTAGAAAAAAATAAAATTCAAATAAAAAAAGAAATAAAAATAAAAATAAAAGCAAACCTACCATTAACCTACTTAAAATTCTTTGATGGCTTTCCATTTCCCTAAATATAAAGTCTAATTTTTTAGCATGGTCCCCAGATCATTTCCTGGCCTGGTGCTCTATGCTCCAGCTATACTGAAATTCACTAAGTTCCTCAAAAGGACCCTATTTTTTTTACCCAAATCTTCTGAAGTATATTTTCTTTTACCCAGAATACATTTCTCTTCTCATTCCACCACCGAACTTTTTCAATTGATTAACTCTTCAACATACATTAATTTTCTGCCTAACCACCACTTCCTCCAAGAAGTCTTCCCTGATTATTCCCTAAATCTACATTTAGGTGCCCGTCCTGTATGTTGCTGTAAAGGTCATACTTTCCTGATGGCACTTATGGATGAATGCATGAATGAATGAATGAATGAATGGAGCAGGGACGGGAGGAAGGCATAGCATATGCCAAGGCATGGTATTTGAAACACAAAGGCCTACATATGGAATTGTGAGAACTTCTGTACAGCTAGGCAGCAAGATTGGGGGAAGGACAGGAGTGATGGGAGATGAGACTTGTAGACAAGGTTGAGGCCCACGGGACACAGGGTTTGAATGCCACATTAAAGGAATCAATCTCTAAATTGTAGGTGATAGGGAGCTGTGGAGGTTTCTCAAGTAGAGGAGCAATGAACTTAGGGGAAACCCCCTAACATAATAAACTTTCTCCCACTGAGGAGCAATCAAGTTAGGCTAGGAGATAATGACTAGCACTTAGAGGCATAAAGGAATATGCTCAGGGAAGTGAGGGCACTCTGGAAGCAGTTCTGGCTCAGAAAATCAGTTGGGGGAGTCACCTGGGCTGGGGGTGAGGTGGTGGTGAAGCCATGATGAGGACTGTGTGGGAGAAAATTTGTGGTGTAAGAAGGAAGCAAGGCAGAGATAGAGGTCTAAGAAGTGACTTGCTTTTATCAGGTGGGAAAAAAGGAAGTTTCATGTGAAAGTGAAAGGGGCTAATCAGAATGGTAAGGAGCTTATAAGCCAGGATGAATGTCCCAGAGAGGGGATCAGGGAGGGAGGAAGGAATGTCCACATCGTGTGTCCAATTTACTGTGCTGCACTCTGCATACAGTAGGTGCTGAGCATTTGCTGAAGTGTAAAATAATACACTGCAGCACCTCTGTTCAAGCTACATATATTCTAAATTTTTTTTTTTTAGTATTTATTTATTTATGGCTGTGTTGGGTCTTCGTTTCTGTGCGAGGGCTTTCTCTAGTTGTGGCAAGTGGGGGCCACTCTTCATTGCGGTGCGCGGGCCTCTCTCGTTGCGGAGCACAGGCTCCAAACGCGCAGGCTCAGTAATTGTGGCTCATGGGCCTAGTTGCTCCGCGGCATGTGGGATCTTCCCAGACCAGGGCTCGAACCCGTGTCCCCCACATTGGTAGGCAGATTCTCAACCACTGCGCCACCAGGGAAGCCCTAAGCTACATATATTCTAAAGAAGCTGCATATATTTCCCAGATTATCAAGTCACTCTCTTATTACAGAAATTGTCACCTCAGGGAGTTCGGGAAGATAAAAAGCACACCCACCCAAAATATAGTTTTTTAACTACATTTCAAAAAACGCCACACCCACTCCCTGATTCGAAGGATGCCAGGTGTGAAACCTTTTGAAAAGAAACAAAATCTTCTTCATACAAATTATTACTCTCTACTTTTTCAAATTGGGGATTTTAATGTACCCTCTGTCTTCATAAAGGAGAGAAATGTTGCTTTAGTGTGAAAAGGTCATCTGCGTGGGTGTGAGTGGGGTGGGGGGGAGGGGTGCAAAGAATCGGGCAATGACAGACAAATGCTGATGGAGAAGATTGGGCCTGGGCAAGGGAAGGCAGATGCAAATACCCAGGAGCTGAAGTCGGCACATCTCAGAGGTTCAACTAGCAGACTGAGCCAAATAAATCTTTAGGGATCCACAAATGCCCATTAGCCTCATACTGATTCCACATATCAATATTTCCTTTCTATGAGCCATCACGGAGCACCTATCTTCAAAATGCAGGCAATATTCCTGGTCTTCTGGCTACGCTGCTTTCCTGGATGTAGGCTTACGATGCCAAAGGAAGAGAGAAAACATTCCCCCTATGGGCTGCCAGCTTCACTCCTCCTCCCTCGCTTGTGGGTTGGAGACAACAGGCTCAGCAAGTGCCTGCGTAGAGCCTGAACGTTAATTCGAGTCTCATAACCCACCCCCGAAACAGACGAAAACGCCATTGCAAGATGACTCTGACAGATTAGCCTGAAAAGTGAAATGCAGGTGACTTTTAAGCACCATTGGTTATAAGGCTTGCTGTGCTTTGAAGCAATTTGTTTTTAAAAGGTCAATGAAGACAAATAGGGAGCAGTAAATTATTGTTTACACAATTCTGAAGACTTTATACACGGGCCTTAACATGTAGTTTTCAACAGTTGGGTCAACAAGCAATTGCCTCAACAGCTACAGGATTTCACAGAAACATCAAGTTAACCCATTAGTAATAGAGCAAGAACTTTGGGCTGTTTTTCCAAGAAAAGGCAAATAAATACCCATCATAACCATCATCCATCCTCCATCTCTATGACAGCAACAACTACAACAGCCGCAAACTCAATCATTCATTAATGGCTGGTTATTTGCAAAGCACAGAGATAATGCTCAAAGATTAAACAGACCTCCAGTGTGAAAGAAATATACAATTTACACAGATGTGTGATGTAACACTGAGACTGAGGGAAATGAGCACTAGAGGTCATATTAGCCTAGGTCTAATCAGGAGAGAGAAACCACACGATAATGTGAACAGAAGTGTAAGATAAAAAATGTTAAACTATGATGGGGAAAAACTATCAAGACATAAAGAGAGACTCTAAGAGGTACCCTGGGCTGAGAGACGGTACCCAAGGACAGACAAACTTTGAGTGGGGAGGGTCACTCCCCGAAACTGAAGTTGAGCTCTCGTCGTGGTACCCAAGGACAGACAAACTTTGAGTGGGGAGGGTCACTCCCCGAAACTGAAGTTGAGCTCTCGTCGTTGGCGAAGGTATGGTTGCAGCCCACTGGATGGCAGAGTTGTTCACTGGAACTGGTTCATACTAGCTGAGCAGCAGGAAACAATTCTCTGGGGTACAGGCAAGCGGAGGCTGATGGGCATACAGAGAGAGCGGGGTGCCTCTGTGGGCGTGAGGTCTGGAGTGTGCCAGTGACTGCACTGAGAGGACCCAGGCAAGTAGCCAAGAGACTGCAAGCTCTGGGGCGCTGGGCTGGGACGGAGCATCACTAGGTGTCTGCACACGCGGCACAGTGTGCATGCTCTCAATGACAGTGTACAGCAAGAGTAAGAAAGAGCAGCGACCACAACCCTGAAGAGAATCTCTCTAACTGCAGCAATGTCCTTCCAGCACCCTCCACTGACCAAGTGTAACACCGTGCTGGCTGTAAAGGAGAAAGGCCTAGAGTCCATTCTAGCAGAGCAGGTACTAAAGGGTGAATTTGGACACGAGAGGCGTTAATTGAAATGTGGCACGGAGGTAAAGGAAAGGATAGGAGTGCACAAAAAGAGTAATGAATTTCTTGGGTGATTATAGAGTTTAAAAGAGATGACATTTCAGCTGAACATTAAAGGATGGGTAAGATTTGGGTGGGGGAGGAATGAGTAAGAGAAAACTCATTCTCTTGAGAGGAGTTTTACTATTGAAAGGAGTTTTACTATTAACTCTGGAATCTTCAACAAACCACTTAACCTCTTCAAGCCCACCTACCTTATAAGATCTGTATGAGATTAAAATGCAACAGTGAATTGTGAATAAACTTTGAATAAAGTTTAAAGCATTAGATGAAAACCACTTGATGGTAATACTTTCACACAGTAACTAGAATGCAAGTGCTAGTGTGAGTTCCTATCAGGTTAATCTATCCCCACCCCAGTTCCCTCCCTCCCCATCCTTTCCCCCTGGTTCCTAGCAGACACTTGTGACATCAAGGCTCCACAAGTCTTTGCTGAATGGATGAGTGAGTCTTGAATTATCTTAACAGAGAAGACCTTCCATTTAAAGTCAAACAAACTGTACTTCCCTGGTGATGCAGTGGTTAATAATCCGCCTGCCAGTGCAGAGGACATGGGTTTGAGCCCTGGTCCGGGAAGATCCCACATGCCGCGGAGCAACTAAGCCCGTGTGCCACAACTACTGAGCCTGCACTCTAGAGCCTGTGAGCCACAACTACTGAGCCCGAGTGCCACAACTACTGAAGCCCGCACGCCTAGAGTCCATGCTCCGCAACAAGAGAAGCCACCACAATGAGAAGCCCGCGCACTGCAACAAAGAGCAGCCCCCACTCCCCGAATCTAGAGAAAGCCAGTGTGCAGCAACAGAGACCCAACGCAGCCAAAAATAAGTAAATAAATAAGTTTAAAAAAATAAATAAATAAAATTGCAAAAAAATTTTTTAGAAAAGTCCAACTAAGGGAAATGCATGATTCCTTATTTACTTAACACAAAAGGGTAGAAAGTATTACTAATTAAATATCTACTTTCTCTACACAGTTAGGCACACTTATCTTGATGTATACCCTAAACTATATCTTAATGTAATATTGTAATAGGAAACATGAAATGAGGGTTTTACTGAGAAATGAATTCAGAGTGTCATCAACCATTTTAAATTGCCCAAACTCTTAATTATATAAATTCCAAAATAACAACAACAACAAAAAAACAGTCTCATAATCACCTGAGCCCACAGTCAGGAACATTTGATTAAGCAGTTCACACACTGCCAGACCTTGGTCACAGACCAGGATCTCTGAGCTGGGTCTCAGAACAGGGGTAGGGAATTGGGGAGGCAGGCTGCTTCCCAATACTGCCCAATGGAGCCCAAACTTTTAAACCTCCTAGGGACTTTAAGAACATCATTGAGGTCAAATTCTCTGCACCCTGAACACTAAAATGATCAAAGGCAGGTCAATAGAAAGGGGAGAAAATTAGTATTTATTAAATACTGACTCAGTGCAGGCACTGGGTTTTAAAAAATGCATTATCTCATGCAGTTCTCATTATTATTCTTATTTTACAGGTGAAGGAAGTACAGTTTAGAGAGGTTAGGAAAATTGCCCAGCATTACACATCTAGTTGGGACTAGAATTCAAGCCCAAGTCTCACCGATTTCAAAGCAAAATCACTTTCGCTTGAACTCAGACTGCCCCTCCAAGTGGAAATTTAACAGCAGAGTCTCAGTGAGCCTCTAAAAATTGTTCTCCTTACCTCAGTCACTACTGTAGGTTGGAAACATGAGGACAGAAAGGAAAAGTAACAATGATATTAAGAACTATTCCAGGGACTTCCCTGGTGGCGCAGTGCTTAATAATCCGCCTGCCAATGCAGGGGACACGGGTTGGAGCCCTGGTCCATGAGGATCCCACATGCCGCAGAGCAACTAAGCCGGTGCACCACAACTACTGAGCCTGCGCTCTAGAGCCCAGGAGCCACAACTACTGAAGCCCGCACGCCTAGAGCCCATGCTCTGCAGCAAGAGAAGCCACCGCAGTGAGAAGCACGTGCACCACAACAAAGAGTAGCCCCCACTCGCCACACTAGAGAAAGCCCGTTCACAGCAACGAAGACCCAACATAGCCAAATATAAATAAATAAATAAATAAAAAGAACTGTTCCAAATATCTTCCCTTCTCACTCCAATCATTGACTGTGCTCTCAACTCTTTGTCCTTTACAAGGAACACATATTTTAAGATATATTTTCTAGATAAGTAAGGTATATTCCCTGCTCTCATTTATTAAATACACTGTCTCTTTGAAAATCAACACCTCCACCCTTAAATTAAGGATGATTTCATATCTCAGTTATCAAGTGCTCACTGAGGGAAAGTAAATTTCTGCCAGATGTTGAAAGATAATCTAAAATGAAACCTCCTACAACTTCTAACCGTTGAAAGCTTGAGTTATTCACAGGGTCACCACCTGACATCTGTGCAATGCTCTACAGACTGCAAGTTGCTCTCAGGGAGAGAGCACACATCACCTCACCGCAAGCATGAAAACAGCTCTAACTTATCTTAGGATGGGCACCACCTCCATCCCTCAATTTTAAACATTTATTCATTTGGCTGCGCCAGGTCTTAGCTGTGGCATGTGGGATCTTCATTGCGGCGGATGGTATTTTTAGTTGTGGCATGCAAACTCTTAGCTGCAGCACATAGGATGTAGTTCAGGGATCAAACCCAGGCCCCCTGCATTGGGAGCGCAGACTCTTAGCCACTGGACCACCAAGGAAGTCCCCATCTCTCAATTTTAAAACTAATTCATCCTTTTCCAGCCAGCAGCTCATTAGTCACCCCTATCCCCTCCCATCCTTTTTTTTCCCCACCCCACCTTCCACACCCCAATGTAAAGCTTTGTTCCTGCATTACAAAAAGATGAATCAGACTTTGAAGGCTAGCGGGATTTCATTGCAGGACTCTGACAGGACTGGGGGAAACAGAGACTCCACTCTTGGAGGGCACACACAAAGCAGTGTGTGCATCGGGACCCAGGGTAAGGAGCAGTGACCCCACAGGAGGCTGAACCAGACCTACCTGCTAGTGTTGGAGGGTCTCCGGCAGAGGCGAGGGGTGGCTATGTCTCACCGTGAGGACAAGGACACTGGCAGCAGAAGTTCTGGGAAGTACTCCATGGCACGAGCCCTCCCGGAGTCCGCCATTAGCCCCACCAAAGAGGCCGGGTAGGCTCCAGTGTTGGGTCCCCTCAGGCCAAACAACCAAGAGGGAGGGAACACAGCCTCACCCATCAGCAGACAAGCGGATTAAAGTTTTACTGAGCTCTGCCCACCAGAGCAACAGCCAGCTCGACTCACCACCAGTCCCTCCCATCAGGAAACTTGCGCAAGCCTCTTAGATAGCCTCATCCACCAGAGGGCAGACAGCAGAAGCAAGAAGAACTACAATCCTGCAGCCTGTGGAACAAAAACCCCATTCACAGAAAGATAGACAAGATGAAAAGGCAGAGGGCTTTGCACCAGATGAAGGAACAAGATAAAACCCCAGAAAAACAACTAAATGAAGTAGAGATAGGCAACCTTCCAGAAAAAGAATTCAGAATAATGATAGTCAAGATGATCCAGGGCCTCGGAAAAACAATGGAGGCAAAGATCGAGAAGATGCAAGAAATGTTTAACAAAGACCTAGAAGAATTAAAGAACAAACAAACAGAGACGAACAATACAATAACTGAAAAATACACTGGAAGGAATCAATAACACAGTAACTGAGACAGAAGAACGGAGAAGTGACCTGGAAGAGAGATTGGTGGAATTTACTGCTGCAGAACAGAATAAAGAAAAAAAAAATGAAAAGAAATGAAGACAGCCTAAGAGACTTCTGGGACAACATTAAACGCAACAACATTCACGTTATAGGGGTCCCAGAAGGAGAAGAGAGAGAGAAAGGACCCAAGAAAATATTTGAAGAGATTATAGTTGAAAACTTCCCTAACATGGTAAAGGAGATAGCCACCCAAGTCCAGGAAGTGCAGAGAGCCCCATAAAGGATAAACCCACGGAGAAACACGCCAAGACACATAGTAATCAAATTGACAAAAATTAAAGACAAAGAAAAATTTGGAAGCAGCAAGGGAAACACGACAAATAACATATAAGGGAACTCCCACAGGTTAACAGCTGATTTCTCAGCAGAAACTCTACAGGCCAGAAGGGCGTGGCATGACATATTTACAGTGATGAAAGGGAAGAACCTACAACCAAGATTACTCTACCCGGCAAGGATCTCATTCAGATTCGATGGAGAAATCAAAAGTTTTACAGACAAGCAAAAGCCAAGAGAATTCAGCACCACCAAACCAGCTCTAAAACAAATGCTGAAGGAACTTCTCTAAGTGGGAAATACAAGAGAAGAAAAGGACCTACAAAAACAAACTCATAACAATTAAGAAAATGGGAATAGGAACATACATATCGATAATTACCTTAAATGTGAATGGATTAAATGCTCCAACCAAAAGACACAGGCTTGCTGAATGGATACAAAAACAAGACCCATATACATGCTGTCTACAAGAGACCCACTTCAGCCCTAGGGACACATACACACTGAAAGTGAGGGGATGGAAAAAGATATTCCATGCAAATGGAAATCAAAAGAAAGCTGGAGTAGCAATACTCAAATCAGATAAAATAGACTTTAAAATAAAGATTGTTACAAGAGACAAGGAAGGACACTACATAATGATCAAGGGACAAATCCAAGAGAATATAACAATAATAAATATATATGCACCCAACATAGGAGCACCGCAATACATAAGGCAACTGCTAACAGCTCTAAAAGAGGAAATCGACAGTAACACAGTAATAGTGGGGGGCTTTAACACCTCACTTATACCAATAGACAGATCATTCAAACAGAAAATTAATAACGAAACACAAGTTTTAAATGACACAATAGACCAGATACACTTATTCGATATTTATAAGACATTCCATCCAAAAACAGCAGATTACACTTTCTTCTCAAGTGCACATGGAATATTCTCCAGGATACATCACAACTTGGGCCACAAATCAGGCCGCAGTAAATTTAAGAAAACTGAAATCATATCAAGCATCTTTTCTGACCATAACGCTATGAGATTAGAAATCATTTACAGGGAAAAAAAAGTAAAAAACACAAACACATGGAGGCTAAACAATACGTTACTAAATGACCAAGAGATCACTGAAGAAATCAAAGAGGAAATCAAAAAATACCTAGAGACAAATGACAATGAAAACACGATGATCTGAAACCTATGGGATGCAGCAAAAGCAGTTCTAAGAGGGAAGTTTATAGCAATACAACCCTACTTCAAGAAACAACAAACATCTCAAATAAACAATCTAAACTTACACCTAAAGAAACTAGAGAAAGAACAACAAACAAAACCCAAAGTTAGTAGAAGGAAAGAAATCATACAGATCAGAGCAGAAATAAATGAAATAGAACCAAAGAAAACAATAGCAAAGATCAATAAAACTAAAAGCTGGTTCTCTGACAAGATAAACAAAATTGAGAAACCATTAGCCAGACCCATCAAGAAAAACAGGGAGAGGACTCAAATCAATAAATTAGAAATGAAAAAGGAGAAGTTGCAACAGACACTGCAGAAACACAAAGCATTCTAAGAGACTACGACAAGCAACTCTATGCCAATAAAATGGACAACCTGGAAGAAATGGACAAATTCTTAGAAACGTATAACCTTCCAAGACTGAACCAGAAAGAAATAGAAAATATGAACAGACCAATCACAAGTAATGAAATTGAAACTGTGATTTTAAATCTTCCAACAAACAGAGGTCCAGGACCAGATGGCTTCACGGGTGAATTCTATCAAACAGTTAGATAAGAGCTAACACTCATCCTTCTCAAACTCTTCCAAAAAAATTGCAGAGGAAGGAACACTCCCAAACTCATTCTATGAGGCCACCATCACCCTGATACCAAAACCAGACAAAGATACTACAAAACAAGAAAATTACAGACCAATATCACTGATGAATATAGATTCAAAAATCCTCAACAAAATACAAGCAAACAGAATCCAACAGCACATTAAAAGGATCATACACCATGATCAAGTGGGATTTATCCCAGGGATGCAAGGATTCTTCAATATACGCAAATCAATCAATTTGATACACCATATTAACAAACTGAAGAATAAAAACCATATGATCATCTCAATAGGTGCAGAAAAAGCTTTTGACCAAATTCAAGACCCATTTATGATAAAAACTCTCCAGAAAGTGGGCATAGAGGGAACCTACCTCAACATAATAAAGGCCATATATGACAAACCCACAGCAAACATCATTCTCAATGGTGAGAAACTGAAAGCATTTCCTCTAAGATCAGGAACAAGACAAGGATGGCCACTCTCACCACTATTATTCAACATAGTTTTGGAAGTCCTAGCCACGGCAATCAGAGAAGAAAAAGAAATAAAAGGAAAGCAAATTGGAAAAGAAGAAGTAAAACTGTCCCTGTTTGCAGATGACATGATATGATACATAGAGAATCCTAAAAATGCCACCAGAAAACTACTAGAGCTAATCAGTGAATTTAGTAAAGGTGCAGGATACAAAATTAATGCACAGAAATCTCTTGCATTCCTATATACTAATGATGAAAAATCTGAAAGAGAAATTAAGGAAACACTCCCATTTACCATTGCAACAAAAAGAATAAAATACCTAGGAATAAACCTGCCTAGGGAGACAAAAGACCTGTATGCAGAAAACTATAAGACACTGATGAAAGAAATTAAAGATGATACCAACAGATGGAGAGATATACCATGTTCTTGGATTGGAAGAATCAATACTGTGAAAATGACTCTACTACCCAAAGCAATCTACAGATTCAATGCAATCCCTATCAAATTACCAATGGCATTTTTTATGGAACTAGAACAAATCATCTTAAAATTTGTATGGAGACACAAAAGACACCAAATAGCCAAAGCAGTTTTGAGGGAAAAAAGCGGAGCTGGAGGAATCAGACGCCCTGACTTCAGACTATACTACAAAGCTACAGTAATCAAGACAGTATGGTACTGGCACAAAAACAAATATAGATCAATGGAACAGGATAGAAAGCCCAGAGATAAACCCATGCACCTATGGTCAACTAATCTATGACAAAGGAGGCAAGGATAGACACTGGAGAAAAGACAGTCTCTTCAATAAGTGGTGCTGGGAAAACTGGACAGCTACCTGTAAAAGAATGAAATTAGAACACTCCCTAACACCATACACAAAAATAAGCTCAAAATGGATTCGAGACCTAAATGTAAGACTGGACACTATAAAACTCTTAGAGGAAAACATAGGAAGAACCCTCTTTGACATAAATCACAGCAAGATCTTTTTTGATCCACCTCCTACAGTAATGGAAATAAAAACAAAAATAAACAAATGGGACTTAATGAAACTTCAAAGCTTTTGCACAGCAAAGGAAACTACAAACAAGGCGAAAAGACAACCCTCAGAATAGGAGAAAATATTTGCAAACATATCAATGGACAAAGAATTAACCTCCAAAATATATAAACAGCTCATGCAGCTCAATATTAGAAAAACAAACAACACAATCCAAAAATCGGCAGAAGACCTAAATAGACATTTCTCCAAAGAAGACATACAGATGGCCTAGAAACACATGAAAAGCTGCTCAACATCGTTAATTATCAGAGAAATGAAAATCAGAACTACAATGAGGTATCACCTCACACCAGTTAGAACGGGCATCATCAGAAAATCTACAAACAACAAATGCTGGAGAGGGTGTGGAGAAAAGGGAACCCTCTTGCACTGTTGGTGGGAATGTAAATTGATACAGCCACTATGGAGAACAGTATAGAGGTTCCTTAAAAAACTAAAAATAGAATTACCACATGACCCAGCAATCCCACTACTGGGCATATACCCAGAGAAAACCATAATTCAAAAGGACACATGTACCCCAGTGTTCAATGCAGCACTATTTACAACAGCCAGGTCATGGAAGCAACCTAAATGCCCATCGACAGACGAATGGATAAAGAAGTTGTGGTACATATATACAATGGAATATTACTCAGCCATAAAAAGGAACGAAATTGGGTCATTTGTAGAGACGTGGATGAATCTAGAGACTGTCATACACAGTGAAGTAAGTCAGAAGAGAAAAACAAATATCATATATTAACACATATATGTGGAACCTAGAAAAATGGTACAGATGAACCGGTTTGCACAGCAGAAATTGAGACACAGATGTAGAGAACAAATGTATGGACACCAAGGGGGGAAAGTGGTGGGGGGGGGCGGGGGGGTTGGGTGTGGTGGTGTGATGAATTGGGAGATTGTGATTGACATGTATACACTGATGTGTATAAAATGGATGACTAATAAGAACCTGCTGTATAAAAAAATAAAATAAAATTCAAAAATTCAAAGATAAAATACTAATTCATGTGAAAATTTAAAAAAAAAAAAAAAAAAGATGCACATTTCTCTAACTACTGGTGCCACAATGAAGCCATCTCCCAGGAACAGCGTTTTATCTAGTACTCCTTTACAATATCAGAAAAGAAAGTCAACCAAGAGGATTTCTGGCCCAAGCCTCAGTTTCAAACCAGAGCTCAGAAAGTATTTCCCTGCCACCGGCTTCTGCCAAGACAATGTGGAACGGACTTGGGGCCCAGTGACAGAAGGAAGGTAGCTTGAGTATCTGCCACTGATGAATCAGTTAACCTTTCCTTCCCCTTTTTCATCTGTAAAATATAGCCCCATAGAGAGCTGTGAGACTGAAATGAAATCACAGCTATCAAATACTTATTAGCACAAAATCTGGTCACTGTGTTCATTAAATATTAGCTGCTGTTGGCCTCTGAACTCATAAAAGCCGTGTCAGCCAGGAGCGCCCCCACATTCGCACCATTCCAGTATCTCGGGGAATGGAGGCCTTGAACACTCTCTTATCTCTCGTTGAAAACGCATTGGCTGGAGGACAGCCCCTCTCTACCCTCCATCCAGGGACGTGCTGCTCTCCAGCTGTGACCTCTGCTCCTTTCTCAAATCTTATAAGTTGTTTGGAAGATACACTCAGAAGGTGATTACCAAACACTTGGGAAGTCAGTAAACACATGAGAATTCTTGGATGCCCAGCGCCTTACTGGTTTCACTCGGGTTACAAAGGGCAGTCTCTGACCCCCTCAGCTGTTTAAAATCTGGCTAAGGCTTGGACCGACCGCAACAAAGGAGCCAAGTGAAAAAACAGCAAAAGAGAGATAAGCTTGATGGGGAGATGGGGACACTAGGAAGAGAGTTTACTTGAAGGTGGACCTTCAGCTGCAGGGTTGCATTTAAAGAGCAGTTTCCAAGTCTTGGTTCCATAAAATGCCAGGTTATCAGTGCTAATAACAGTATTTTAATAGTGTTGCTTTCAACATAAACATTGATCATTATATGTTCAAATACTATAATTTTGGTTAAGGGTTTTGATCCAATGCAAAGCCTTGTACTACATAAATAAAAGGAATACTAACTTTAAATGTAAGCCTGAAAACAATAACCTTTGGACTTCTGTGCAAAGTTCTAAGAATTTACTTAAAAACTGACCTCTTTCTGCATTGCATGGGAGTAAGGGAGTTTTTCTCTTGATGCTGGGTGGGAAAAGGAACAGAGGAGGGGTCTAAGCCCTCAGTCTCCCCAGAGAAACAGGGCTCAAAAATTCTGCCCTGTTCCCCCCTCTTGCAACAAAAATGCAGCTGAAGCCAGGGCACTTCAATTCTCAACCTAGCAGGAGTACCCGCGGGGCCACCCCAGGCGGAGCCATTTCTCCAGGATTTGCGAGTCAGGGCAAACCCGAGGTAACAGAGGCTGCCTCCCTGTAACCTTAACAAAGATCTTCTCCAGTGGGAGCAGTCAAAATTCAAATGAAGAGTAGCCCCACGCTCTCCACTAGGAAACCCTGTTTTCTTTTAATTAAAAAAAATGTAGAGGTCATCCCTCAGCTTTGCTTACAAGTAATGAGTCCAACAGCCCCCATTTATCACCCCTGGAGATTCTTTTACACTTTGATGTGAAAAGAGTCAGGGCCCATTGTGATGTCAACTACTCCAACAGCAGTCTTTTCACTTGCAAACGAAGCTTGGGCCCCCAGTAAGAACTGATTGTCAGAAAAAATTCATTGCCTTTCCTTCCAGTGATTTATCAGAGATGGGGGAAGAATCTGGCTTTAAGACAACTTTGCAGAAAGGGTTCCCAGCACACCCCTACTGCATTCCCAGCCTCCACTGGTTCTTTCTGCCCCAAATGCCCCTTTCTCAGTGCTCGAGAAAGGTAACCTTCTCTCTTGAAGCCATCCCATCTGGGAGAACTTTCCTTCTCTCTCCTTCAAGCTTTCTTGGGGGCCTAACATTACTTACTGTTCCGGTGTTCCCTCCCTTAGGGCAACTCTCCAGAGCAAGGACGATACCAGTACCCTGGCTTGGCCATTAACAGACCCATAACCATCCCAATAATTAGGTCACAAGGCACCCATTTCCCCATCTTTACCAGTCTCTTACATTAAAAGGAATCGAGAATTAAGGAAGTTTAAAAGGAAAGAGGATTTAAAGATTTCTTGACTCATCCAAGAATCTGAGGTGGTAGTCAAAAAAGAGGAAGGTTCACAGCAGGACTAGGAAGATATTTTTCAAGTAAACTTTAAAAATTAGAATATAACATGCACTCACACATGCATTTTCACAGAGTGACATACCCCTGTAAGCAGCACCCAGATCAAATCACAGAACAATACCGGCACTCTTGGACTATTAACTATTCTTAGCAAAAAGACTTATCTCAAATGTAACTGAGCTTTAGAGCTAACGTCCATTCTACAGGAAATACCTGAGACAGAACCACATGATTCTCAAGCTCAGCACTAGTGACATTTGGAGCCAGAAAAGTATTTGTGGTGGGGGCCATCCTGAGCACTGTAGGATGTTTAGCAGCGTCCCTGGCCTCTACCCATGAGATTATGACAACTAAAAGTCTCTCCAGACATTGTCAAATGTACCCCCCCACACCTCCAGGGGGTAAAAGTATTCCAGGTTGAGAACCACTGGTATATAAGAACAAAAACACATTAAGAGGAGCAGTCAGACAAATCCACAAAGTAGGACATACATTCAAACTCAGCTTCCTCAACCAGTCAATCCCCGCCCGCCCCCCATCCCTGCCAAATAAGCAAGGTAAATGCTCTAGGTTAAGACTTAATTGACAAAACCTAACGCAGTGTACGCACTTTGATTTGGCTGAATTAGGATGTAAACAACTTGAATAGACATTTTAAAACAATCTGGATAGTTTGGAGATGGGTTAATTAATAAATGACTCTAAAATGTTAATATTATTAGGTATGAGACTGGTATGCAATTATGTAGGGAAATGTCTCTTTTTTTTAGGAGATGCACATAAAGTATGCCAGAGTGAAAAAACAGATGTCTGGGATTTGCTTTAAAGCACTTCAGCAAAGAACAAAAGAAAAAGGATAGATTTTTTTTTAAAGTGTGGCAAAATATTGAGAAATGTTCAGTCTGAGGAATTCTCTCTACTTCTACTAATGTCTGAATATTTCTGTGATAAAATTTTTTCTTTTAAAGTGAAGAGGGCTTCCCTGGTGGCGCAGTGGTTGAGAATCTGCCTGCTAATGCAGGGGACATGGGTTCGAGCCCTGGTCTGGGAAGATCCCACATGCCACGGAGCAGCTGGGTCCGTGAGCCACAGCTGCTGAGCCTGCGCGTCTGGAGCCTGTGCCCCGCAACGGGAGGGGCCGCGATAGTGAAAGGCCCGCGCACCGCGATGAAGAGCGGTCCCCGCACCGCGATGAAGAGTGGCCCCCACTTGCCGCAACTAGAGAAAGCCCTCGCACGAACCGAAGACCCAGCACAGCCAAAGATAAATAAATAAATAAATAAATAAAATAAATTTTAAAAAAAAAATCATTTTAAAGTGAAGAAAAAAGTGAGCAAGAAATATGATAAAGTCTATGCTAAATTCGGTTAACATGCCCAGTCAGGGCCAATGTTAATTCTTTATTGCTGCTACAATGCACAAGATTTCTTTCTTTCTGTCTGTCTTTCCCTTGTGTCCCACCTTCCACCCCTGCCTTTCCTCCTTCCCAACCTCCCTCTCTCTCTCCCTTTAGACTGTCTTCCCCTTAACAAGAAGTCTTGGACCATCTCATGCTTTCAGTAGCTTTAATAAGACCTGTTCACTTAACAATATCTATTAACATCTTACCTCTGTAAACACATACAATCCAACGTCTAACATTTTAAACTCATTTTAAAGCAACAAAAATGGTGGCACTCTGCATTACAGGTTAAGAAGAAGGCATCATCTGATGAAACGATCAGAACTTGCTGGTCAAAGGCAGAAATGAAATTGCACAGTGCCTTACATGTTAAATGTTATTTAGTAATTTAACAATTTCTCTCCAAAACAAACTAGTTGCCCCAGCATTCCCTTTAGTCTGATTCACACATTCAACTATTAATTTCTCCAGCCTTTTTCTTTCTCCAGTACAATGAGGCAGATTACTATCTAATCTGACCACATTACAGGGTTATCATGAGGTACAGAAAACAAGATTCAGATTCTGAAATAATGTCCTCCAGGCTTCTGAAAAAGAGGAAACTGGAACTGAGATGCTCTCTTTTCTAAACCTGTTCCACAGATTCCAAAGGAGGTTGACTGCTACAGCTTCAGAAAAAAAGGATTGTTATAACCGAAGCCCTCCAAAAAGAAAAAAGATTCTTCCCCAAATCAGGATAGTATAAAATCAGTATTCCTATAAAGATGGTATAATCCTAAACAATTCAACACAATGTCCATCTTATCCACCACCATGGACCAAAGTGTCACCTAAAATGATATAATGCCAACTGCTTGGACTAGTAGCCATTCTATTTAAGGTGCTGAATAAATATTAATTCATTCTCCTCCAACTCACAGCATTAGTAGAATTCAGGGCTAAAGACAAAGAGAAAAAAACGTACACAAATGAACTTGAAACTGACCTTGGGCACACTGACTTATGAACTTAGAATAATCTTTTTTTTTTTTTTAATTTATTTATTTTTGGCTGCGCTGGGTCTTTGTTACTGTGAGCGGGCTTTCTCTAGCTGCGGTGAGTGGGGGCTACTCTTCATTGTGGTGCGCGGGCTTCTCATTGCGGTGGCCTCTCTTGTTGCAGAGCATGGGCTCCAGGCGCCTGGGCTTCAGGAGTTGTGGCTCACGGGCTCCGGAGTGCAGGCTCAGCAGTTGTGGTGCAAGGGCTTAGTTGCTCCGCGGCACGTGGGATCTTCCCGGACCAGGGCTCGAACCTGTGTCCCGGGCACTGGCAGGCGGATTCTTAACCACTGCGCCACCAGGGAAGCCCATGAACTTAGCACAATCTTAAGATGACTCTAAACGTAAATCTACCTTACAAGAAAGCAATTCCACCCCTAAATAGCTACCCAAAAGAATGAAAACATAGGGGCTTGATGACCTCTACAATCCCTGTGTGTGATTTAGGACAATCCCATAGCCAATATTAAATGTAAAATAGACCAGAGAAAAACTTGTAAGTGTATCCACATGCCCTGCAAATAAACACACTCTTGTTTTTTTTAAAGGTCTATTTCCTCTATCACTCTCCTTCCTATGTATATTATTCCTGGAGTCGCTCACAAAGGAATCCCTTCCATCCAGAGAGTTGCCTCTAAACAAAGCCTTTCTCCTTTAAGGTAGAATTGAGGAAGGTACTGACTCTCCTGAAACCCAGCACTCTACCATCCTCACCAGAGCGATAGAATTAATAATTTATCAAGGACTTATGATTTACCAGGAACTGTGATAAGCACTTTACATACATTATTCTCTGTATCCCCATTTTAATGAGGCCTTAAAAGTTGAGCAATTTGTCCAAGTAACCAACATGTCAGAGATCTAAACACAGGCTGTGGCCCTGGAGTTCCACACTAAAGCCCACTATATCACCCATGCAGTAACCGGTCAATTGGATTTTACTGGTAAATTTACTCAATACTTCTACAGTTGAGTCTAGCCCCTCCAACCCCAAAATTTAACTATCCATTTGGGAAATAACTAATTCTGAAAAAGATTTCCTCAGGTCTGGGATGAGTCTGAAACCAAACTCTTCTAAAGCCATCAAACGGAATGACTCATCTTAAAACTACATATGACAATGACACATACTTCACACTTAGGAACCATTTTCTAAAATAAAGGGAAACAATGCATTCTATATAAGAAACATCATTGCACTTGTAAATCAGGCCTAAAATGACTTGCTTGGGAAATACAGGAAATTTCACAATTCCAGGTGTGGATTATTTACAATGCCCAGGCCAATCACTGTTTCAGGCAAACACGGCCTACAGCCATTAATCTCTCTCCTGAGCATCTGGAAGTCAGGCCCCTGATTTACTTACACAAAGAAAATCTGTCTATATAATAGGTGTTAATCAGCTTAACACCTTGTAGCCTCCTCACTAATTGAGGACTCTCCTCAATTAGGAGAGTTAAACATTATTTCAGACTCTCCTGGGGAAGTAGAGCATCCACGACTACAGCATTATGATTCAGGGTTCACAGAATGCAATCCTTCAAATCTTCACCCAAACTGAAAAGCATATCAGCAAAATCTCCTAACGCGTACAGAAGGGTAAGAAGGGGAACACGGTAGTGACATAACAAAAAGGCATGTTCTCTCTTTCAACAAGGAAAAAGAAAAGTAATTACAAACGCCAGGAAAAATAAAAATACCATCCAAAGGTGAAGGAATTTTAAATGCGGCATGAATTTGAACAATTTACTCAGCTAAAGAGTTCATCTGTCCAGATCAATATGAAATTTCTCAAGTGGTACTTGGGTTGACTTGGAACCCACAGAGGAGAAATGAAACCCTAAACACTATTTTGCTTCCCAATCAAAATAATGTAAATAATGCTTATTGGTTTTTCAGCTTTTATTATCAATTAAAAGACAAAGCTTGCAAGGGCACAGATGATTATAAAATAAATGTACTATCAATCTGGACAATTTAAAACTAAAAGCAGAGCTAACAGTTGGAGGGTAAAGGAGAGAGAAGTGGAAAAACAGTAAGGATAATTATACTATCGTACTAGACTATGAAAAGTTGATGGAAATTTTTTAAAATTTAATATTGATTATATAATATAATTAATATGGTACATTAATTTAAAATACCTTATTATAAAGATATATAAATGTTAAAGATATTCAAGTTTATAAAATAAAAGAAAATAACATAAACATCAAAACTAAATAGACAACATAAAAGAATATGATTATTTTTAAATAAAAATCAAAAGCAGGCAAAACAAATCCATGGTGTTAGAAGTCAGAATAGCGGCAGGCTTTGAGGGAGACAGCAGCTGAAAGGGGACAGGAGGGGCTTCTGGAGAGCTGGTATTGTTGTTGCTTGATCGGTTACACAAGTGTGTTTACTTTGTGAAAATGCATTGAACTGTACTAATAATGTCTGCCCTTTTCAATTTGTTATACTCCAATGACAATTTTTAGAAAGAACAAAACGGGGAGGGGAAGAAAGGTGAGGGGAAATATAAGTAAATCAGATTCAATAGTGTCTAATGCTGATAAATCTGGAAGCCAGGGAATAAGCCTATTATTTACAAGAACTAAAACAAATATTGTCTTTACACATGACATTAATATTCTGTCCACGCTTATGACTTCTGATAGCCCTGAGCAAACTAAGGATTCACACTCAGACTTCTATTTAGTTTGAGCAATTAGAGCTGCCTGCTCAATACACATCTGTTTCCTTTAAAATATGTGCTAGTCCTGGACCAGTTCCACATGAATTTGATTTTTTTGAGGGGGGGGGGACTACTAAAAGATTAAACTGCCATGACTAAACATTTAAACAAGTGAGCTATTTGGTATATATTAAAAATAGAGCTCCATTTAGGATTTCCCCTAGCTTATCACTTGTACTGGGTGTTAAAATTAAAAGGACCACATCAGGGAGGTAAGGAGCTGAAAAGGTAAATGTAACAAATAATAGAAACAGCTCTGTAATTGCTAGAATGTTACTACAAAGGGCAGTTACCTATCCTAACTTAATAATTAGCAACAATAGAAAACATGTGTAAACAATAGACTACAAAACATCTTTTTAAATTGTCACTGATGATGTTGTTAACTATTATAATTGATTCTCCTACCAGAAATTACCCTGGATGCAGTGTCAATAACCAGAAATAGTTGAAAAATCATACCTCCAAAAAATTTTAGAATTGAAATTTAAAATTTCTTCACCCCGTAAATTTTCATTAATCTGATATTTAGATTCCTTTGTAAAAAGACCCAGTTTTAATGTTTTATCAAATTCAAATCTAATTGATTAATGCAAAGGGACCCCAATCAAAATGCCAACAATTTTTCTAGAAAATGACTAATGACTCCAGAGTACACGTGGAAATGTAATCAGATGTGAATAGCTATAAAAATTCTAAAAATGAAAAGTAATGACAAAGAATCTGCCTGAATATTAAGACCTATAAAAATACACTGAAATAGTATAGCACCATTGTCAGAAGAGGCAATCAATGGAACAAAAGAGTCTAACAATAGACTCAACAATCTGATGGAATTTGGACACAGCACTCCAATCAGTAAAGATATATGATTTAATAAATTATGTTGTAACAACTGGTTAGCCTTTTGCTTTTAAAAAAAAGGCTCCAACTAAGCCCGTGAGCCACAACTACTGAGCCTGCGCGTCTGGAGCCTGTGCTCCGCAACGGGAGAGGCCGCGACAGTGAGAGGCCCGCGCACCGCGATGAAGAGTGGCCCCCGCTTGCCGCAACTGGAGAAAGCCCTCGCACAGAAACGAAGACCCAAAACAGCCAAAAATAAAAATAAATAAATAAAAATTAAAAAAAAAAAAAAAAAAAAAAAAAAGGCTCCCTAACATCCCCAGGCTTTTTTCATTTCTTATTAATATGGAAATTTACAACACACACTTTACACTAACTTTAATTACAGATGGATCAAAATGCTAAAAAGTCAACGATCTAAAATGGGTTGCAAGTTAAGAGGGTGAAGCAGCTAACTCAGGGTGTGAATCCAGCTGTGTGGGAACTGTAGTGAACTAGAAAGCATCGTGCTTCCCCAACTTTTTTTTTTTTTTTTTTAACGTCAAGTCTCTCTGGGGCAAGCTGACAAAGCAGGTATCTGCAGGAGGAAATCAGGTGGGAGTTCGGGAGTTCTGGCGGGGAGAGCAGCACCTTGGCACACCTGAGAAGTACTAATGGCACACCACTTGGGACGTTTTGAATTAGAAAGCTCATGACTTCTCAAAAAGAGAAGTAGCTATTCAATTCCATCTGAACGTTGCTATATTGCAATGCAAACCCAATGCTGTTAAGTTTTTTAAGAGAAGATGGAAGTCTAGATCATTATGTAAAAATCATTGGTAGATATATTTTTTTAGAACACTGTGAGAGGCCAAACAAAACCCATCTGTTGACCAGATCTGCCCCATAGGCCACCAGCTTACAAGTTCTGATTAAATGCAAAAAATGAAACCTTTCAAGTGCCAGCAGAGAACACATGACATTATTTTCTCAATCTTGGAGTAGGAAAGACCTTTCTAAGCACAATCAAAACCAGAATCCATAAAAAAGACATTTAACTACATAAAAATTTAAAACTTATGTGTAACCAAACATTATGAATAAGCCTAAAAAAACGGATGATAACAGCTTCCCCTCTGGCTCTAGCAGAATGTGGACTGTTGCAGCCTGGGTCACATGCTTTCCTCTGTGGGGGAGGAGAGTGCACCAAGTTTAACAACAGGACCACCAGGACCACCTGGAGTACAGGAAGAATTTCCTAAATGAACCAGAAAGGAGGAGGAAGTAGGAAAGCATCAGAATGGTCCAGAATTACAGTCACGATCATCTATTACTCAAGAAATATTAATTAAGTTTGAGTCTACATGTCTCATACTTTCATATATGTGTATCTGAGCATCGAATAGTATAAATAAAAACTGATCAGTGATATTAAGAATTCCTTCTGGATAGCAAATGGGTTATTCTTAATAACTGCTTCAGAATATAAATATGCTCCCCTCAACCAACCCTGGTCATGTACTATATGCAAGCAAGATGGCAGTTAACTATATGTACAGAGTTGGAGGGAGAGATGTGAAAGTCATAAAATATAACTGACAGAATTCCCTCTTTCAAAGCTCTCATGATAAGGCAGATTTCATCATGATATCTGTTTCAGCACAAGCTGAATAGGTGTACATTTTCCCAAATCAGTGTAATCTGGACCAGTACCTTGAACAGAAAATTAAGATGCTGATCTAACATCACAACCACATGTTAAAGAAATGAGTTAAGAGAGTACTAGATTTAAAGAAAATATGTAGCCAGTCTAATAGGTTTGACTTCATGTAGAGAAAACAGAAATTTTCACACATTTTCCTGCACCAGAGAGTCATAAGTCACAAAAATAAAAAGGACCAAACTTATTCTTTGAACACTAGATTATAAAATTAAATATTATCATATCCTTGCATCGTGGATTTCATGGTTACCTGTTGCCACTGCTGTTGACTCTTTGGGTAAATGCCATTGCTGCCAGTCAGTGGAAAGCGACGAGTCTATTCATCTGAAAGAGAAACAGTAGCCTGTGAACATTAGCCCGTAAGTAAACTCATAGGTACACCCGACCTGTAAGAAATCTTATTGGACACAGAATTCAAAGTTCCCATTCGAATAAGAGAATGGTTCTTCACCAACTCTCAAGTTGCGTGAACAAACCGGCCAGCATATATCAAAGGCCAAATGTACTTTTGGCCAAATGCACTTTTAATTTTAAGGCTGCTACTCAAAGCAATTTCAGCCAGGAAAAAATGTGCACAAGTTTATCATGAGGAGGAAGAAAGGAAAAAACATTTCCCCAGTGTCTACTTTGTGCCAAGCATTGTGTTAAGCCCTTTAAAAATGACATTTCATGTAAACATTAAAATACACTTGCAAGGTACATACTAATACACCATATACCAAATACCCCATTTTATATATAAGAGAACTGAAACTCAGTTTTAAGTAAGTTGCCTAAGGTAATAGGTTGTGTCAACAACCTCACTAGAGTCAAAAGGGAAAACGGTGAAAGAGTATGGACAAGAAAGAAAATTAATAGTTGATCTTCACATAAGAATTCAACACTAAGTAAAAAAGTGGGCCCAGTTTAAGAGCCAATCTTGAGATTTTACTTCCACTCATAAAAGGTACTTAACCACCAAAGCAATTCTGGAGCATTCTCTCAAAACAGTACTGGTTTTAAAAAGTTGTTATCCAACCTGGGCAGATGGCCTTGGTACTATCTTGAGTATCTCTAGAAACAACCTCTCTCTCTATGGTTAACACTATCAACAGCTGTTTCCTTTTCCCTTTCTTGTATGTATTTGTAAATTTACTGCTCTTATCCTAACTTGCTTTAAATAGTTTCTATTTTTTCAGACATCCTTAAGGCAAAGGGTATGTTACCAAATTATCTTAGTACCAATTTAACAAACTATTTGATACAAATGGAAACATGATGTTAAATTTGTAACAATTTTAGCTTGTCTCCTATTTTAAGAGGCTGTTATACTTTTTGCCTAAGCCTGAAGAAACGCTGAATAGAGTCCTTGAGCTCTACTCTGCCTCTTGATAAGGTCTTTTATCTCCCCCTCCATGAAATTAAAATTGCTGACTTGCTGACTACAGTGTTTCATATTAGTAGATACCACTTGTCACTCTATCTCCTCCCCCAAAAGAATGCAACACGGATGCTACAAATATTCTAATTAAACTCACACTAGTAGAGCTCTAAAATTTTCAGGGTCAAACATGCTTTGGAGTAGGCCACTCCTTCAACTGGCTACAGTGGCCCTATGCAAGTTTCCTAAATTCTCCAACTCAAATCCCAATCACCTCCCTCACTCTCCCCCCTTACTCTCTCACTTTCCCTCTCTCAAACACACGCTTCTTAAAATTATTAATTTATTTTATTTTTGGCTGCATTGGGTCTTCGTTGCTGCCGGCGGGCTTTTCTCTAGTTGTGGCGAGCGGGGGCTGCTCTTCATTGTGGTCCACAGGCTTCTCATTGCAGTGGCTTCTCTTGTTGCGGAGCACAGGCTCTAGGGGCTCGGGCTTCAGCAGCTGTGGCTCGTGGGCTCTAGATCGCAGGCTCAGTAGCTATGGCACACGGGCTTAGTTGCTCCGCGGCATGTGGTATCTCCCTGGACCAGGGCTCGAACCCGTGTCCCCTGCATTGGCAGGTGGATTCTTAACCACTGTGCCACGAGGGAATCCCATCAAACACACACTTTTGGGGGGTGGGGTGGGGTGCACACTGCGCAGCTTGCAGGATCCTAGTTCCCCGGCCAGGGACTGAACCTGCACCCTCGGCAGTGAAAGTGCACAGTCCTAACCATTGGACCACCGGGGAAGTCCCTCAAACACATACTTCTGTTTCTCCTTCTTCCTCTGTCTTTCTCTACCCTCCTTTCCCTCCCCCTTCCCCCACCTCCCCTCTCTCTCTCTTTCTCTCTCAACATGCAGGGCTGGCCCACAGCAAATTATCAATAAAATAGTAGGCATTTGCTTTGGCATTAATCTTCTTAACACTGTAAAGCCTTCTCAAGAGTCCATGATGGCAGTCCCCAACACAGCCCTCCCAGTGAGGATGGCCCACCTGCTTGCGGCCCAACAGCACCCATCCCAGGGCGGATTGGTGGAGAAAGGAGGGCAGCAAGGGAGGGGGCGGGGGGGCTGTTGAGGGATATCAACCCGACAGCATGGTCCTGAGTTCCCTTGTTTGTTCGTTTACTCACTGAGCCAACAAATATTTCCTGGGTATCTACTGTAAGAATATGAGAGTGAAGGAAATAGGCCCTTGCCATGCTGAGTTTACAAACTACAGGAGGTAAGCAAAGATGAAACATAATATATAGATGTTAGACTTTAAAAGGAGAAAAACAAAGTGAACAGTGTAGAGTGCCAGAGAGGAAAGGAGGTAAGGTGTTACAATTTTATATAGAGTGGTCAGAGAAGGAAACATTTGAGCAAAGGCTTAAAGGAAGTGCGGAGCAAACCAGGCAGAGCTGTAGTAAAAGACGGTCTAGCACTCTGGGTGATAATGATGTGTCAATGCTCATGTTCCTCAATTGTAACAAATGCACCACCCTAGTAGGAGACAGTTGATTATGGGGGAAGCTAGGGGTGGGGATGGGGACAGGGAGGTCTACGGGAAATCTCTATACCTTCCACTCAATTTTGCTGTGAACTTAACTGCTATAAATAAATAAATAGGGCAAGCCTGTTTTTTTAAAAAATGGTCCTAGGAACTGACAAGTCCAAGACTGAAGGAGTCAGCTGAATCCCTGGCTCTCACTACTGGTTTCCTGGGTGGGTGAGTGAAGTACAAAGTGAAAGAGACATATTCTCTGAGGGATCTGGCCCCTGGGCACAGCCAGGGACTTGTGTGTACAATTCAAATTCATAACCTTGTATGGTGGCTCAATCCTTTCCACAGAGGCAAGGGCAAGGAGGCTACATCACCAGATTATTGACTCTTACGTCTCACAGGAAAGACCAAATTCAGCCTATGAAAGTCTGCTTAGATGCTGATGTATGTATGATTTGCACAGCTGTACGGGGTAGCCACACAACTCAGATATAAGGTTAGTTAGGTTAGAATGGAGGCCTACTGTAGTCAGGAGGTTATAACCCTAAACTACTGCTAAGAAAGGCAATTAGTATATGCTTCAGTTAATGTCTCCTTCGAAAATCTTTCTTAAAAAGTCACATTTGTACAAGGAGGTTTGTGCAATAAAATGTTGTTTATAATAGCAAAAAAAAAAAAAAGTGGTAACAACCTAATACATACAAACACAGAAATGGTAAATAAATTATGGCACATGAGACACAATGAAACATCAAAAAGAATAGGTTTATCCAAACAAGATGCTGAACAAAATGTACAATGTGAGCCAATCTGTTTGAAAAGAAATGCTTTCCTTTTATATTTATGCATAGCACACACCCATAACACACACACAAACACACACACACAGAACCAAACTGTTAATAGTGGCTTCTCTGGAAAGGGGCACTTTCATCTTTTATTCTATATGCTATGAATCCTTTATTACCTGTGTAAACATTTTTTTTTTCCTAAATATAAGGGTTGGGGGGGGATGTACTGGCCCATAAATATTGAAATCAGAAGGTCTTCCTGAAGTTTTCATACATTTTTATATTATTCTCACCAGATTATAAAGACAAAGCAGAATAAAAAATGGGGGAGAGGGGCAGTTTAAAATCCTCCCGTTAAAAAAAAGCAGTTAAGATTCCAACTTGGCTCTATATTAAAAACAGTAGGGACTTCCCTGGTGGTCCGGTGGTTAAGACTCCGCACTCCCAATGCAGGGGGCCTGGGTTCAATCCCTGGTCAGGGAACTAGATCCCGCATGCCACAATGAAGATCCCATGTGCTGCAACTAAAACCCGGCGCAGCCAAATAAATAAATAACATAACATAACATAGTGCTATACAGCAAAAAGAGAATAAGTTCAAGTGAGACAGGTGATCCCTTTGGGCAAATTAAGCCCTACCAGCCTCAGTGCTCCCATCTGTAAAATGGAAAACAGTCTATTTTACAGAGTTACTGAGAAAAGTGCTTTATAAATCTAGCTAAAATGCCCAGCACACTGACACATCATGGGCATTCAATACATAGCAGTTCTCATTTAAGTCAGCACTGTCTATCTTACTTTTTATGTAAGTGAAACAGACTATGCTTCATGTAGGACTGTACCTTGCCAGATCTATTTAAGTGACCCTTCATAGTCCTTCCAGCCTCTTGCAATGCAAATTTATTCAGAAATAAAAATGTCATGTACATCAAACTACTTTTCTCCCCAAAATAGCAGGTAAAACATTTCAAGTAAAAAAAAAAAAAAAAATTTTTTTAAAGTTTTATAGACATTTACGCCATATAGATATATAATTACAAGGAAAGAAAGAGAGGAGGAATACAGAAAAATGATTCAGGATATTTTCAAATATTCTGTTCTAGGTCATTAAGTGCTCCCAAACCTAGCACATTCTGGGGAACTACTCCCAGGAGTCTTTGTGACATGCTTGTTTAAAGGCCTGCTTTGCAACCTACTAGGTATATAACCTCAAGAAAATCACTGTTCTCCCCCAAGGTCTCAGCCTTCTCATCAGTAATATGGGGCTTCCTGGGGTTGTTGTAGGGTTAAATAAAATGGGTGTAATGTTTTTAGCACAATGCCAAGCTCATGGTGAGCACTCAATAAATGGTTGTAGTAGTTGTTCTGGTTATCTTTCTGCCAACCAAAGCACATGCTAGGGACGATCCATACATTAGAGAAGCTTTTCAACTGGACAAACAGCGCTAAGCAGGTCTCAAAGCCCCATGACCATGACCCAGTTTCCAAAGGAGAATATTAGGAAAATAACTGTCCAGAGACCAGAGGATGTCTGGACTGGTCAGTAGTCCCTGGTCAGATCTCCTTCCCCTTTTCCATACATACCCTCCAGGAATAACAGTCTCTTGGTAATTGGCAACGTGTCATGGGTGAGTCATGGGTCATACACTGTTTTCATCTGAATTTTCCAGAACTCTACCCCAAGCACCCCACAATCTCCCAGGGCCCCAAACTGACCTGAGCACCTACAATTCCTTTAGCTCTCCAGTGCCACATGAAGCCCACATGCCTAGAAATTCATAATGGAACATGATTTCCCCAACTATCTCTTCTCCACTTCAAATCCTTGTTCTAGGGGGCTCTGGTGCTGCCCCCAGACTCAAGTACACATCCCACACCTTGTCAGCTCCCTCCCGTCATTCAGGTCTCAGCTCAAATGATAAATTCTCAAAGAGGTCTCCCCTGAATACAGTAGCTAATGTAGCACTGCTGTGCCCTCCTGCCAACCCATGCTCTATTCCATTATACTCTATACGGATTCAGAATGTGCCTAGCTGCAAGTAACAACTGCTTAATTAATAGAGGTTTCTACTTCTCCTATAGCAAGTCTAGAGGAGGGTGGCTACTGGTATAATTTTAGCTGTTCAATGAGGCCATCAGGAACTCTGGCTCCTTCCGCTCTGCCATATTTAGCATGCTGTCTTTATGCTTGTCATTTCATGGTACAAAAAGGTTGCTGCCACAACCAGACAGCTTTTCAACATGCAAGGCAGGTAGAAGATGAGAGGAGGAAGGCGTGGCTATGTCAGCCACATCTCTCTCCTTTTGTCAGGAAAGGAATCCTTCCCCAAACCTATCTGAAAACCAGAACTAGGTCACGTGGCCTCCTCCAGCTGCAGGTAAATCAGGATACAAATTGTTGTTACTGGCTGAGAACAAACATGATCTATCACCTAAGGCTGGGCACAATGTAATCCCACACACAATCAAGGTTCTCTTAGCAACAAAAAAATGGGAATGAGCATTGGGGAAGAAAAGAACAGTGTTGGCCGCACTTATCTTTTCATAGTACTTACCACTACCTGAAATTAACTTATGCTAAGTAAATAAATATGTTAATGTTTATATCTCCTCAACAGAATGCAAGCTCTGTGTCCAGCTTTACTTATATATACTCAGAGCCTATATTTTAAAATAATTGACTGTCAACTTTCTCACAGTAGGCAGGTATTATAGATACTGGAATATAGTAAGGGTAGTCTAGGTTATGCTATAGTGGCAAATTAACCCCCAAATTTCAGTGGCTTGATAGCACAAAAACTTATTTCCTGATTATTCTTTATGTCTATTGCATATTGCAGGGGGAAGGGGAGGGTTGTAAGAAGGAGGCAGGGAGTTTTCGCCACACTGAGAAACCTAAGCTGGAAAAAAGCCAAGCTGGAAGCTCCACTATCTCAAAATGTGGCTGCGGGGTTTACTCTAGTAAAAAAATAGAGGTGGAGGATCTCATAAGAGCCGCTTAAATGCTTCAGTCCAGGAATATATGTTACTCCCATAGACAACCCACTGGACAGAATTAGTCACATGATTCTGTATAACCTAAGGAGGCGGAGACACATGGGAGAGCACATGAATGTTGGTAGTAAATATTTAAGCCTCATTCCCCATGGAATGGTAAGATTATCATACAATGATACATTGTATCATACATCATCACCATTTTAGAACTTAGACCCATTAAAGAAGTTTCTTGGAATGAACTCAAAGTCAGGGATACTCAGTAAAGCAATTATTTCATCTTATAAGGCAATACTTACCATTAAAAAAAAACAAATTTTTTTCCTTCAGGAGTAATAATAGGAAATATTTATGTAGCACTTATTATGTTCTGCTTCAAGCACTTGCCAAGCCTTATTACCTTTAATCTACCCAACTACCCAGTAAGGGAGATACTACAGTGTTGTTAACTCCATTGCATAAGGGAATGGAAAAGTATTGGGAGCCAACTCTCCATGGGTCATTTCTGCATACTGTACAAGCAGAGGCACCAACTGCCTTTGTTCCATACAATCTTTAAAGATACTTGTATAGAGAACAGCTTTGAAAAATATAATGTCTCCTTCTAGAGCAAAGGGCAGCAGGTTTACTATCCAGTATAATCAAGATAATGTCTCCCTCTGGAACAAAGGGCAGTCATGCTTAATGCCCATTATAAAAGATTAGGATTCCCTAAGATCAGGATTTCTCTCCTTAATATAATCCACTGTGTTTGCGGGTAACGTCTGACTCTCTCCACATCTCCCCTCTTTGGAAACTGGGGCTTAGGGAACCGGTGTAAGAAAATGGTGATACTCTGGCCACAGCTATTATTATGAATAATAAACCCATTCCCAAGAGTCCATGAAACTGTGGCAGGTTAGCTTGTTACCTTGAAAGCAGGGTAAAATCTCAGAGCCTTAACAGTTCTTGACAAGAAGTTAAGTAATTTGCCTAAGGTCTGACAGCTAGTAGGTGGCATATCCAAGATTCAAGCCCAAGCTGTCTGGCTTAGAAACCATGCTTTTAAATTCTCTGCTATACTGCAGTAGTCCTCAAAGTGTAATTCCAGAACTGGAAGCATCAATATCAGTTGCAAACATGTTACAAGTGCAAATTCTTGGGCATTACCCCAGACCTACTGAATCAGAAACTTGGGGAGTGGGGGAGGAAGAGACACATCTGTGTCTTAAAAGCCTTCCAGGAGATTCTGATGCTTACTATAAGCTTGAAAAACACTGTCATATGCATATATTCTGCATATATTCACGGTATCTATAAGATAGAACAAAATGGTATGAGTATATCCTGATTTACATAAGGATGTGAACTGACCTTTCATAACTTGAATAATAGATTTGAAGCACTAAGGGAGATGGCTCCTAAGCCCTTGCATTTAATTTTTAGGAAGGTAGGGATCTTTATTTGGTGCAAATAAATACCACATGTCTGTTTAATACGTCTGCATATTCTCCTTTGGAGTCACAAATATATGTCCATAATGCTAAATGAAAATACCTGCTTTTTTATTCCCACAATGATTAGAAAGAATTACTTAGCCAAGGAGAAACACTATTTATATTTGAGAGTCAAGCTGTAATTCTTGAAAAACAGGAAACCACATATCAACACAGCCAACACAGTGTACCACAGTAGAAAGGGCAGCAGGCTTTGAGTCACAGAGTCAAGTCACTTAACTTCTTCAACTCAATTTCCTGATTTTAAAATGGAAAATGAACTCCAACTTCAGAGTTGCAATTAGGCCTAAATGATATGTCATGTGAAAGCCGTTGGTAAACAGCTTTTGTGCTACCTGGATGTAAACTCCACCTGCATGGGCTCTTTCTCTGTCTTGATCTGGTGTTATCAGTTTCTCCAAAGCTTAGAGTACTGTCTGGCACATAGAAGATGCTCGATACTTATGAGGTATTGGGAATGAACATGAGGTATTATATTAATGATGTAATTGATTCCTCTGGGCTCCACTTGTCACAATAATCTCAGTCTTTTAATAGGAAAAAGTCACTTGAACAAGAAATCCTTAGTCATGTTTTAAATGGGGCAGATAATTTAAGAAAATCAGCTGATTTTCATCCCCTGGAGAACACTACTGAAGGAGTTCTGTCCTAAGGCATAAGACAGAAACTCCTATTAGCAACCCTCATGGCCTTAGAGCCTCATCGTTTCACATCTACGACAATCTCTTGTGCTCTTGTAAACAGTCAAGAATAAAGGATGTGCACCTACAAAGAACTAAATATTCCACATTTACTTCTTCACTGTGGTAGAATTTTAATAAATAGATTACAGGGTTTACGTAATCTCTTTTAATGAAATCTAATATTAAATCAGCAAATATTAAATAAGCTACTATTGTGTATAAAAAGAGACTGCTAGAAAACCATTGTCAAATATCATTTGAGAACAGAAATCATGGTTGAATTTATAATTTAATGAAAAAATATAATTTATTTACAAAACTTTATGTATGGTAAATGCAGTTCCTTAATTTGTACTCTCTCCAACATACTTTCTCGATCTCCTGAAAAATTAGTTAACGGTCTAGTCTTGAAATAGGGGAACTTTGGGCTTTTAGCTTCAACAGACAATTCTAAGATAGCAAATGAATTCAAGCTGAAGGACAGCTTTCAGTGTAGAGCTGCAATAGTAAGGAGAATATCCCAGCTATGTTGCTGTACCTTAAGGGACATCTGCAGAGTGTACTGTCCCCTGTGTATGTCTTATAATAATTCAGATATTTATAAATAAATTAGTTCTACCTTTTAACAAGTAGCACAGTCTATCTCAAGATTTGGAATTTTAACAGTCAACTAACTTCATAAAGGATTACGCAAATTTGTTTGATGAAAGAGCACAAATTACAGAGTTGAACGTGAAACTTCTTTCGTTTGCTTCTTTAAAAATATGGGGCTTCCCTGGTGGTGCAGTGGTTAAGAATCCACCTGCCAATGCAGGGGACAAAGGTTCGATCCCTGGTCCGGGAAGATCCCACATGCTGCAGAGCAACTAACCCCGTGTGCCACAACTACTGAGCCTGCGCTCTAGAGCCCACGAGCCACCACTACTGAGACTTCATGCCACAACTACTGAAGTCTGCGCGCCTAGAGCCCGTGCTCCGCAACAAGGGAAGCCACCGCAATGAGAAGCCCGTGCACCCCAATAAAGAGTAGCCCCCAACTAGAGAAAGCCCACATGCAGCAACAAAGACCCAATGCAGCCAAAAATAAATAAATAAATATTTTTTAAATATGGAAAACAGGTTTGCCTTTCCTAAGCTTTTTTTTTTTTTACCCATCTTTTCAACTCCCAAGGCACTATAACTTCAACTAAACAATCACATGGCTACAGTGATTTATAGAGGTACCTAATAAAGATGCAACTCATATATATACATATATATACCTTAATCGAACAATACTCTTCCAATGTAATCCAAAACCAAATTAAGCAAGTATCTTAGTCAATAAAAAAGTTACTTTTAGCTCCACCAAGTCCTTGCAAAATCCAGTGAAACCAAAAGGAAACAGAAGAGAAAGCCAGTTTTGACATAGTCTAACTACTTACCGTCTCATAACCCCACAATGAAACAGTGACTTCTGGTAGCAAAAAATGCATGCATATTCTGCATCTTGTAGGAGAAAGCAATGTTGAAAATCACCTGGGCTTTACTCTTGCCATAAATTCTCAGTCTCTTGATGATTTTTGTATTCTAAATTAATACACTTGAGTCTTAACACATTTTGAGTCTTCAAAATCGTATCTTTATTAAATTGAAGAGTTAAGCAACTGCCAAAGACACTACAGAAATTCAATTGCTACAGTGAATGAATAAGACATATTAACTCTGATATGTAACAGTTCATTTTCTTCCTGCAAGTGGGAAGCAAAGAGTCCATAGTAACACACCTTTAAGTTCCACATCCCTAGCCTCATCATCGCTGTCAGTTCTATTTAGAAAAAGAAAAGAAGGGGGGGCGGGGGGAGGAAGTCCCCAATATCTAAATTCATTTTTTTTTCCCAAAGCCTTGTATCCCACTCTTCAATACCTCTTTGTCTTAAAGTGACCAAATCTGTCCCAAATCATTTCCTTGGTTCCCTCTCCTAAATTAGTTGAATTCAAATTAGTTTTTTAAGTACTAGTTATCTATTCTACTTTCTCTCCTGGTCTCCTTTCATTCTCGTGGGTCGTTATCCTTTAGTTCTCTCCATTCCTCTTCTACATAAAATACTCTTCAAATAAAATACTTTCGGACACTGGCAAGAGACACCACCTTTAAATGAAAGCAGGCAAACCATCCAGGATTTTCAACTCTCCTGTGAATTTATTTCCAGAATATCCACTCAAGGAACCCTCGCCGCTAAAGATGAAAGGCAAGCTAAGGAAATACATTAGACAGAGGAAGTAAACATCGAAACAGGGCATGCCTAGGTATTCTTAAGCCTCTAAGCAGAACTAGACTCCCGAGTCCAAAGGTCTTTCTTTTTCGTGACTTCTATGCCCACGCGGAGTCTGACAACACGTAGGTCCGGGAGGGGTGTCCCACCACCGCCCGTTCCTTCTACCACCTCTGCATGACCTTGCTCTGGAGTAATTTTGCACAAGCAAAATCCCCCAAATTCTCAGGCCGGTCCCTTGCCTGAGGTTTCTGTGCCTCAATTACTGAGCTCTTCTCACCTTCCAACCCCCTCAGGGAACACTGGGTCTTCGCCTTAATGTACGGTTTCGCCTTTAAAGTTTTAAATCTGTCTGGTTTCTTGATGGTATGTCATCCCTCATCCCCCATCCCCATCCCCGCCTCCAACATGCACCAGGAGGGTTAAGACTACCCCATCCCACCCTTAAAAAAAACAAAACTTCGTCGGTAAGGCCTTCCCCACCCCCACTTCACCTCCCAACAGAGATGAGCTCCCGAAAGATTCGGACACACCTCCACCTCCAAAGCCAAGGGTCTTCCTGGGACAATTTGCACAACAATACGGGGTCTGTGTGTGTAAACTCCTATAAGACTAACCTAGGAGGAAAATATCAAGACCCTTGAAGGTCCGTCGCAGCTTCATTAACGATACTCCCAACACATTATAGGAAAGTATGATTCCTATAACCCTCCAATTCCTCTCCTTCCAAATTCGCCGACCCCGGCGCTCGCAAAGTCGGAGGGCTAGCGTGCCGCAGTCGGAGGATCAAACACCAAGAAAAAATTATCGTCAAGGGAAATTAACCAGTTCCATGTTCTGCAGACGCCGTCTCCCTCTGTGCCAGGAGCAAGCCTCAGAAGGTGCCTCCAACTTTTCTCCTCCCTCTCCAGAGTCTGCGGACCACCGACGCACGCTTCCACCTCAATCACAATTTGATGAGATTGGAACCACCAATCTGTCTCTACTAGACGTAGGGGGGAGGGGTGACTATGACGAGAGGGAAGGGAACTCGTAATGGAGGAGAGAAAAGCCCCGCTTTTACCCCCCGGAGAAACTTCTGGGACTCTTCTATTACGCAACCTCGGAACCAGGTTCCAAAATCCGAACATCTTTCCGCAAGACGCGGGGCGCACGGGCCAACGTCTGATTTGGGGGAGGAGAATGGGTCCCTTCCTGTGTTCCCCTCCCCAGTTTTTCTAGACGCTACCTGCTGGGATTTGTAAGGGAGGTGCGAGCTCTGCGTCTCCTTCGCCCGTTCTCCCCTAAGGTTCCCACTGGAAAAGCGGGAACGCCAGCGACTTAAGCCAGCGTGCTGGGAAGCCGGCAGCGAGGCGGCCGAGCCTGGGCTTCCCAGAAGTCAGCGACCGCGGCGTTCTGGCCAGGATGACCCCCAGCCCGGGGGGCGCAGGGTTCCGCTTACCTTCCAGGCCTTTAGTCCTCCAGTCTCGGGTCGTGCGCCCTCGCCGCCTCCGCCCGCCCCTGACCTGTTGCCGTGGGGAAGGCGCGCAGGTGTGGGGAGCGCAGGGCGCTCAGCAGCGTCTAGCGCTGAACCCGGCTCCCAGCCGCCGAGGCGAGAACGCAGCTGTGCCAGCGACGCGCGCAGGCGGCGGCCGAGTGCGTAGGAGCCGCGCGCTCGCCCGCTCGCTGGCTGGCAACCGCTGCGCGCCGGCGGCCCAGGAACGCCCAGGAGGCGAGGCCACGCCCCCAGGAGGTCACGCCCCCCCCGCGCTCCCCGGCCCCGCCCGGCCCACGCCCTCTAGCTGGCGCCACCCAGATGGAGAGGAACTGCTCGGCCCTCCCCCCGGGACCAGTGGGAGGATCTAGGGCGAGCAGCCTCTCAGGATGGAATACTGCAGTGACCGCACCGGCAGCATGGGTGACCCTGCCCCCGGCTGGTGTGGGACACAAGAACCCTTTCGCTTTACAGCGGGATTAAGCTTAGGGTCAAGTTCTGACTAAAGTGTCAAGGAGTCTTTTTGCAGTCTCTTACACAATTGAAACAGATTCTGTATCCTTTAAAGGAGATAATAACTAACATCTGGAGAGCGTTTTACAGTTTATAAAGGGCTCTTCACATACAGGCCTGTCTCATCTTCGTAACAGCCTTATAAAACAGACACATTATTGCTGCCGTTTCCCAAATAATGAAACCGAAGAGCTGAAAATAAGTATTGTGCCCAATGTCACAAGCTCAAAAGTGGCACGAGAAACCAGGTCTCCCGAATCCAGCCTCCCGGTTCTTGCCCTTCAGCAGCCCAACCCCAGAAAATTCTACTGGGTATTGGGGCTTTGTCAAATAGATCCAAAAGCTTATGTCTAGTTACTACCCGATCCCTTCTTTGAACATACCAAGGAAAGCATCACGCTGAGTTCTTTGCATCATCTCGCCTTCCTCCCTGAAAGAGATGCAGGAAGATTGTATCAAATGGCCCAGACAGGCTTTTTTCCAATATCTTAATGGTTTAAATGAGTGAAATTATTTGGATGAAGAAAATCATCTTATTCATATGTACTATAATGTAAATGTAAATTAATATAATGTATGAAAATATCCCCCTTCCGTGCCCTCTCTGTTCTCCCCTCCTTTGTTGTTGTTGCTTTGTCCCTCGTGTCCCTCATTGTCAATATGAACAGTATTTGAAAACCTAAGTGATAGATACTTGCATTTCCAAATTAAACTCTGGGCTGCTTGACTTAATTTCCCATGGACTGTCTTCCAAAATATACCTCTTCTCCCTACTCCCTATGCTCCCATGATGATATTGATTTGATTTACCTTAACAGCTAAAATAATTAAGGTGCCCCTGATGAGATCTAGTGTGCCTCTAGATGAAAGCTGTGGAGGTCTTCCCTGGGCGGGGTGGGACAGCAGTCACCCCTGACAGATGCGAGTTTGTGCACTTCTTAAATGTTTCTAACAGAGATTGATATCTATTTTAATCATAACAAATATGTTAACCTTTTTGTTATGGAATTAATATATTTCATTGTAAAATATATATAAGCCTGGTCATAATTTATAATCTGAAGGTTTTTGCCAATCTAAAACTTTTTCCTTTGTTGTGTTTCTAATCCCATGACACCTCCTAATACCTTCAAACTGTAGTCAATTTAGTAAATGATGTTGACAGTGCAAGTTTGATAATATTATTTTACTGCTTTTGGAGCTGAGGGATGTAATTTTGCAAAAATTTTTTGTTGAAGATGATGTAGCTTTGGTTCAGAGAATAGTTCATTTATAGGAATATTTTTAAGGCAATGTGCTAGGTGATAGGCCATATCAGTGACAAAGACAGTGCACCTGTTTTCATGAGATTCCAGTGCCTTGCAGATACAAGCAAGTAAATAAACAATTACAATGCATGCTTCTATTGATTAATTTCTGGAAGTGGAAATAGGTTATTTTAAAACACTTAAATAAAAACTAATTTTCTCATAATAAATAAAGAAAAAGCAGTTAGTCATTCTAGTGAGTTTTTTTTAAAAGTTGCTTTTCTGCCTTTTCTCCAGGTCACATTGTATAACCAGTTAATAAGCAGGCTATTTTAAATAGTGATTATACCATATCCAAATTTCTAAAATATTTATGACATAAAAGAAAAGTAATTATGCAAGAGAGATGCAGATATTTCACTTTATTAGCTACACTTTCCTCTATCTTCTTCATTATAGGAATTCTTTAGTTACATTTTTAGCTCACTCAATGAAATTCTAGCACTTTCTTCATCTTGACAACCTAGTCACTTTTATTTCTGATTATGTTTCTGCTAAGGTGAAGCGTTTCTCTGACATCAGTGATCTTTTTTACAACAGAACTGAAAAATTTTTTTTTTCCTTTTTAATACAACTATGGTACTTTATCAGCTACCTCTTCATGTAAGGACTCCTGAGATGTTACCTGACAATTTTCAGTCATGATTCTACTTAAATTTTGAAGACAAACAAGTGAACCCCCAGGGACTCACAGAAGCTCATAGGTGATATTCTCAGAGCTCCTGAACTGTACAAGGGGGCAGGAACACATGTTAAGGTTGAGACTGGGGGGAAATGTGCCTGCATCCCAACCCCAAGGCTGCTTGCTTGGGCAGACTGGAGTATTCCTAAACTCTGCAGTCAGCAAGACCTGAGTATTTTAAACCAGCAGTTTAAATTATGTTACTCCAAAAATTACTGCCTGTATATTTCAAAGGGAATGAATTTCTTCAAAGTGTAAAAAAATCCTAACCAAACCGGCAAATAAATCCTAACTAAGTCCTAACCTGATCATACACCTGTTGTTGATAACAACAACAACAACCAACCAACCCAGAGTTGGGGGGAAGGTGGTATAGATGAGGAGCGGTGACAGTGAGGAGGAAGGAGGAAGGGTTGGCCTACGCCAGGTAAAGGGCAGTGGAGATAGAGCCTGTTTCCAAAAAAGAACACAAAGGAGGAGGGGGAGTAGGACCTCCGGGCAAAGATTTTGAGGGGCAGTGATGAGAAATATAGGAAAGGTCAATGGCAAACTGATGGTGAAAGGCCCTACATGCCAACCTAGGGAGTTTTCTTTTCATCCTAAGCGCAGTGGGTAGGAGATTGATTTGATCAGGTTGCATTTTAGAAAGACTACTGTGGTTGCCATACGAAAATGAAAATGAATAGGAGACAGTAAGGCTGTAGTCATAATCCCCGAGGCCATGGAAGAAAGTGTACTGAGAGCTGGGCATAGATTGCAGGCAGATATAGAAATTCCCAGCTTTACATCTCTACCTGGGAGGCAGGTATGCAGATGTAAACCTGCTGTCTTTTGCTGCAAGAAGAACTAAGTGTACAATTATTGTAATTAAAATAACTGTATTTTATCTTGAACACTTTGCATAAAACATGGTTCCTAGTGACCAGACCTCACTTTTTTTTTCTTACCTCATTTTTTCTAACAAGTACATATGAGTTTTATATTGTGTGTGTTTTTTAAATAAATTTATTTATTTATTTATTTATTTATTTATTTATTTATTTATTTATTTTTGGTTGCTTTGGGTCTACATTGCTGCTCGCGGGCTTTCTTTAGTTGCAGTGAGTGGTGGCTACTCTTCGTTGTGGTGCACGGGCTTCTCGTTGCGGTGGCTTCGCCTTGCAGAGCACTGGCTCTAGGCGTGCAGGCTTCAGTAGTTGTGGCACGCAGGCTTCAGTAGTTGTGGCTCGCTGGCGCTAGAGCGCAGGCTCAGTAGTTGTGGTGGACGGGCTTAGTTGCTCCACCGCATGCGGGATCTTCCTGGACCAGGGCTCAAACCCGTGCCCCCTGCATTGGCAGGTGGATTCTTAACCACTGCGCTGCGCCGCCAGGGAAGCCCAGCTGTGTGAGTTTTTACCTATTGCTACTACACAATACTTCCCAATCCCCGTGGGATTATGAATATTTTTGAGTCATGTGATAGTATTGTTAAATTAATTTAGTATTTAAAATTGTAATTTGGAAAATCCCAATGAATCTGGAGAAAAAGAATATGAGCACAGATCCATATTTTTCTCTGAAGAAATAAATGTAGGGATTTAACTAAATTTCTACAATTTACCAGACATTTCACCCACATAGTTTTTTTTAATCCCCTTGAAAACATGTGTATAGTTCTAGTTCATGTATAAAGAAGAAATAAACTCAGAGAGATTATTCATCTCTATCATGATTATACAGCACATAAATAGCAGAGACAGTATTTGAACTCAGCTTTTCTATGGCTCAAGGTCATGTTCTTACCACTATCAGAATTAGATTAGTATAAATATCCCAACTAATGTCTGTTACAGTTAAATTTACATCAGCAAGCCTGAGGGAGTTCGCAATGGGTTTTCAATCTGACGGTTACAGCCGGAGGGTTAAATAGGAAGTGGATAAGTAAGCTGAGAGATTATGGGAAAACCAAATATTTGGAAAATGAAAAAGGGAAAGAAATAACAGACAGAGCCAGAATACAAGAACCAAGTTATGGTGCCCCAGTGGGAGCGAGATTGAGGGGCAAAAGCACCCTAAAGATTATGGCACAACTTTAAGAACGCAATACTCAATACTATGGTTCACCTCAATCCCTATCTCTCTTCTAAGTTCCAAACTATCACCCTCATTTGTTTGCGGGAAATTTCCACAGGGTTGTCCCATCGGCAAAACATACTCAGCACATCTAGTATGAAGCTCATGGTTTTTCACTGTCCACCCATTCTTTCACAACCCACCCAACCCAATTCCTCCTGTTTGGTCTCCAACTTTTGTGGCTGGTACCGTTATAGACCCAGGATTCAGGTTCAAATGTCCATTACCAAGGGAACCCTCCTACACTATTGGTGGGAATGTAAATTGGTGCGGCCACTATGGAGAACAGTATAGAGGTTCCTTAAATAACTAAAGATAGAGTTACCATATGATCCAGCAATTCCACTCCTGGGCACATATCTGGAAAAGACGAAAACTCTAACTCAAAAAGATACATGCACCCCAATGTTCATAGCAGCACTACTCACAATAGCCAGGACATGGAAACAACCTAAATGTCCATCGACAGAGGAATGGATAAAGAGGATGTGGTACACACACACACACACACACCCACACACACACACACACAAACACACACACTGGAATATTACTCAGCCATTAAAAAGAATGAAATAATGCCACTTGCAGCAACATGGATGGACCTAGAGATTATCATACTAAGTGAAGTCAGACAGAGAAAGACAAATATCATATGATATCACTTATATGTAGAATCTGAAAAACTGATACAAATGAACTTATTTACAAAACAGAAAGACTCACAGACATAGAAAACAAACTTATGGTTACCAAAGGGGAAAGGGGAGGAGGGAGGAATAAATTAGGAGTTTGGGATTAACAGATACACATGACTATATATAAAATAGATAAACAACAAGGAATAGCACAGGGAACCATATTCAATATCTTGTAATAACCTATACTGGAAAAGAAACTGAACAAGAACATATACATATATAACTGAATCACTTTGCTGTATACCTGAAACTAATACAACATTGTAATACAACTATACTTCAATTAAAAAAATAAAAATAGGGACTTCCCTGGTGGCACAGTGGTTAAGAATCCGCCTGCCAATGCAGGGGACACGGGTTCGAGCCCTGGTCCAGGAAGATTCCACATGCCGCAAAGCAACTAAGCCCATGTGCCACAACTACTAAGCCTGCGCTCTAGAGCCCGCGAGCCACAACTACTGAGCCCATGCGCCTAGAGCCCGTGCTCCGCAACAAGAGAAGCCACCGCAATAAGAAGCCTGCACACTGCAACAAAGAGTAGCCCCCGCTCACCGCAGCTAGAGAAAGTCCGTGCGCAGCAACAGACACAACCCAGACAAAAATAAATAAATTAATTAGTTTTAAAAAAATAAAAAATAAAAAAATAAAAATATATGAACACACACAAATACAAACTATAGAAAACTGCCATTATTACATTGATGAAATTAAAGTTTATTAATTACAAAAAAAAGTCCATTACCTACCAAGTCATACTTAACTTTCCTTTTATATATCTCCCTGCCCTACAAGTTCCCTTCTTGTTTTTGTTTCATTTCTCCATTCTTTCACTGAATAGCTACTAAGTGTCAGGTACTAATTCTGATCAATTACAGAGATATAAAGACAAATATGAGCCTCTCCTCGTCCTTGGAGAGTTCACATCTGGAAGGAGAGTGTCGAAGGCAGAATTCTAAGATGGCCCTGAAGATTTCCACTCCTGGTGTGTATCTGCTGTTTAACTTCTTCTCTTTGAGTGTGGGTGAGTCTGATCTAACCAGGTGAGCTCTTCTTTAAAAAGAAGATCTAGGGGTCAAAGAAGGAGGAAGTCAGAGAGATTGAAAGCTACAGCAGATGCTCGCCTTTGGCCTTGAAGGAACAAATTACTATCTTGTGTAGAGGGCCATATAACAAGGACCTGAGAGAGGCCTCTGGGAACTGGGAGTGGTCTTTGGCCTCCAGTTGGCAAAAAAATAGGAACCTCAGTCAGACAACTGCAAGGAAATGAATTCTGCCAAGGAACTTCGAAATAGATCTTTCCCTAGTTAAGACTCCAAATGAAGATACACCTGGACAACACCTTGACTTCAGCCTGGTAAGATCCCGAGCAGTAACCCAGGTAAAACATGCTGGCCTTCTGACTTACAGAAGCTGTGAGGTAATAAATGGGTGTTGTTTTAGACTGCTCAATTTGTGGTAATTTGTTATGCAGCAATAGAAAACTAATACAGAGAGATCAAAGAATAAATAGATCACTGTCACACAGCCTGCTTAGTGCTATGGTACAGGCACGCACAAGGATGCTCTCAGAGCCTAGACAGAGGCATCTAACAAACACTAATGAACTCAGGGAAGGCATTCTGCCAGAGTTAGAACCTAGGATGAATCACAAAGGGAAAGACGGAGTTGGGGGATGTATGACTGGGGAGGGCAGAATGCTGTGTGCGCAGAGGGAGTTAATATGCACAAGTCCCAGAGTATAGAGCAAGGATAGAGATGTAAGATAGGGTAATAAAAAATAACACCATTTACTAATTGTATACTATGTAGTAGTTCAGTGCTAACCTCAACTGAGGTGTTCACAGTAACCCTGTGTGTGCTGGTGTGTTGCTCATTTGCCTCAAATCCAGTCCCTGCTCTTCCTCTACTGTGCTGTGAATCACAAGGGGTTGATTCTTGAAACTACCTTTTCCAGACTTCTTGCTGGGCAACGGGCTTTTGCCTGGGTTGAGCCAATGGATGGCACTGGGAGGAGACTGGAGGCAGGAAGAGAGGGGACTCCAGGGTGCTTCTCTTCTCTCTCTGCTCTGGGCAGTGGCTCTGGCCCAGCGGCTGCACCTCCTCCCTTGGCTAGCTCCCACAGACCCTGATGAGTGGCTCTGCCTCCTGGGCTCCAGGAATACTATGTCTTCCCTTAGTCCCAGCCTGGGGTGTGGCTGTTAGTTGCTTCCTGCAGTTGCTTAATCCCTGGGTAGTCTCACCTTCCCCTGTTTGCTCTAACAGCTCTCCAGTCTGTACCTTTTAACTAGTTCCCTTACTAAATTCTCTCTATTGAATTACCACCTGGCAGGAGGGTTATTTTCCTAATTGCATCTTACTGAATCACCATGCTTTACATATGAAAGAACTCAGAAAGACTGAACAAATTGCCTAATAACTCACAGTTTAGGATATTGTGGGGCTCAACAACGTAGAGCAAGTCTGTGACTCTGAAGTATATCGCTTTCTAACAAGCTGCCTTGTGTCTCTGAATTTACCATCATCACCGTATCGAGTCAGCTCCTTTTCATTTCACTGTTACAGTAGCCTCTGAACCATTCTCCATCTCTCCTCCCTCCTCTCTCTCTAATGTGTTCTCCACAGTGCTGCCACATGAGTCCTCTTTAAGCATATCTCTGGTCATGTGACATATCTGGCAACTGCAAAGAGAAGTAAGCACCAACTCCCTCATTCTAGACTCAAGACTCCCTAGAATAGTTCTTAAATCAGTCTTTTTGGCCTCACTTTTGTTAAATATTTTGCTCTACTGACAATCTACCCCTGATTTTCACTTCTTTGTCTTTGCTTATACTGTTTCTGTTCCCTTTAGCTAGAATGCTCTATTTCTACCTTTTGAAATAATCTTTCTCTGTTCTACCTTTTGAAATATCTGCCCTTCAAGGGTTATTCATCTATTCATTCATTCAACAAACCTGGGCAAGTTACATTCTAGGTCTTCAGGATAGAAAGAAGAACAAAATTATTCCTACCCTCTAGAATAGGTGCTGGCAAATGTTTTCTGCAAGGGGCCAGATGGTAATTTTTTAAAAATTAATTAATTAATTAATTAATATTTGGCTGCGTTGGGTCTTTGTTGCTGCATGCGGGCTTTCTCTAGTTGTGGAGAGCAGGGGCTACTCTTCGTTGCGGTGCACGGGCTTCTCATTGCGGTGGCTTCTCTTGTTGTGGAGCACGGGCTCTAGGCACACGGGCTTCAGTAGTTGTGGCACGCAGGCTCAGTAGTTGTGGCTCGTGGGCTCTAGAGCACAGGCTCAGTAGTTGCGGTGCACGGGCTTAGTTGCTCCACAGCATGTGGGATCTTCCCAGACCACAGCTCAAACCCATGTCCCCTGCACTGGCAGGTGGATTCTTAACCACTTAGCCGCCAGGGAAGCCCCCAGATGGTAAATATTTTAAGCTTTGTGGGTCACATGATCTCCTTTGCAACTACTGAACTCTGCCTCTGCCATTGTAGCACAAAGGATAGTACATAAACGAGTATGGCTATACCAATAAAACTTTATTTACAAAAACAGGTGGCAAGCTGGATTTGGCCCATGTGCTGTAGTTTGCTGACCTCTCCTCTAGAAACTCACATCAAAGCAAATGGGAAAGCTAGCAGGAAATGATAATGAATAAAAAATAGAGAAGGGATGTGGAGAAAAGAAGTACAAGTGCCAGCATCTATGTAAGAGGAGTTTCAAATGACAAAATTAAAAAGAATATGGAAGAGGGTGATATATTTGAAGAAAAAATAAAATTTCTCATAACTAATGAAAGATGAATGCTTTCAGATCATAAAGTGCCAAAGAGAAGAGATAAGGAAAAAGCAGACCAAGACATAAAGAGAAAGCTTTGAAACTTTCTAGAAAGAGAGGGCATGTGATCTACAAAGGAACAAGAATCATATTGATATTAGACCTCTCAACAGTACCCTGGCTGCAGGAAGACAAAGGAGTAATATATACTAAATACTGAAAAAAACTTGAGCCTAGAATGTTGTATTCAGCCAAAGTGTCATTCAGAAATAAAAGCATAGGAAAAGTGATACTCAGCCCCAGGCATACAAGTTCTCAGAAAATATACCACACAAAGACCCACATTGAAAATATATTTGAGGAAGTACAGAAATAAGAAGAAAAAAATCCTTTCTAAACTCCCTGGGCGGGGGTGGGGGGGTGGGGTGGATCTTGATGTGTTTTACAAGCTATCAGAAGTAAGAATACTATATACTTAAGTAAACTTTGTTGTAAACTTAAAAAGAAAAAGCAACTAGGGCCAAAGAAAAGAGAAAGAGAAAATATATCCACTACAATGCAAAACTCAAATTCTGGATATTATTAATATGATGGATGCTTTGGGAGAAAGTGAAAGGGACAGGAGACCATGCTAATATATATTTCTTTTCTTAGGGTAATAATTTGGTTGTGACATGTTTAAGAAATAAATAAGGAGAAATAACTAAGGTTATGGTTGTATGGGTCAGGACACAGAAACCACATCAGTAATATATCAGGGAACATTTAATGTAATAGTTATGATCTAATAGAAGGTGGTTCAACTTTTAACAAAGTTAATAAAACTATTGAGAGAGGTAACAGACAACTATAGAATAGCAAATGTAAGCAGCACTACTACCACTAAAGTTAAGGAAGAATACCCAAGGGAGGAACAAACTTGGAAGAGGCCCCATCCCCAAGGCTGAGATTCAGACCTCCTTGGAGAGGGCAAGGAGCTCACTAGATGACAGAATTTCACTGGAGAGCTGCAGCTCCGAGCTGGGGTGCAGCCTGCAGGCCAGGGGTGGCCAGCTGGAAGGCGTCCACTAGGGTGGCGATGAAATTTGCTGGAGAGTGAGTGCCACTGGCTCTCCACAGGAGACGTCACAGAAACCGGAAGATCCAGGAAGGGAAGCCACCTTCTCTGCTCTGCCTTGCAGTGTCCCTCCAGTGCCCTCTGCTGATAAGGCTTAACATTGTACCAGCTGGCAAATGAGAATGTTCACAGGGTCCAGTTCTAGGTGGCACTGGAGCTGACAAACAAGACATTGATACCTGGCACAGTCCTCCCCCATTTTTTCCCCGCTCAGTGCTATATTGTCAATATTCATCCATGTTCTACGTGTATAGTATGCCTTGAGCACACTTCCTGGTTCTTTTCCTTTCATTGTTTTTGGACTGTTTTACAGTTCTGTAAGTTGTAGAAAATGAATAATAATGCAAACAATTTTAGCCTGTAGAAATGGAAATGAATTGTGTCCAGTGAAATACAATTGATTATTTTCCTATGGTTAGACCATTTTGTATCTTTTTGTAAATTCATTCTAGCATTCCTAGTTGCCTATATATGTGTGATTGAGTTATCCTTTGATCTAGTTGTAACATTTTACTGGTTTCCTCATTAATTAATGAGAGAAGTAAAACCTCTGACACATATTCATTTTATATTTGTATGTGAGTTATGATCTTAACTTTCAAAAAAATTATATCTTAAAAAAAAATTATATCTTAAATAAGCCAGTCCTAGAGTAGTCAAGTTCATCAAGATAAAAAGAAGAATAGTGTTTGCCACACCTGGGGGAAGGAGGGCATGGGGAGTTATTATTTAACTGGTACCAAGTATCAGTTGGAGAAGATGAAAAAGTTCTGCAGATGGATAGTGGTGATGGTTGCACAAAAAATGTGAATGCTTAATGCCACTGAACTGTATGTTTTTAAATGGTTAAAATGGTAAATTTTGTGTTATGCATATTTTACCACAATTTTTAAAATTAAAAATTATACTTTAACATCGGCTATATTAATTGCTTCTCAAATTCACTCACAGTTCTGCTAAATATTCTATTACCTAAAGATTAAATTGTAAAGTTAGCCACCAACAACTTGCATGTGAAATAATGGGAAAAAGAAGAAAATATTTAATATTTACAAATAAACACATACACATACAAGCAAAGAGAAAATTCGCAAAGCTACTATAGTCCTTGTTTTTGTAATGGGTCATGAGCTATAGTTGATATTTATGACCCCCTTCTTTCATTACCTATTTCATATTTCCTTTGCTCTCAGCTAGAAGCTTAGCTGGTCAGTTTCCTAGTAGAGTGACCTAACCTTCAATCTTGAAGCATTATCAGCCTTTGATATTCCTGCCTCTTTTTGGTTACATTTCCTTAATTAATGCTTACTATTGGGCATGGAAGTATGAAGAGATACCCCAGGAAATGCCCTGGGTTCCAGATATAGTCCTGTTTGTACTCAGTGGTTAGCAGCAATCTAAGTTTCCCCTTGGTAGTTGGGATCAATAACTGCAGCAGTACAGAGACCCCTTTTACTGCCTGTTACTTTGTGACATAATAAGTTCAAGATGGCCAGGTGGCAGCTCATCTTCCAATTCAGTGCATGTACTGTTGTGTTCCCTGGTGGAAGCATTTCTCTTTTGGGAACAAAGACCTTTAAAGCAGCAAATCTCAGAGTTGCCAGGATGGGAAGCAAAAATTTGTGTGTGGGCTATTTGATACAACAGTGAGAGAAGCCACTCCTACTTACACCCCTTGATTCCTGAACCCATGTGTTCTGGGATGTGGAGGTGATACTACTACATATTGATCTCTGATTCAAAGCATATACAGCATCTTGCAGGGTTCTGTCTTTAAAGTTGTTGTCTCATAACTGGCACCATAACTTAGTTTTCAGTAAGCAATTCCACCTTTAAGCTAGAGCAGCCACTTCTAGATGATGGAGTATATGGTAAGACCAGTTAATTCCATAGGTATAAGTTCACTGCTGCATTTCTATTGCTGTGAGATGAGTTTCTTGATCAGAAGCAATGCTGTGGGGAATACCACAATGGTGGATAAGGCATTCTGTGAGTCTATTGATAAGAGGTCTTGGCAGAATTATTACGAGTAGAGAAGGCATCTATACTCAGAATATGTGTCTATTCTAATGAGGAAGATTTTTCCACCCTCTTAACAATGGAAAAGTTCCAATGTAATCAGCCTGCTACTAGGTGGTTGCTCATCACCCTGAGACATGGTACCTTATCAGGGAGGGCCAGTGCTGGTCTCTGCTGTTGGCAGATAAGGCACTCAGCAACAGCATTAGCCAGGTCAGCCTTGGTAAGGAGAAGTCTGTGTTGTAGAGTCCATGGCTAGCCTCCATCTCTAACATGACCATTTTGTTCATGGGCCCATCACTTGGTGTCTGGGGAAAGAGGTTGTTTGACATCCACAGAGCCTATCATTTCCACTTGATTATTAAGAGCCTCTTCTGCAGTGAATCCCCTTTGGGGAGCATTCAAATATCTTTACAGTCCGTGTCGTTTCCAAGATCATCAACATTCCTCTTCTCTGTATGTCTTTGTCGCCCACCTTTCAATCTGCTCCCTTCCCTAACCATCCAACCAAACTATTAACAACCACACATGAATTAGTGTACATACATCTGTCTTCTCACATCAGACAAAGCAGATATATTAGTTTCCTAGGTCTTCCAAAACAAATTACCACAAATCAGGTGCCTTAGAACAACAGAAGTTTATTGTCTCATAGTTCTGGAGGCTAGGATTCTGAAATCAGAGTGTCAGCAGGGCCGTGCTCTGTCTCTGAAGGCTCTAGGGGAGGACTATGTCTTGCCTCTTCCTAGCTTCTGGTGGTTGCTGGCAATCCTTAGCGTTCCTTGACTTGTAGATGCATCACTCCAATCTCTGCCTCTGCTGTCCCATGGCATTTTCCCTGTGTATTGTGTCCAAATTTCCTTCTTATAAGGACACCAGTCACGGGGTTAGGGCCCACCTTAATCCAATATGACCTTATCTTAACTTGACTACATCTGCAAAGATGCCATTTCCAAATAAAGTCACCTTCACAGGTTCTGGGTGGACATGCATTTTGGGGGAGAACACTACTGAACCCAGTACAGCGGATAATCCTGCTCGGAAGATTTCCCTTTGCCACTGTCCATTAGGGTCATTTCTGGCCCTAAGCACATTGCAATGAAGTTAAAATTTAATTACAAAAGGATAGATAAAATTTCACACATTTGAAAATTAAGTTATGTAATACTGAATAACCTGTATGTTAAAAAAGAAAGTGCAGGGCTTCCCTGGTGGCGCAGTGGTTGAGAATCTGCCTGCTAATGCAGGGGACACGGGTTCGAGCCCTGGTCTGGGAAGATTCCACATGCCACGGAGCAGCTGGGCCCGTGAGCCACAACTACTGAGCCTGCGCGTCTGGAGCCTGTGCCCCGCAACGGGAGGGGCCACGATAGTGAAAGGCCCGCGCACCGCGATGAAGAGCGGTCCCTGCACCGCGATGAAGAGTGGCCCCCAGGGCTTCCCTGGTGGTGCAGTGGTTGGGAGTCTGCCTGCCAGTGCAGGGGACACGGATTCGAGCCCTGGTCCAGGAAGATCCCACATGCCACGGAGCAACTGGGCCCGTGAGCCACGGCTACTGAGCCTGCGCGTCTGGAGCCTGTACTCCGCAACAAGAGAGGCCACGATAGTGAGAGGCCCGCGCACCGCGATGAGGAGTGGCCCCCACTTGCCGCAACTGGAGAAAGCCCTAGCACAGAAACGAAGACCCAACATAACAATCAATCAATCAATCAATAAATAAATCTTTAAAAAAAAAAAAAAGAGTGGCCCCCACTTGCCGTAACTAGAGAAAGCCCTCGCATGAACCGAAGACCCAACACAGCCAAAAATAAATAAATAAATAAATAAAGTAGCTATAAAAAAAAAAAAATTCTCCCTTCTTGTTAAATTGGTATACAAATCTTTGAAAAAAAAAAAAAAAAAAAAGAAAGTGCAAGAAAAAAAGAAAAGAAAAAAAAGTGCAAAGTAAATTGACACTTAGGAATAAATAGCAATGAAAACAATACATGTGAATACATATATTTATTAAGAAACAAGATAGTTTTAAAACAAAGCAGCTAAGCATTTAACTATAGTATTTGAATAAAAGTAATATCCAAAGAAACAAGAAGGAAGCAAAAAATAAAAATAAGCACTAAAAATAAAGGGAAGAAATAAAAGCAACAACATTTTTTAAAAGACAGAAAATAGTAATGAAATAATAGATAAGAAAGGCAAATCTATGGCAAGACTGATGAAAAGAGAGAGACAGAGAGAAAATGCAACTAAATAACAATGTGAAAAAAGGGAAATTAACCACAGTCTCAACAGAAATTAAAATTTAGCAAACAGTATTATGAATAACTATGTGTAAATAAATACAAAAACCTAAATTAAATGGACAAAACTCAAGAAGAAATACAAAACTGCAAAAATATTTCAAGGAGAAAGAACTTGAATAGATCAATAAAGATTAAACAAAACAAAATAAAACCTCAAGGCCTAGATGGTTATACAGACAATTTCTACCCAAGTTTTAATGTATAATTAATGTGTAGTATATTCTCAGCAGCAAACATGAAAACAAATGGAGAAATCTTAAATGTATATCTTTGAGTTTGGGGCTTCCCTGGTGGTGCAGTGGTTAAGAATCCACCTGCCAATGCAGGGGACATGGGTTCGAGCCCTGGTCTGGGAAGATCCCACATGCCGCGGAGCAGCTAAGCCCACGTGCCACAACTACTGAGCCTGCGCTCTAGAGCCCGTGAGCCACAACTATTGAAGCCCACGTGCCTAGAGCCCGTGCTCCGCAACAAGAGAAGCCACTGCAATGAGAAGCCCATGCACTGCAACGAGGAGTAGCCCCCGCTCGCTGCAACTAGAGAAAGCTCACTCACAGCAATGAAGAACCAATGCAGCAAAAAAAAAAAAAAAAGACTAAAAAAAAGAGAGCTGTCTCTCTGCACCTCCTGGCTCGATTCATCATGGACCAGGTGTGCCCTGGCCTGTGTTCCCAGTGGTTTCATGCTTATACCTTCACAGTTCCAAGAAGAGCTTCTATTGCTGTAAACTCTCACAGAAGTTCTGGATATACATATGCTGGTTGGGTTAAATTTATTCCTTTTTTCATCCTTGAGCCAATCACTGTAGCCAGGCAAGTGGCACTTGTTTTGATTAGCTTAAGCCAGTGCCACATGATCATTCTTGGAGTCAGGTGCACCCAAACTATGAGTATAAAGGTGGGTTGGGGTAGTTTGCCAAGGAACATGGGATTCTGTAATAAAAAGGGAGAGAAGGAGGTGCTTGGCAGAGAAAAACAATAGATATTTATTATATCTCTTCCCTTTCCTTTGCCTTTATTGCTCATTCTGACACGAGAACACATATATGAAACCATTGCAGGAACCAGAGACCTGGTGATTAGTCCTTAGGGAGGACCTTGACTTGAATTCAAGGATGGCTGGGTGTATAAGACACTGGGCTGTGTAGGAAGAGTAACTTGGAAATTGGAAGAGCCACTTCCTCGCCTCCTTATCACACAATCAGAGGGCTTTTTTACTTTTATTTTTATTTAAAAAAATTTTTTTAAATGTGGACCAGTTTTAAAGTCTTTATTGAATTTGTTACAATATCGCTTCTGTTGTATGTTTTGGTTTTTTGGCTGCAAGGCATGTGGGATCTTAGCTCCCCGACCAGGGATCGAACCCACACCCCCTGCATTGGAAGGCGAAGTCCTAACCACTAGACTGCCAGGGAAGTCCCCAGAGGGCTTTTTAATTGTATTTATAAAATTTATTTATTTATTTTTGGCTGTGTTGGGGCTTTGTTGCTGAGCGTGGGCTTTCTCTAGTTGCGGTGAGTGGGGGCCACTCTTCGTTGCGGAGCACGGGCTCTAGGCATGTGGGCTTCAGTAGTTGTGGCTCATGGGCTCTAGAGTGCAGGCGCAGTAGTTGTGGTGCTCGGGCTCAGCTGCTCAGCGGCATGTGGGATCTTCCCAGGCCAGGGCTTGAACCCGTGTCTCCTATATTCACAGGCGGATTCTTAACCACTGTGCCACCAGGGAAGTCCCCAGGGGGCTTTAAAAAAAAAAAAAACTTTATTGAGATATAGTTCACGCCATACAATTCGTCCATTTACAATGCACAATTCAATAGCTTTTTGTAATTCATAGAGTTGTGCAAATATCATCACAATCAATTTTAGAACATTTCATCATCCATGTACACTTTAGCTATCATTTCTCCTCCCTTAATTTCCTCATCCCCACCAGCCTTAGCAACCATTAATCTACTTTTTGTCTCTATAGATTCTTCTATTCTGGATATTTAATACAAATGGAATAATATAATATGTGATCTTTTGTAACTAGATCTTTCACTTAGTATAATATTTTCAAGGTTCATCTGTATTGTAGCATATATCAGTACTTCATTCCTTTTTTTTTTTTAATTTATTTTTATATTTATTTTTGGCGTGTTGGGTCTTCGTTTCTGTGAGAGGGCTTTCTCTAGTTGCAGCAAGCGGGGGCCACTCTTCATCGCGGTGCACAGGCCTCTCACTCTCGCGGCCTCTCTTGTTGCGGAGCACAGGCTCCAGACGCGCAGGCTCAGTAGTTGTGGCTCACGGGCCTAGTTGCTCCGTGGCATGTGGGATCTTCCCAGACCAGGGCTCGAGCCGGTGTCCCCTGCATTGGCAGGCAGATTCTCAACCACTGCGCCACCAGGGAAGCCCCTTCATTCCTTTTTATGGCTGAATATTCCATTATGTAGCTATAACACGCTTTTAAAAATCCCATTCTTTAGTTTATGAACATATGGGTTGTTTCCACCTTTGGGTATGGTTTTGGGTGGAAATGTGTTTTCATTTCTCTTTGGGATATACCTAAGGGTGGAATTTCTGGGTCAAATGGTAACACTATGTTTAACTTTTTGAGGAACTGCTAGACTGTTTTCCAAAGTGGCTGTACCGGACTTCCTTGGTGGTCCAGTGGCTAAGCCTCCGTGCTCCCAATGCAGGGGGCCCAGGTTCGATCCCTGGTCAGGGAACTAGGTCCCACATGCCACAACTGAGTTCGCATGCCACAACTAAAGATCCTGCATGCTGCAACTGAAGATCCCCACATGCCGCAACTGAAGATCCCGCGTGCTGCAACTAAGGCCTGCCACAGCCAAATTAAAACAAAAATTGGCTTGAAAGCAGATTTCCATAATACAAATTATGTTAAAAAAAGAAAGGGGGCTTCCCTGGTGGCACAGTGGTTGAGAATCTGCCTGCCAATGCAGGGGACACAGGTTCAAGCCCTGGTCTGGGAAGATCCCACATGCCGTGGAGCAACTAGGCCCGTGAGCCACAACTACTGAGCCTGCGTGTCTGGAGCCTGTGCTCCGCAACGGGAGAGGCCGCGACACTGAGAGGCCCGTGCACCGCGATGAAGAGTGGCCCCCACTTGCCACAACTGGAGAAAGCCCACGCACAGAAACGAAGACCCAACACAGCCAAAAATAAATAAATAAATAAATAAAAAGAATATCAAAAGGATAACACATATTTAAAAAAAAAAAAAAGAAAGAAAAAAATAACACCAGGACTTCCCTGGTGGCACAGTGGTTAAGAATCTGCCTGCCAATGCAGAGGACATGGGTTCGAGCCCTGGTCCGGGAAGATCCCACATGCCGTGGAGCAACTAAACCAGTGCACAACAACTACTGAGCCTGTGCTCTAGAGCCCACAAGCCACAACTACTAAGACCGAGAGCCACAACTACTGAAGCCTGCACGCCTAGAGCCTGTGCTCCACAACAAGAGAAGCCATCGCAATGAGAAGCCTGTGCACCACAACGAAGTGTAGCCCCTGCTCGCAGCAATTAGAAAAAGCCCAAGCGCAGCAAGGAAGACCCAAAGCAGCCAAAAATAAATAAATTAATTAATTTATTAGGGAAAAAAACCCACCAAAAACAAAAAACAAGTGGCTGTACCACTTTACACTCACAATAAGGGTGTATGAAAGTTCCAATTTCTCCACATCCTAGCTGGATCTTTTTATTGTCTATCTTTTTTTTTTTTTTATTAAGGATTTTTTTGATGTGGACCTTTTTTTTTTTTTTAATTTTATTTATTTATTTATGGCTGTGTTGGGTCTTCGTTTCTGTGCGAGGGCTTTCTCCAGTTGTGGCAACTGGGGGCCACTCTTCATCGCGGTGCGCGGGCCCCTCACCATCGCGGCCTCTCTTGTTGCGGAGCACAGGCTCCAGACGCGCAGGCTCAGCAATTGTGGCTCACGGGCCCAGTCGCTCTGCGGCATGCGGGATCTTCCCAGACCAGGGCTTGAACCCGTGTCCCCTGCATTGGCAGGCAGACTCTCAACCACTGCACCACCAGGGAAGCCCCTGTCTTTTTTAAAATTACAGCCATCCTAGTAAATGTTAGGTAGTGTATCTCGTGGTTCTGATTTGTATTTCCCTAATGGCTAATGACGTTGAGCATCTTTTTAAGTACTTATTGGCCATTCGTGTATCTCCATTGGAAGAAGGTCTTCTCAGATTATACATTATTTGCAAATATTTTTTTCCCATTCTGTGGGTTGTCTTTTTACTTTCTGGATAGTGTCCTTTGAAGCACAAATTTAAAAATTTCGATGAAGTCCAATTAATCCATTTTTTTCTTTCATTGTTTGATTCTTTTTAAATGCCACCCTTGCTGCTTCTAAACCTGGTACTTTATACAAAAGCTTATCTCTGTTTATTTTATACATAAAAACCTCACAAGCACTTTAGGCGAATCCTAGGAATGTTTTTTAAAAAATATGACTCACCAGCATGGGACATCAGAGCCTGAATAAGGTGAGGAGGACATACACACGGGGGTGATGTGATGTGAAGGATCAGAACCCACATGGGGCTAGGAGGACATCCATGCATGAGGATGGCCCAGCTCTGGGTGTTGGAGCCCAAAAAAGGGAGGAAGGTATCCACCTATGGGAGCAGCCTTGGCTAGGGAGTCAGACTCTGAATGAGCTGTGAGTTCACACAGGGGACAGCTCTGGGCATGTGAGAGACCAAATGGAGTGAGAGGGCTTTCATACAGGGGGTGGGGTGGTCAGGCCTAGAGTACTGGGATATAGGTGAGATGAGGAGGGTTTCTGCATGTGGAAGAGGACAGCAGAGGTGATGGGAGATCGATTATATTAGGAGGAATGATCAAATATTAAGGATAATGAGGGCCAGGTTTCTCACTATTGGAGAAAGGATTAAAAGTATAGAAAGGAAGAAAACTAGACTGAACCTTATGGTCGTGAATTAGAATTGGAGGTATTGGTGTGAAATCATGGTTTTTAATATAGAGATATATAGAAATACAGATGTAACGTATACAGGTATACACACATTTACATATATGTATTCATACATGTGTCCATATATACATAAATACACATATACACACATGTATTGATTAGATCTGTCCTCTCAAAGAACCTGGGAGTAGTGACATCTCAGTAGCAATGAGCAAAACTGGTGCCCAGATATTGATTTCTAAATACCGTTTTGAGAGCAGGCAAAGAAGTTGGCTCATAAATGAAGGCAGGCATTGACTACTGGGAGACCTGTCAATTCCAGGAAGGCAGAGAGTGGAGACACACACAGTGAGAGTACAGGGTCCTGCAGTGGTTTCAGGACCAAGCTTGGGTCTACACCAAGAGTGAGTAGGAACCCTGGCCCTGGATTTGCTAGCTAAGGGATGTATCAGCATCAGGTTCCTTAACATTTCTGAGCCTCAGCTTTTCATCTGTAAACAGGATAGTACAATGGTAGAAAGGGACAATTAAGTCAAATGCCTGGCATGTTGTGAGCACTCAGAATTCTTGGGAACACCAGGAAGGCATGCTGCAGAAGCAAAAATCAAAGAAATAAAAACTCTGTGAAAACTTTCCAAAATCTTCATCTTAGCTCAGAAGGCCAGGAACTTGGTGGAGTTCCAGGGGCTTTCCAGTCCCATATACCAGCCTTGAAATTAATATGTAACATTTTCATGTTAATTAAGCCTATTAATAAAATTTGTGGTAAGAGATCTGACCTGTGTGTTGGGTATTCCCAAGAGTGGGGTGTTGGATGGGGGTGGGATGAGAGGAATTATGCTACTTTGATTTTGTTCCACAAAACTAATGAGCTGGGGAAATTCCTATGAAAATGGGCAGCCACTGGGATCTCACTACTGCTCAAACCAGAGTATTCTAAGTTTCCTCCCTCTCCCAGCAGTGCTTACATCCGATGAGTCACCAAGACATCCTTCCCCATTTCCCACAGCTGTTCTGTTTCTCTTCACCTCCTCTCTTTGGTTCCAGCCCTCAGTTCTGACTTGATTAATTTGTGCAAAAGTTTCTAACTGGCCTTCCTGCCCCTAGTTTTGATGTTCTCCAAACCATTCTCCATCCTGCCATGTAGTGATTTCCCTTTTTCCAAGCATTAATCTGATTATGTCACGCCCACAAAACTCCCTGAATCCTTTCTTGCAGGATAAAATTTTGCACTTCTTAGATGTCATTCAAGGACCTCCTGCCATACAGTCAGCTAAAACCAATAGAGACCATTTATTCCCTGTCTTTTGGGATGGTGTTCTCACATTTCTACCTAAACTTTTTACCTAAGCCTTCCTTTTCCTTTTTGCAATGATAATTTCTTTTTATATCCTGCTGTTAAAATATTTTTAATCACATTTTTAAATGCCCATAGAAAAACAAAGAGTCTACACAGGCTTAGAGAATGAACTTATGGTTACCAGGAGGGAAGGAAGGGGGAAGGATAGTTAGGGAGTTTGGGATTGACATGTACACACTGCTATATTTAAAATAGATAACCAGCAAGGACCTACTATATAGCCCCGGGAACTCTGCTCAATATTTTGTAACAACCTAAATGGGAAAAAAATTTGCAAAAGAATTAGATACATGTAAATGTATAACTGAATCACTTTGTTGCACACCTGAGACTAACACAATATTGTTAATAAACTATACTCTAATATAAAAGTAAAACAAACAAAAAACAAAAAAAACAAAGAGTCTAAAAGATTGCTGTGTAAACATCAGTCCCCTGCCCCTGCCCCTCACAACTTCCCTCTCCTCAGAGGTTACATCTTTCACTCTTGTTGATTATTTTCGTATCTTCCTCCATATGGTTGCTACTCAATTTTAAAATTTAAACTTTCTACTACTGAAGATTTTGCTCTTTTATACACACACACACTCACACACCCTTGCTGTGCACACATCTTGCCAGTAAAATTATATAATAATTTTGCACAAATACATGTTCATGCAAATGCTAATCCAATTTGAGACGTAGTATATTATGACAACATTTCCTTTTCTGCTTAATTCCCCCATTTCCTTAATTTCCTGTCAGTTTTATAAAACTCCTCCCACCATATTCAGAGGCATCAATTAAAAAAAAATCATTTCACTTCCTTCTGCTTTGTCTCTTGTAGAAGTACCCTTGAAATCTGTCTACAGTTGTTGTTATGGGACCTCTCTTCACTTCTCATGACGGAGGTCTTGTCTACTGAATCCCATGTCATCTTCTTTTTTGGTTTACTCCCTCATTTTGGAGAAGCACATTCTTTCTAGTTTCCTAGAGAGAATTCAGTGTACGCATATTTTTTGAGACCTTGTGTGTACTAAAATATTCTCATTCCATTTCATACTTGAATGATAATTTGGCTGAGCAGAAAATTTTATACTGAAAAATATTTTCCTTCACAATCTCATCATCTAGCTTTCAGGGTTGTTGCTGAGAAGTCTGATTCCATTCTGACTCTTGATTCTGTATGTAGGATCAATTTACTTGCCTTTAAGGGCTTAATTCCCACCATATCCTCTGCTTTAGTTAGGATGCCTTCAGCAGCAAGTGAATGGAAATCAACTCCAGGTGGCTTAAAAAATAAGAAAATTTATCTCATATAAGAAGTCCAAAGTATGATGGCTCCCAGGATACTTAACTCAGTGATAAATGGCTTTATCATTAACCTTAATCTTTCCATTTTCCAGCTTTTCCCTCTTGTCTTTTTTCCTTACATTAGCTCTCGTTATGGTCACGAGATGGCTGCAGCAATTCTAAGTGTATCAAATATCCAGACACAAGAGGGTGCAAGGGAGAAAAAGATAATTGCTTCATAATGTATCTTCTCTAGGAGTGAAGAAACCTTTTCTAGAAACTCCTAGTCAATTTTACTTCATGTTTCTTTGGTGAGAATGTATCACCTGCCCAAGCCTAAAAATATCTATAATAAAGGGAATGGTATTACCTTGACTGTTTTAATCAGGATTCACCCTCAGGAGCAAGCACATGACCAAGTGGAGGAAGTAGATGCCTGAACAAAACCGGAGCTGTAACAGCAAGGAAGAAGGGGAAATTGTTTTGGAAGGCAATCAACAACGTCTACTGCACTCCTGGACATACTTTGTTTAATTGATCCTGACTTTATTACAGTTCCTTCAATGCTCATATTTTTAGGCTCTGACTTTGGATTGACTCCTGCTGTTTCTGCCACTGTCTATAGAAAACTGAAGAGTAGGCTTGATTTTTGGAGTCTTCCTAGGAAATCATTTATCTCTGTGCACTTGACTGTCATTAGATTAACCTTGTATCCCCTATAACTAAAGTTACAGTGTTGATATTGGGGGGTCCCTTATTCCCTGAGATGGGGCCCTGGCTGCAGGTTTGTACTGAAGCTCCCCCCTACTCCCATCACCACCAAGGCTAATTGGGCCAAGGAGAGGACACTGAATCCAAGTTTAACCAATCAGATTCTCTCTGTATTTGGTATCAGAATGGAAAGAAAGTCAGTCTCCATTTGCTTCAAACTATAACTTCAAACTCAAGAGAGGCAGCTGTATTTCATCTTGTGCTTTGAGGACTAGAAAAATCAGCTTGCAAAAAATCAGCAAAGGCACAGAGAGAAGCAGAAATGAGATGGAGTGGAGTGCTCCTGGCTTCCCACTTCTTGATTTCAGTCCCTGCCTGAGGGCTGGCTGCATTCCTACCCTTGGGTCTCATGAGATAAGCCAGTATCCCCATCCTCCTTTCCATTTAAACTAGTTCCCTGGAAGTTCTGCTATTTTTAACCAAATTACAACTAAGGGGATTATGACCAGTCCTTCTGGACTAAGGCAATAAAACTTCAGAGCTTGTGACTCTATCATGTGGCTCAGGGCCTCTTTCTCTCTGCCTTATCGCCAGGTTTTATTTATTGGTGTACCTTGTGGGGAATCTGGTATGGTCGGGAAGGGGATCTGAGGTGTTGTAAACAAGAACTGGTAGAGAGGGTGTGTGTCTGGTTCATGCAGAGACTAGTAGGATGTTTCACTTTTCTTTTTAAAAATATTTATTTATTTATTTATTTATTTATTTATTTATTTATTTATTTATTTATTATTTGGCTGAGTCGGGTCTTAGTTGCAGCATGTGGGCTCTTCGTTGTGGTGCAAGGTCTTCTCTCTAGTTGTGGCACACAGGCTCCAGAGCACATGGGCTCAGTAATTGCAGCACATGGGCTCTCTAGTTGTGGCACGCAGGCTTAGTTGCCCTGCAGCATGTGGGATCTTAGTTCCCCAACAAGGGATCAAACCCAGGTTCCCTGCAACGGAAAGCGGATTCATTTTTTAAAAAATTAATTAATTAATTAATTAATTAATTACTCTTTGGCTGCGTTGGGTCTTCGTTGCTGCGCGCGGGCTTTCTCCAGTTGCAGCGAGCGGGGGCTACTCTTTGTTGTGGTGCACGGGCTTCTCATTGAGGTGGCTTCTCTTTGTTGCAGAGCATGGGCTCTAGGCATGTGGGCTCAGTAGTTGTGGCTTGCAGGCTCTAGAGTACAGGCTCAGCAGTTGTGGCGCACGGGCTTAGTTGCTCCACAGCATGTGGGATCTTCCTGGACCAGGGCTGGAACCTGTCTCCTCTGCACTGGCAGGCAGATTCTTAACCACTGCAGGAAGGTGGATTCTTAACCACTGGACCACCAGGGAAGTCCCTCACTTTTCTTTCATGTGGCAGGCATACAGTAAACATTAATGAATATTTGAACGGATGAGCATTTGATACTTCATACATCTGAATTTGATAAAAGATTAAATTTTAAACTGATTGTTAATAGCTGTTGCTATTAAACACCATATAAAAACTCAGCAACCATCCTTAATTGTTGCACCTGTGGTCACCGTGTTGGGGTATCAGCCTTGCCTTTACCAGCTGACTTCCATCTACATGTTATGCAGCCAGTTTGCTGTGGGTAGGACAATTTTAGGGCTGACACAGGAGACCACTGAGAGAAGTCCTGAGGAGTTACCAACAGCTTGGGACCCACTTGAACAAGCACTTTTGCTCAGAATGTTGGCATTGATTGTGTCACCTTGGATATGTGTTTGCCTTCCGGCCAACTTCCATCACTTCTTGACCCGACTCTTCTTATACATGGTGTTTTGGACAAGTTGGAACTATGGTTCCCAGAGTCCCTTTCCTTGTGTGACTTGTGTTAGAGTTGGAGAAAAAGAAGCTGGTATGAGATTTGGTAGGTAGAAGTGAAACAGCAGCCATGCGCTGGGAGAAGCATGCAGAGAGGTTGGCATGTCCCAGCTGGTCCCCACTCTCCACCGTCCTGGTGCAGGTTCCATAGGTCCTTGCTCTCCCCTGCTCCACACCCAGCTCTTCTCTCAAGTGCAGACCCTGATCACCAGTAACTCCAGGTTGGGTGGTTCCACTCTGATGACTGAAGTGCCTGGCTTTCCAGATGAGTTGACGAGCTCCATCTTGCCCACCTGTGCCAGCGCTAAAGGAGGGCTGTTTAGTGACTTTTCTCTGATCCTTCAGCTCCTGCTTTCAGACACTTAATTTCCCAGCTTCTCCAACAATAGTGGGTAGTAACTATGTCTTGTTTGCTATCCCAGAAGTCATCATACCTTCTGGCATATAATGAATCCTCAGTAGACATTTACTAAATGAATGATCTTTAGTTTACAGAAAGAAGGAAAGAAAGAAAAAAAGAAAAAGAAATTATTTCTTTTCTTTAAAATTAATTAATTAATTTATTTTTGGCTGCGTTGGGTCTTCATTGCTGTGCACAGGCTTTCTCTAGTTGCGATGAGCAGGGGCTACTCTTCATTGCGGTGCGTGGGCTTCTCATTGAGGTGGCTTCTCTTGTTGCGGAGCACGGGCTCTAGGTGCACAGACTCAGTAGTTGTGGCTCATGGGCTCTAGAGTGCAGGCTCAGTAGTTGTGGCGCACGGGCTTAGTTGCTCCATGGCATGTGGGATCTTAGTTCCCTGACTAGGGCTCAAACCCGCATCCCCTGCATTGGCAGGCAGATTCTTAACCACTGCGCCACCACGGAAGCCCAGAAAGAAACTATTTCTGACATTGAACTGGTCCAATTCTCGTCTGCATAATTTTGACTATGAGGAAAAGGTGCTTTCCAATCTCTTCTTACTTCTTAAAATAATTCCACAGTCATATTCCTTTAAAATAAATTAAAAAGGCACGGTTGAAATAGAGAAATGAGGGACTCCCCTGGTGGTCCAGTGGTAGAGAACCTGCCTTCCAATGCAAGGAACGTGGGTTCGATCCCTGGTCGGGGAACTAAGATCCCACATGCAGTGGGGCAACTAAGCCTGCGCCCCACAACTACTGAGCTCGCGTGCCTCAACGAGAGAGCCCACATGCCACAAATGACAGAGCCCATGCGCCCTGGAGCCCGCACACCACAACCAGAGAGAGAAAACCCGCACGCCTCAACTAGAGAGAAACCCAACCAGACCGCATGCCGTAATGAAAAAGATCCTGCATGTCTCAACAAAGATCCCGTGTGCTGCAACTAAGACCCGACACAGCCAAAAAAATATATACATATAAGGAAAATAAATAAAATAAATATTTTAAAAAATATTTTTAAGAAAGCAATAGAGAAATGAAAGTAGCTTGCTTAAGATCCCAGGGCAAGAGAGGAAATAAACCAAAATTAGAACTTGTATTGATACTTATGTTCTCCCTAACTACAACTTAAGCCTACTTAGCAACCCACTGAGTTTTATCTCCCTTCCTTTATCCAGTCCACTTTTGTGCACCACCACCTCTTCTGCCCCTTGCCCATATACACATGTATACTTGTCCAAACGCCAGCACTAAAAAATAAACAAAAGTACTTGTTGAAAGTATGGCTCTCCAAAGGGGAATACATTCAAGTCAATTTAATGGGTATTTATTGAGCATCCTGATGTAAGAAAACTTGCTCTACAGGCAAAGTAATGATGAATAAGAGGGCAAATGTGGTGTGCTGTTCCTGCTGGAGAAACTTGACAAAAAATTCTTTGACGTGGAACCATTGTTGGTTATTACTTAATTCCTATTCTCAGTACTGTGTCTTTTTCTCATTCATCATTTGAGTCTTGGGGTTGTGGTTTCCTCATGAACATACACCCAAAGTAGCTTAATAACATTCAGCCGAAATAGGTCTGCCAGCCCTTGGCCCATCTAAGAGAACATTTTGTTATTCCCTAGGCCAGTGGTTCTTAAAATTCACCAGTAAACCTTCACCTGGGTAGCCTCTTTAAAATGCAGATGGCTGGGCTTCTTTCCTCACTTTCCCCCTCCAACCCTGCCCCTGCAGATTGAAAATTCAGGATATCCATGAAATTTGTATTTTTCACAAGACACCAGGTGCTCATCTGACACAGTTGTCTTCAGGCCACTTTTGGAGAAATGTGCAAAAACACCTGAAAGAGAATCACCTGGGAGCTTAGTTTTGAAAAGCTAATTCTTGATCCCTACCCCCCACACCATCTGAATTAGAATTTTGGCAGCAAGGACTGGACTATGCATATTAAATTAATTCTCCACTTGATTCTTATGGGTCCACAGATTCCCCCTTTGAGAAGTATTGTTAGATCTCCCAGTCTACATTTAAAGGCCAATTTAGACACAAAATCCTCTGGAGGGAGAAACAGAAAAAAGCGGGAAGGCCTTCCTCTCTAATAAACATTGATTTTAGATTCATCCTTTCTTAACTCTTAGAATCTGTTCCCAGCTTATTCCTGATCTGAGCATTTCCTGGGAAATGGCTGGGCTCCCAAGGTCAGGCAGCACTCACACCCTCCGGGGTGGTCAGGACTGCCGAGGGGCCCATCCCAGCTAGCCCTGATTTGCAGACGAAATATTATCTGCAGGCCCATCAAACAGTAATGGGAACCTCAGAAGCCTAGGGGGTGTTGGGAACTGCCTTCCTGGATAATGGGGGCCGTGATCTTTCTGGGGCCAACCTCCGGTCACCAGTCTGTTTCCCACCCCACCCCCTGGCATCCCCCATTCCCAAAGCCGTGTCTAACACGTCATACCACATGCCAGTTTTGTAAAAAATAACTCTTAGTCAGATCATTTGCAAAGGGCACGATGTGGCTGTGTGAAACAGAACAAGGATCCCGAGGTGGCTGTGGGTTTGAATCTTGACCTCATTCAGTACTAGCCTGAGTTTGGACCAGCTACGGAGCCCCAAGGCTAAGTGCAGAGTGCTAACTGCTGGGAGGGGCTGTGTGAATCACGAGAAAGCGCCGAGAGCCGCGGGGTACTTGCCTCTCTTCCTGACTCCACACTTCCTTTCGACCTCACGCTTATCTCTTCAGTCCACTCTTCACTCTCCCGGCTCCCGGACTCATCTGCAAATTTGAGAACGCTTCCTTGAGCCGCCTCCGCCCCCCTCCCCGCTTTGTGGAGGACTCTGCCCCATAAGGCACTACTTTTTCTCACCAACCTCTCATAACCAGGGCCGCCACTTCGTCATCTTTACCGCTGGAATACCTCCTAGGGCTGGAAGGGAACGTTTACTGAGCGCTGCGCATGTGCCAAAAGCGGAGGATTAAAGATACTGCAGGAAAAGTGCTTAGAGGAAGGGCTTGGCGGCTTTAGTAATTATAGCTATTATTCACCACTGTTTTGCTATTCATTTCTCACAGTGACCCTGGAGAATGGGTCCTGACTGCTGATCTGCTCCTCTTTGCCGGTGAAAAAACTGGGGCTCAGAGAAAGTTAAGTAATTTGCTCCTGATCACATAGCTAGGAAGTGGTGGAACTGGGATTAAAAAAACCCAGTCTAGAGATGGCTCCAAATCCATACTTTTCAACTGCAATTATTAAGACCTCAGTCTGAGTTACGTTCAGAATAAATATAGGAAAACTTTAAAAATATGCTAGTTTTGGAGATATATACACATATTTAATTATTCAGGTGAAATTACAGTGACTTATCAATGACTTCAAAAACCTTACCCAGTATTTACTGGGAAAGTGATAGGTTAAACAAGATTGGAGATGTGTTGATAGCTGCTGACACTGGAGGTTCAGTATTTGAGTCTCTTTGCTTTTGTATCTGTTTGAAATTTTTTTCACTTAAGAGTTAAGAACTAAATTCATTCTACATCTGCCCAAGATCTACTAATTACAGCAGCAGATTACCTGTAGGCCCTAAATTGGTAGTTGATAGGCTTCACATTTCGTGAGGATTCTCTTGTTTTTCAAGATTTTGAATACGAAGTTTTTACTTTTTAAACTCTCAAAATAATGAGCATTTGTATTTATTATATAATATGGGCAAGGCAGTCTTTTAAGTAATATGTGTTCTCAGCTAATGACCCTGACAGTCCTGTGATGGAAGTATAATTATCTCCACCTTATGGATGGAAAACGGAGGCACCGACGAGGTACCTTCCTAACTGCAGGGCTCCTTGCTGCTGTGGAAGGAGATTTTGAACTCACTTTGTCTCATGCCCACACCTGCTGGAGGGCACCACCTTTAAGCAAATGTTCATCTTAGTATCAGTTAGGAATGGTTTTACCACAAGTGACAGAAGACCATACTAGTCGTAGCTTGTGTGGTCAGTCATGGCTCCAGGATTCCAGCCGCTTTCTGTCCTGATGCTCAGCCACCCTCTGCTTGATACCTTTCCAAGCTTTAGGCTTCTTGGCATGAGATGGAGGCCTCTTACAACCTTTCAAGACACCTAAGACAGGAAGAAAAGTCAGGAGCAGTGCTAGCAAATTCTTAAGTGTGTTTCTCTCCTCAGCAGAAAACAAAATATTTCCCAGAAACTCCCAGCAGACTTCCTCCCATGTCTCATTGGCCAGAGCTTTGACTGTGGCCCCCTGAGTTATAAGGAAAACTGGGATGTTGAGGATGTAGGATAAAATTATGAGGGTTGACTTAAATAAGTGGTTCATGAGCCTGGGGACACTAAATCACTGGTCAGTGTAAGATTAGTATTATTTATTATTATTTTTATAAATATATAAATTTTTACTTAAAGTTTTTCAGGAACACAGGGGAGAGATTTATACCACATAGCCAAGCAAAATTTCCTAAATATACCTTTTAACATTTCTGTGTCCCCATAGTCCCACCTTTTATATCAGTTGCCTTCATCTCATCCTGTCTTTCCAAAAGAGTGAACACCTTTGAAATTCTCCCCACTACACCCTCTTTCTACTTCTTTCTCCTCTTTTTTTTTTTTTAATAAATAAATAAATTAATTTATTTATTTTTGCCTGCGTTGGGTCTTCATTGCTGTGCACGGGCTTTCTCTAGTTGTGGTGAGTGGGGGCTACTATTCGTTGCAGTGCGTGGGCTTCTCATTGTAGTGGCTTCTCTTGTTGTGGAGCATGGACTCTAGATGCGCAGGCTTCAGTAGTTGTGGTGCGTGGGCTTAGTAGTTGTGGCTCGCAGGCTCTAGAGTGCAGGCTCAGTAGTTGTGGCGCATGGGCTTAGTTGCTCTGTGGCATGTGGGATCTTCCCAGACCAGGTCTCGAACCCATGTCCCCTGCATTGCCAGGTGGATTCTTTTTTTTTTTTTTTTTTTTTAAGGATTTTCTTATTTATTTATTTATTTATTTATTTTTGGCTGTGTTGGGTCTTCGGTTCGTGCGAGGGCTTTCTCCAGTTGCGGCAAGCGGGGGCCACTCTTCATCGCGGTGCGGGGACCGCCCTTCATCGCGGTGCGCGGGCCTTTCTCTATCGCGGCCCCTCCCGTCGCGGGGCACAGGCTCCAGACGCGCAGGCTCAGCAATTGTGGCTCACGGGCCCAGCCGCTCCGTGGCATGTGGGATCTTCCCAGACCAGGGCTCGAACCCGTGTCCCCTGCATTAGCAGGCAGATTCTCAACCACTGCGGCCAGGCGGATTCTTAATCACTGCGCCACCAGGGAAGTCCCTTCTTTCTCCTCTTAACACCTCCTCATTTCCAGCTCTTTCCTTCTGTGTTTATTTCTTTTTCATGTAAGAGTAATCTAGTCTATTGTGTTAGTTATCTACTGGAGTAACAAATTACTCCAAATTTTTTAAAAATAAATTTATTGGGCTTCCCTGGTGGTGCAGTGGTTGGGAGTCTGCCTGCTAATGCAGGGGACAAGGGTTTGAGCCCTGCTCTGGGAAGATCCCATGTGCCGTGGAGCGACTAGGCCCGTGAGCCACAATAACTGAGCCTGCGCGTCTGGAGCCTGTGCTCCGCAACAAGAGAGGCTGCGATAATGAGAGGCCCGCGCACCGTGATGAAGAGTGGCCCCCACTTGCCGCAACTAGAGAAGGCCCTCGCACAGAAACGAAGACCCAACACAGCCATAAATAAATAAATTAATTAATTTAAAAAAATTTTATTTATTTATTTATTTATATTTTTGGCTGCATTGGGTCTTTGTTGCTGCATGCGTGCATTCTCTAGTTGCTGCGAGTGGGGGCTACTTTTCATTGTGGTGCATGGGCTTCTCATTGCAGTAGCTTCTCTTGTTGTGGAGCATGGGCTCTAGGCACGTGGGCTTCAGTAGTTGTGGCACGCAGGCTCAGTAGTTGTGGCTCGTGGGCTCTAGAGCCCAGGCTCAGTAGTTGTGGCACACGGGCTTAGTTGCTCCGCGGCATGTGGGATCTTCCCGGACCAGGACTCAAACCCACGTCCCCTGTATTGCCAGGTGGATTCTTAACCACTGTGCCACCAGGGAAGTCCCTACTCCAAATTTAGTGGCTTAAAATTGACATGTTATCTCACAGTTGCTGTGGGTTAGGAATTTGAGAGCAGCTTAGTTGGATGTTTCTGGCCCAGGGTCTCTGATGAGATGGCAGTCAAGATGTTGGCAAGGGCTGTAGTCATCTGAAAGCTTGACTGGGGCCGGAGGATCCACTTCTAAAGATGGCTCACTCATACGGCTGTTGACTTGAGGCCTCAGTTTTTCATTCCATGGTCTCTCCATAGGACTGCTCAACAGGGTGGCTGGCTTCCCCCAAAGCAAGTGATCTGAGAAGAAGGACATGCAGGCAGCCACAGTGCCTTTTATGATGGAGTCTCTGAGTCACACACAGTCACTTCTACTGTCTTCTATTTGTTAGAAGAGAGTCACTAAGTCCAGCCCACACTCAAGGGGATGGAAATTAAGCTCTGCATCTATACATATTACCTGCTTTAGATTCCAAAATCCAGGAGGGAGCCAAGAACAGGGGAGAGGTTGTGTCCTGACCAATGGGGCCAGAGAGGGAGGAGTTTGGTCTTTTTGTAGTGCAAGGTAAGCCCTATTTCCCCTCAAAACTCATACGGGCACATTCTTCAATAAAGGAAGTAGAGCACATCTTGGGCAGCCAACAAAATGAAAACTATCCACTATTAATTCTGAATGAACAGTGTAGTACTTGAAACAGGAAGGGGAAATTTCAACTTAGAATTCTAATAAAAAAATATCAGGGACTTATTAAGACACCATGGGAAAAAGAGAGATCCTCCTGGGCGCCTTGTCTTCTCTGAGGTGTTATAAATTAAGTGACCTTGAATCACACACAGTGATGACCCAACTCTTGGGTTTGCAGTTGCATTCACACCGTGTTGGTTTTCTGTGCTGCAAATCAGTACTACAAAACTTTAGCAGTCTAAAAGACCACCCAATTATTATCTCACAGATCAGAAGCTTGGGCTTGGCACAGCTGGTTCTCTGCTTAGAACTTCACAAGGCTGAAATGAAGGTGTCAGCTAGGCCACATTCTCATCTGATAGACCCTTTCTATCAAAGGCTCTTCAGAGCCTCTTCCAAGCTCACAGAGGCTGTTGGCAGAATTGAGTTCCTTGTAGTTTAAGATTGGGGTCCCCGTTATCTTGCTAGCTGTCAGCAGTGGTTACTCTTGACTCTTAGAGGCCAGCCTTATGTTCTAGCCACAACATGGCAGCTCACTTCCATGGCAGCTTATACAGAGTGTGTACATAGGTAGGTGGGAATTTTGGGAGCTGTATTAGTTTGCTAGATCTGCCATAACGAAGTACCGCAGCCTATGTGGCTTAAACAACATAAATTTACTTCCTTGTCATTTCTAGAGGCTAGAATTCTGAAATCAAGCTGTCAGCAGGGCTGGTTTTCATTTTGAGACTTTTCTCCTTTGCTTTTTTATGGTCATCTTCTCCTCCCTGTGTCCACACATTATTTTCCCTCTGTGCATGTCTGTGTTCTAATATTCTCTTCTTATAAGGACACTGGTCACATTGGATTAAGGCTGACTCATATAACCTCAATTTACCTTAATTACCTTTTTAAAAGGCCCTATCTCTAAATACAGTCATTCTAAGGTACTAGGTGTTAGAACTTCAACATATGAATTTTAGGGAAACACAATTCTGCCCATTACAGGGATCATTTTATTTTATTAAAAAAATTTTTTTATTGGAGTATAGTTGATTTACAATGTTGTGTTAGTTTCTGCTGTACAGCAAAGTGAATCAGTACATATACACATATCCACTCTTTTTTAGATTCTCTTCCCATATAGGTCATTACAGAGTATTGAGTAGAGTTCCCTGTGCTATACAGTAGGTCCTTATTAGTTATCTATTTTATATATAGTATTGTGTATATGTCAGTCCCTAACTCCCAATCTATCCCTCCCCCACCTTTCCCCCCTGGTACCCATAAGTTTGTTTTCTACACCTGTGACTCTATTTCTGTTTTGTAAATAAGTTCATTTGTACCTTTTTTTTAGATTCCACATAGAAGTGATGTCATACGATATTTGTCTTTCTCTGACTTGCTTTACTTAGTATGATAATCTCTAGGTCCATCCATGTTGCTGCAAATGGTATTATTTTGTTCTTTTTTATGGCTGAGTAATATTCCATTGTATATATGTGCCACATCTTCTTTATCCATTCATCTGTCGATGGACACTTAGGTTGCTTCCATGTCCTGGCTATTGTAAGTAGTGCTGCAATGAACACTGGGGTGCATGTATCTTTTCGAACTATGGTTTTGCCCAGATATATGCCCAGGAGAGGGATTGCTGGGTCATATGGTAGCTCTATTTTTAGTTTCTAGGGAACCTCCATACTGCTCCCCATAGTGGCTGCACCACTATTCTCACCAGCAGTGCAGGAGGGCTCCCTTCTCTCCACACCCAGGGATCATTTTAGAATTCTGCCTCCCATACGTACATTTTGGCTAAAGTTGTAAGGCCAATGTTGGCTCTTATAAACATTGCTAGAAAGTCATTAATTGTCACTCTGCTGTGGGGTTTCAAGTCTTCTTTGAAAGACTCACAACTTGCAAAATATAAAGCACCCCCTGGAATATGAAGTATTATTCTGAACATTTCCAATTCCTGAGATTTAGAATAGAATACTTGTTTTAGATATTCAAGGAAACTCTATAAAGCTACTTAGATACATTTGAGAGAATTTGCTTAGCTTTGGCATAGAAATGAGTTTGTCCTAACATTGTTTTATCTCTTATTTCCTTTCTCAAATATACAGTATATATGAAATAAACCTTAAAAATTAAAAGCATTTTTTAAACGTTTTTATTGGAGTATAATTTCTTTACAATGGTGTGTTAGTTTCTGCTTTATAGCAAAGTGAATCAGTTATACATATACATATACATATATCCCCATATCTTTTCCCTCTTGCGTCTCCCTCCCTCCCACCCTCCCCAATTTCATTTCTTTTTTATGGCTGAGTAATATTCCATTGTATATATGTGCCACATCTTCTTTATCCATTCAACTGTCGATTGACACTTAGGTTGCTTCCATGTCCTGGCTATTGTAAATAGAGCTGCAATGAACATTGTGGTACATGACTGTTTTTGAATTATGGTTTTCTCAGGGTATATGCCTGGTAGTGGGATGGCTGGGTCGTATGGTAGTTCTATTTTTAGTTTTTTAATGAAATTGAGTTATTTGTAGTGAGGTGGATGGACCTAGAGTCTGTCATACAGAGTGAAGTAAGTCAGAAAGAGAAAAACAAATACCGTATGCTAACACATATATATAGAATCTAAAAAAAAAAAAAAATGGTCACGAAGAACCTAGGGGCAAGACAGGAATAAAGACGCAGACCTACTAGAGAATGGACTTGAGGACATGGGGAGGGGGAAGGGTAAGCTGAGACAAAGTGAGAGAGTGGCATGGACATATACATACTACCAAATGTAAAATAGATAGCTAGTGGGAAGCAGCCACATAGCACAGGGAGATCAGCTCTGTGCTGTGTGACCACCTAGAGGGGTGGGATAGGGAGGGTAGGAGGGAGACGCAAGAGGGAGGAGATATGGGGATATATGTATATGTATAGCTGATTCATTTTGTTATAAAGCAGAAACTAACACACCATTGTAAAGCAATTATACTCCAATAAAGATGTTAAAAAAAAAAAAAAGCATCATGTTAGGGTGCAGTGCCTACTAATGAGCTGCAGGGGGTGTCCTTTGACTTATTGTTAGTACATTGAAAGTAGAAGTGGAAGCTGAGAAACAATTAAGAATTGGTGACTACAGACATAGAGAACAGACTGGTGGTTGCCAAGGGGAGGGGGTTGGGGGAGGGATAGAAAGGGAGGTTGGGGTTAGCAGATGTAAGCTTTTGTACACAGAATGGATAAACAGCAAGGTCCTACTGTTATAGCACAGAGAACTATATTCAATATTCTATGATAAACCATAATGGAAAAGAATATTAAAAAAAAAGAATGTATATATATGTATAACTGAATTGCTTTCCTGTACAGCAGTAATTAATACATCATTGTAAATCAACTATACTTCAGTAAAAAAATAAATATAAGAATTTGTGACTATAGGGGCTTCCCTGGTGGAGCAGTGGTTGAGAGTCCACTTGCCAACGCAGGGGACACGGGTTCGAGCCCTGGTCCGGGAAGATCCCACATGCCGCGGAGCAACTAAGCCTGTGAGCCACAACTACTGAGCCTGTGCTCTAGAGCCTGTGAGCCACAACTACTGAGCCCACGTGCCATAACTACTGAAGCATGCACGCCTACAGCCCATGCTCTGCAACAAGAGAAGCCACCGCAATGAGAAGCCGGTGCACCACGGCGAGGAGTAGCCCCCGCTCACTGCAACTAGAGAAAAGCCTGAGCGCAGCAACGAAGACCCAACGCAGCCGAAAATTAAATAAATAAATAAAGTAAAAAAAAAAAAAAGATAGGATAATCTGAGCACGTAAAAGCTATTGCAGTGGACTGAAACAGTGATTGTAGGTAAAGCTTCCAAATTCAAAGTGAAAAAATGAAAAAAAAAAGAATTGGTGATTATAGTTAGTAATACAGTATTGTATACTTGAAAGTTGCTGAGAGTGGATCTTAAGCATTCTAAACAAACACACACACACACACAGAGTTAATGTGTTAACTATGTGCGGTGATGGATGTGTTAATTTTCTTGATCTTGGCAATCCTTTTATAATGTATATGCATATCAAAATCATCACTTGGTACACCTTAAATACATACAATTATATTTGTCAATTATCCCATAATAAAGTTTAAAAAAAAGAATTTGTCTTAGAGGTTCAAGCAGATGACAAAAAATTAAGGAGTAAAATTCACAGATAGGTTTAACATTAGGAAGTCAGTGTTTGAGCAAGTATAAGAAATTCTATGCTTTGAAATAATTCCTTTTTTTAAAATCCAGAATTTTAGTAGATTGATATTTATTGCCTATGGGAGCTTATATGCATTCTAATTTTAGATTTTGTCTTAAAAAAGGAATCTTAATTATTTCAAGACAACTTTCACAACTGACAGAAAGAGAGGCAATGATTTCTTTTTTCCATATTTCTCCAAGCTGAGAATGTATCTTTTTCATAACTGACTTAAATCTTCAAGGGAAAAGAGAGCTTTTCTTACACATGGGGGGAGGGAGGAAAGGGAGAACAAAGTTTAAACTGTAGGGGCCAATCACAGAACCCTGCATACAGAAAGTGCTCAATAGATATGTGTTAAATTGCCTTAAGTTTAACTGAATTAAAGCTTAAGATGAAATATGAATCACTGAAATGAATAAAGTTAAAGAGTTTATGGATAAGGTAAACCTGGGATATTAATCTTCAAAAGACAAAGTTTTAGGACAAACAAAATTTATATCCTTTTATACACTAACTTTAATGAATTCTTTACACAAATATGCCAAAATATAAAATAGGTAAAATTATTGTCCTTTACTAACTTATTAATGACTTAGCACTGAAATATTTATGTGAAGGATTTAGACAAATTCATGGACTCAATCATAAAACTATTTCTGAGAGCTACACATTAGGTTTCATAAATGATACAAAGGCTTAGAAACCATTCACATTTATGAACAGAGTCTACAGCCCAGGTGTTTTGGATTCCTAGTTAGACCCTTTCTATCAGAGCATACCACCTCTTCAGATGGTCTCTACCTCCTCAGGAAAGGAGTTCAATTGATGTGATTTATATTTGAAAAGTCAACAAACTGTGAATCATTTTAACAAATATTTAATGAATAACCAGAGATCTCATCTATTGTTTTCTGATTGCTCCTAATTTCCTACTTACTCTTAAAGTAACATAAATTAGCATGAAATTGAAATGTCAATTGGACTGAAGCAGATAAATTCTTTGTTTTAATTTGAACCTTACAGGGTGATGCTGTAACATCCCAAAGGTCTCATATATTAAGCTGTGCAAAGAAAGACCTTTCTTCCCATTCTTACAACAAATGTTTTATGCTTGTGCAATGGAGGAATTCAAGTGCTGCTGTCAGGGGCTGAGCTCTTCTGGTGTAAACAGCTCCATGGTAGATGCAGTTTGTGGTGCCCTCCTGAGAGCCAGCCAGGGATCCCCACTGCTCCAGATTTTGTCCTGGGGAGAATCCTGGGCTGTAAATCACATGTCATAGTCTTGGATCAGGATGATGGGTTCTGATCTGCTTTGACTCCCAAAGAACAGGAGAATTCGGTACCTAGAAAATTGTAACTTCTGCCTCTAAGCAGAGCAAAGAAGACACTAGCTGAGGCTATTATTCTTTGTTCTGGTCAGAAAATCATGTGTTTAAGGTACAGAAACATACTCCATTGACCTCAAATAAAATGGGTGGGTAGTGAATGTTGTAAGGATACAATGACGGACAAAAGGACATAGAGTCCAGTCATAAGATCCGGAGAACTCAAGGAGATAGGTCAGGAGTGAAAATGACCTGGGTTAAATTTGACTCTGCAACTTACTAGTTGTGTTATTGTAAGCAAGTCAACTTGTAACCCTATAAACTCTTTCCCCCTTTACTGTATAGGGAAACTATTGTCTTCTTCCCTCCTAAGCTGTGAGGATCAGATGTCATGTAAGATGGCCAAGAATGATGGCTGGCATGGAGTAGCTGCCCAACAATATGCTTTAAAATGGCTTGATGCTCTAAGTGTGGCTCATGGGAGACTCCTGGGGCATCCCCAGAAATAGAAACAGAAGAGATGGTTTAGGGAGTAGGTGATGAATTACATTTTGGATATGCTGAAATTTTCAGCTGAACAGGATATTCAGGTAGGAAGTTCCCACAAACCAATGGAAATGCAGGATATGAATTCAGAAAGAAGGCAAGGCTGGCTAGAGATCAGATTTGGGGTCCATCCAAAGAGAAGTGATAATTACATTACTGAGAGTAGAGCCACTGAGAGTACTGGGTAGAACAAATAGAGGAAGAAGGGCATCACAACTACGGGCATAAACCAATTTAAGCGGAGGAACAAAGAGGGAAACATGAGAGGGAGTAGCTAGAGAAGTGAGAGAATTAGGAAGGTGCTAGTACAGAAGGGTTGAGAACGTTTAGGGTTCTCAGTGCTGTTAAGTTCTTTGGTGATTGTAAAGTTTTTGCAGATTAATTACTTTATCACTGTCTTTGAGTTGGTATCATTCCTAGAGAAGTTTTGGGTGTAGCCATGAAAAAAGTGTAGGCTGCATCTGTGATTTACATATTAAGTTAAAAGAAATAAAACATTGCTCTTTGAAAGTAGAACAGACACATACACACTGTATACATGATGAGAAATTAACAGAATATTCGAAAAGGGCAGTTGCAAAAATATTTACAAGTATATACTCTAACACTTTGCCCTAATTACAATCCTGGGAGAATGTATAGTGCGGTAGAGAGAGCAGAAAATCAGAATCATAGTCTTGGGTCAAATCCTGTGACCTGCTTGAGGTGTCTGTTTTTTCTTCTCTAATAACCGGAAAATTACATCACTAAATAATAGCATCTATTGTTGTGATAATTAAATGAGACAATGTATATGAAGTACCTAGAACAGTGCCCAAAGTACAGTAAATGTTATCACACTAGTATTGTTTTTGTGTTATGTGTTATGATTATTATGTCTCCTTTACAGTCCTCCTTGTACTTTAATCTTACCACTAGGTGGCAGCAATGCTCTCTTAACCAGTTTAAATAAAAAGTGGCAACTTTCTGGAATAGATGAGATCAGTGAAGGCTTATCCAACAGGAAGATGTGTGTAGGGCACCAGAAAAACAGGGGGAGAGAGGTCATAGATAGAGATAGAAACAGAGTGAGAAAAGGAGGGAGGGGAGGAGGGAGGGAGGGAGGAAGGGAAAGGAGGAAGAGGGAGAGGGAAAGACAGAGAGGGAGAGAGAGTGAGATGTTTAGAAATAATTTGATATTTCAAAAGAAAATACTGAAATAGTGATAATGGGGTGGGGGTAGAACTAGATCCATATTGGATATCCTTCCACATTCTATAGGATTTAGTGTTATTTTTGTTTATAAATCCATGTGGGGGAGTGGTGGTTACCATACACTGTTGACCCTTGAACAATGCAGGGCTCAGGGGTACTGACCCCTGCACAGTCAAAAACCTGAGTATAACTTATAGTCGGCCCTCCATATCTGTGGTTCCTCTGTATCCAAAGATTTATCCATCCTTGGATCATGTAGTACTGTAGTACTTACTACTGAAAAAATCCACATATAAGTGGACCTGCACAGTTCAAACCCATGTTGTTCAAGGGTCAAGTGTATTTTCTCTGCTGATGGTTTTTAAGGATCTATACTGGTCCTAGGTGAGATTTAGCAAAGTCAGCTGCCCAGTAAATGTCAGTAAAGCATAATGTGTTTTACTGTTCATTTTAATCAAACCATTAATCTCAATTATAAAAATATGGCTATTTTCCTCTATGTAGAATATTCCTTTTACAATAAGATACTTAATGGTATATTAGTTATCTATTGCTCTGTAACAAATATCCCTAAGGTTGGTGGCTTAAAATGATGAACATTTGTTATCTTGTTTTTTCTCAGGGCCAGGAATCCTGAAGTGGCTTAGTTAAGTGGTTCTGGCTTAGGATCTCCCATGAAGTTTCAGTGAGGACATCAGCTGGGACTACAGTCATCTGAAGGCTTGCCTGAGCCTTGGAGGACCTGCTTCCAAGATGTTTCACTCACATGGTTGGTGGCAAGAGGCCTCAGCTCCTCACCAATTGTTGGTTAGAGGCCTTGATTCCTTTGCATGTCAATAAGCTGACTTGAGTGTCCTCCCAACACGGCAGTCAACCTCTTCCAGGGTTAGTGATCTAAGAGAGACGGCAAGAAGGAAGCCACAATACCTTTTATGAGCTAGTTTGAGAAGTCATGCTCTAACTTCCACCACATTTATTCAAAGTGAGTCACATAGGAGATAACTAAACACAATTGTCAGGAATAATATATGTATACAGGAAATGGAGTTCCCAAATGGAGAAATCACAGACTGATCTCTCTCAGTGTGACCCTGGACCCACCACATTCTCTCCCTGCGTCTTCGTTTCTTCATCTATGAAAACAGGCCACGAAACCATGGCCACTTCAGCTGTAAGGTGGCCTATCTCTGCCCCATCTGGATGTGACCTCGGTTAACAACTTGGTCTCTTGTTTTGTCTCTAAAATGAAATGATCCTAGATGGTGGATTTCAAACTTTTTAGATCCACTGAGAGAACTGTATTTTACACTGAAACTTCACATACACACAGGTATGTGTATGAGTATGTATGTATAACGAAATGAAAGTTCCACAACATGATACTTAAAAACACTTATTTGCATGTTGTATTCTCATTACCCCTTCCCGCCATTCTACGTTAATCCATTAAAAAAATTCGGGTGAAAATCTACTACTTTGATTTCACAATCCATTAATGGCTTCACCATTCCTTGTGTTAAAATACTAACACCCCCTTTCACTCCTGGCTGCTCCTTTTCCATTGGTACTAGAACAGAAATCAAGCGAGTCCTCATCTTCTTGTTTCTGGGAGGCAGAAAAGTATCCTCTACAGGTGGGTCAACACTACCAGTCAGCTCTAATTAGGCAGGAGCTAGTATCAGAAGTAGCTTGCCAGGGTGGAAAGGGTACTGCATTTAGCTTCAAAAGTTGGCCCTGTAACTCACTAGCTATCTGACCTTGGGCAGTCCTTTAACCTCTCTAGTTCATTCCTCCTCTCTACAACTGGAATTAGTAATCCCTCGCCTATTCCATAAAGTTGTTACTAGGCTCAAAATTAGATAATTGGGCACTTACCCTGTGGCAGAGAATTTACAGACCGGATCTTTGAACCTCACAACAACCCCGTAAGATATAGAATATTATACTTGTTTTACAGGTGAAGAAATTAAGGCTTAGAGAATTTACATAGGCAAGATCTTAAAGTCAGCAAGTGGCAGAACTCGAATTCCAAACCAGTTCTGACTCCAAAGCCGTCACACAAAACAGAGGTAAACTATGACTATTTTCATTTGATGTTAAGTGGTGACCACCTGACGTACTAAAATATAGGTTCATCCTGAATCACCACAGTGTAGTGACTTCAGAAACCAGTCCATCAGGCCACGCTTTCAGATCCTATTTTGCCCTTAACACACATGACGTGTTTCGAGCTTTAGGGTTTAAAGCGGCCCTGACGCACCGGGGCCCGCGGGCACTAACAGCGCTTCCGCTCCTGCAGGGCACCCGTGAGACTCACGCACGGTCAGCACGTCAGAACCGGGCGCGTTTCTGTAAGTGCTGCCCCCAAACCAACTCCTCAGGTGGCTTCACACAACCCCCTCACATTCAGAAGCGTCGTTTTTAGGGAAAGGCCTCGCTTACAGCCCTTTCTGTCGCTGTGGGCTTTGTCCCATCAAGCGTGAGCCAGCCCTCGGCTGTGGGACGCGGAGGCCCCGCCCCGAGGGAAGCCCTCGGGGCGCGTGTCCCGGGCCCGGCGCCCCGGCCTCCTCGCGGTCGGGGCCGGCACCACAAAGCCCTTTATTGAGGCTGGGGCTTGACGCAGGGCCGCCCGCAGCTCCCGGCGCGAGCAGGAAGGAGGAGCGGGACCGCGGCGTGTGCGCGGCCATGGGCGACTAGCTGGGCGCGCGCTCTGCCCTCGATCCCCAAGGGACCGCGACCCTCCCGGACCCCAGAGCGCCGGTAACCGGGCGTCGGCGGCCTCTCCCAGGACCCCTCTCGCGAGGCCCGGGCGGAGTGGACGCGCCCGCCGCGTGCGTGGTGCGGCTGGGAGGGGGAGTGGTTTGAGGCGCGGGAGGCGAGGGCCCGCCCTCCCCTTCTTCTCCCTCCCCTTCTTCTCCCTCCCCTTCTTCTCCCTCCCCCTTTTCTCCCTCTCCCCTTCTTCTCCCTCACCCCTCGCCTCTCCTCCCCTTCCCCCTACTTTTCCCATCCCCTTAATTCCCCCGCTCCTCGCTCCGGGCCCTGCAGGCCTCGGGTTCCTCCCGGGGTCTCCGCGTCCCGCGGGGAGGAGGCTCGTCCCGAAGAATCGTGCGCTGGAAGGGAAGAGGGAGTGGTGCTTGAAGTCGGCCACGTTTTAAGTTCAGAGGTTTTTTTTTTGGTTTAAGTTCAGATTTTTGAAAAAGGAAAAACCTGGGAAGGTTTGCATCCTTTAAAGGGCTCGGGCGGAGGACGGGAAGTTCCTGTGTCCGCAGAACTATTTGTCGCTTAACGTTGCCACAGTCAGACACCTTTTGGTGATGAGGTATTTGAGCCAGTTTGGTAGACTTAGGCAATGACAATTTACCGGGCCGGAATGCCGATGCTGTTCACCTGGCATCTTCTCCTTACATGGCAAGACATGATAAAATGAGTTCGTGGAAAATAAAAGAGAACACAGTTCTACATTAGGAATTCAGTTCAGTGAACGTTGATTAGGGACGTTCTTACATTCAGAAAATTTTTTTCTGAAGCTTTTTTATTATTTGGGTATTAAAAATATTCAAGTGAATATTTTATTTTAATATTAATTAGGTGCATTGCAATCATTTCAGACAAAGTGAACAGAATATCTGAGTCATTACATCAGACAATTAGGAAATTGGACTGTAATAATTCACCATGGCTTATGGCTTGCCAAGAAAGAACGCAGTGGAAACCATTTTGAGGTGCAATTGTTATAAAGTGTAAGTATATTTATCCTGGTAAGCGTTGACTTGGGCTGGGGAGTGTCCTCGTTAAAAGTATTGGACACCCTTACGTTCCCCATGAGATACCGGACTATATGAGGCATTCTCAGGTGTCTGGGTACTGATGTTTTTAAAAGGAAAATGCTTTTATAAGGATTTATAAATTTTCTTACTTGGTTTTCATAACAAAACAACACTGTGAAATGAGGAAACTGAGGTTTGAAGAAGTGGTATGATCCAGGTCCCACAGTCATGTAGTAAGGAAGTGACAGGGTTAGAAGTCTGAGTCTTCTTTACTCCAAAGCAACATTTTCCAATGCAGACAACCACTTTAAAATCCCTCTTTAGATAGTGTAAATCTACCTAAAAATGCCTTGGTGTCAGATATATCTTAGCAGAACACTTAATTAGCTGGTACAGAGAGTTAGTTTTGCATCCTGTACATTTTGTCAGGTGATGTGTGGACATCAAGAAGACCTGGGCTCAAAGCCTGGCCCTGCCACTGGCTCCCCATGCTGCCTTGAGCAAATTACTTAACTTCTCTGTACCTTGGCCTCCACATCTGTGAAATGGACATATCAATACCTACCTATATGGTGTGGAATACAAATGAAGTAATGTATGTAAGGTACTTGCATGTTGCCTGACATAATAGTAAACCCATAATAAACATGGGTTGCTACTACATGGTAGTTTCACTCTGTGCTACCTTGTTTTTAATTTTTGGACTTGTTTTTTTAAAACCTCTCTGCCACAATGTATGACATATTACCGTGGTGAGTCAATTGAATTTTACTTTTTGACAGTGTTCTAAGAAGTAAATGGAGACACCCCACGGCGTTGTAAGACGAGAGATATGGGAAAACCAGAGAAAACTCATCATTGCATTCTATTTAGATTTGTTAGTTCAGTATGTATTTAGACATTGAACTATAGACAAATACCACTGTAGTCATTATTGTAAACATAATTTTTATAACGAAGATATTCCTGTATCTGGAGAATGATTTAAAACACTGATTCTGTGGTTTTGGCTATATAACATTTTATGTCACGAATAATATCTGCAAAACCAGTGTCTTCTCTATCATTCTCACAAGACAGTATTTGATATTCTATTTATAAGAGCAGCTAAATTAAGAGGAATAGAATGGTAGTAGCAGTCTTTGGAGTTCACTAGCTCAGGCAGCTCCTCACCTTGGGCTTTTTTTGGTTAAGTATTTTTAGAAGATTATAAAAAAATACGCTAAAAACATTTGAACAATATGGAAGCATTTGAAAGGAAAATTAAAATGTTACCTCTCACATCTGCATTGCCATCCCTGCCCTACCCGCCCAATCCTGCTCAGGTAAAATGTTTTATATATTTTTTAGAATTTCTGTCTGTTATATAAGATACACACACACATATGTATATACACACACATGTTTTTACGCATGGGATTATATTGCTCCCTCCCCACCTATATCGTGTGTAGCCTAGTGGTTAAGAGCACAGATTCTACAGTCTGACTTTCTGGGTTGAAATTTCAAACCCAAGCCTTGTGACCTTGAGCAAGTTGGTGTCTGTTCTTATTTCCTAATCTGTAAAATGAGCATAACAATAGCATCTGCCTACTTCATAGGGTTACTGTGGTAATTAAATGTGTTTATATGTGTATACTGATTAAAACAGTGTCTTGCATGTAGTAGGTGCTAGGTAAGCATTAGCTGTTTTTTTTTTTCGTCGCACCATGCGGGTTGTGGGAGCTTAGTTCCCCGACCAGGGATTGAATCCCGGCCCTCGGCAGTGAGAGAGTGGAGTCCTAACTAATGGACCACCAGGGAATTCCCAGCATTAGCTGTTTTATTGCTCATCTTTCCAAATCAATATATAAGGATAAATCTCATTCTTTCATTACATGTATGTGCTACAGTTTGTTTAACCAGGCTGCTCTTTTTTTTTTTGGGGAGTATAATTGCTTTACAGTGCTGTGTTAGTTTCATCCACACCAGCGAAGTGAATCAGCCATATGCATACACACATCCCCTCCCTCTTCTATCCCCCCCCATCCCACCCAGCTAGGCCATCACAGAGCACCGAGCTGAGCTCCCTGTGCTATACAGCAGGTTCCCACTAGCTATCTATTTTACACACAGTAGTGTATTTATGTCAAACCTAATCTCCCAATTCATCCCACCCTCCCCTTCCCCCACTGTGTCCACAAGTCCATTCTCTACATCTGCCTTTCTAGTCCTGCCCTGCAAATAGGTTCATCTGTACCATTTTTCTAGATTCCACATATATGCATTAATATACGATATTTGTTTTTCTCTTTCTGACTTAATTCACTCTGTATGCAGACTCTAGGTCCGTCCACATCTGTACAAATGACTCAATTTCATTTCTTTTTATGGCTGAGTAATATTCTATTATATATACCTACCACCTCTTCTTTATCCATTCATCTGTCGATGGACATTTAGGTTGTTTCCATGTCCTGGCTATTGTAAATAGTGCTACAATGAACATTGGAGTACATGTGTCTTTTTGAATTATGGTTTTCTCAGGATATATGCCCAGTAGTGGGATTGCAGGGCCATATGGTAGTTCTATTTTTAGTTTTTTAAGGAACCTCCATACTGTTCTCACAGTGACTTTTATCAATTTACATTCCCACCAACAGTGCAAGATGGTTCCCTTTTCTCCACACCCTCTCCAGCATTTGTTGTTTGTAGATTTTTTGATGATGGCCATTCTGACCGGTGTGTGGTGATACCTCATTGTAGTTTTGATTTGCATTTCTTTAATAATTAGTGCTGTTGAGCATCTTTTCATGTGACTCTTGGCCAGCTGTATGTCGTCTTTGGAGAAATGTCTATTTAGGTCTTCCACCCATTTTCTGATTGGGTTGTTTTTTTGATATTGAGCTGCATGAGCTGTTTGTATATTTTGGAGATTAATTTTTTGTCTGTTGCTTCGTTTGCAAATATTTTCTCCCATTCTGTGGGTTGTCTTCATCTTGTTTATGTTTTCCTTTGCTGTGCAAAAGCTTTTAAGTTTAATTAGGTCCCATTCGCTTATTTTTCTTTTTCTTTTCATTACTCTAGGAGGTGGGTCATAAAAGATCTTGCTGTGATTTATGTCAGAGTGTTTTTCCTGTATTTTCCTCTAAGAGTTTTATAGTGTCTGGTCTTACATTGAGGTCTTTAATCCATTTTGAGTTTATTTTTGTGTATGGGGTTAGGTAGTGTTCTAATTTCATTCTTTTACATGTAGTTGTCCAGTTTTCCCAGCACCATTTATTGAAGAGGCTGTCTTGTCTCCATTGTATATTCTTGAACCAGGCTCTTCCTGATAGATATTAAGGTTATTTTGTGAGGTTTTTTTGGGGACAAACAATGCTTCAATGAGCATTCTTGTAAATACATCTTTGTGTATTTGTTCAAGTGCATTTATAATAATTATAGACTTCAAGTCACTCCTTAAAGTTAGATGATAAAGTAAGAAGTAAGCTGGAGGAGGAGAACAGATGGCATGTGTGTAATACACTCACTTCCCCTACTTGGACCACAGCAGGTCTTTCATCTTTCCTCATGCATATGAACTCACGTTGACTGTAGATGAGAAGCATAGCTGATATTTTAAAGTTCCAAATTAGGATACATAAAACAATCCATTAAAATTTCATTGTGATTATTATGATTATTTTTTTAAAATTTATTTATTTATTTTTGGCTGTGTTGGGTCTTTGTTTCTGTGCCAGGGCTTTCTCCAGTTGCGGCGATCGGGGGCCACTCTTCATCGCGGTGCGCGGACCTCTCACTATCGCGGCCTCTCTTGTTGCGGAGCACAGGCTCCAGACGCGCAGGCTCAGTAATTGTGGCTCACAGGCCCAGCTGCTCCGTGGCATGTGGGATCCTCCCAGACCAGGGCTCGAACCTGTGTCCCCTGCATTGGCAGGTGGACTCTCAACCACTGCACCACCAGGGAAGCCCTGTGATTATTTTTAAATATTGTAGTTTGGGGTTTCATTCCCTTCTCCAGTTTTCTAAGGATTCTCTTGGTACTAGTGCTTCTATATACACCTAGGTTACATCCCAGCTCTGGTTCTCTGTTAACTTCTGAGTCTTTGTGTTCCTTTTCTACCTCCATGGTAGTTGTAAAGATTAAAATCAGATCACACACTCAAAGCCTTAGTGTGTGCCAAGCACTCTGCTCAACGTGTGAGTATTCCCTTTGTTCCTTCCCTAATGTGTTCATATTTTTGATCAGCCAAAAAAGACTTGGAGCTTAGTTTTTTTTTTTTTTTTTCTTTTTTTAAATAATTAATTAATTAATTAATTTTTGGCTGCGTTGGGTCTTCATTGCTGCACGCAGGCTTTCTCTAGTTGCGGCAAGCAGGGGCTACTCTTTGCTGCGGTGCGCGGGCTTCTCATTGCAGTGGCTTCTCTTTGTTGCGGAGCATGGGCTCCAGGAGCATGGGCTTCAGTAGTTGTGGCTCGCGGGCTCTAGCATGTGGAATCTTCCCGGACCAGGGCTCGAACCCATGTCCCCTGCATTGGCAGGCAGATTCTTAACCACTGTGCCACCAGGGGAGTCCCAAGCTTACAGTTTTTAACTACATCCTCTTTAAGGACATGTAAAGATTGGATTGACTCCAAAGAGGCTGTTTTTTGAGCAAAAATTTCTGTCATTATAATTTATGGTCATTTTCAGTATATCTCTACATTAGTTAATATAAGGCTCCTTCTCCTGGCTAGGTTTGCAACTCTGGAAAATCCTGAATACTCTCCTGTAAACCAAAATGTCTAATGGAAAATAGAACTGAGAATTCAAATGTCTTTTCTATATCCTGCAGTAGATGTCAATAAATATTTATTGAATGAATTAATGAATTTTTGCCCTAGACAGGAACCCTGGGAACTTGTATTACTCACAAAGACCTGGTACACAAACCTAGCCAACATCAAGTTGCCTTTCTTGGAAGAAATTGCATTTGGTAGTTCTATACACCTCAAAAAATGTAAAACCATTAAGGATGGTCTGCTCCCTTCAGCAGAATGTAAGTTCTGAGGGAACTACTTTATTATATTTTTTTATTTGAATTTTATTTTACTTATTTATTTTTATACAGCAGGTTCTTATTAGTTATCTATTTTATACATATTAGTGTATATATATCGATCCCAATCTCCCAGTTCATCCCATCACCACCCAGCCCCTCCCTCTGGGCTTTCCCCCCTTGGTGTCCATACGTTTCTGTAGGAACTATTTTAATAAATTGCAAATTTTGTGTGTTATTTTGATTATTAGACAGATGTTTAAATCTGATCATTCACACCCATACTCTCTACCTATGTAGCCCTGTCTTGTTTAGTATTCAAGAATGTGAATTTTTCTGTGTGCTAAATATTCAGTTTTGACTAAATTATGCCTGGTGAAAAATGTCAGTTGGATTGCTTCATGTATTTTATTTTTCAGCCATCCAACTTGAAAGGGAGTATGAAATGAAGCGCTTGAATAACCTGAAGTGTGAGGAAAATGCAGCCGAGGAAATTCAGTTTTCCCTAAGGGAAAGGCCAGTTGGTTTGAGAAGACCTCTCCCACCTAAGTGACAGTCATCTCATAGTTGAATCTGTACTCTGTGCTTTCTGCATCCAAAGAGGATGAAGGGCTCTGACCTTCCACTGTGTGAAGTTTGGTGCAGTCATCTGAATGCCCCCTGGTGGATGAGCCAGCTCCCGTGGGTTAGTTGACAGCTCTGAACAGATCTTCTGGGTCCCAGTCCCGTACTTGCACCTTTGTATCACAGCAACAGTACTGTAAATAAATGAAAATGTAGCTGGCATTGAGTCATTTGTGCTATTCATTTTGATTTTTGTAAAGTTGCACTAAGGAAAGAGGAAACTCCTTGCCAGAGGCATCCCCCCACCAAGAGACATTATTTTGAAGAATATTTTGAATTTTCATCTTTGAGACCCCAAGGAGGTACGAAGAAAGGAGAGAGGGAAATTATTTATAAAATGATTAACTGTGAAAAATTTTGTTTGATTAAGAAAAATTGTAGGGGGCGTCCCTGGTGGTGCAGTGGTTGAGAATCTGCCTGCCAATGCAGGGAACACGGGTTCGAGCCCTGGTCTGGGAAGATCCCACATGCCACGGAGCAACTGGGCCCGTGAGCCACTATTACTGAGCCTGCGCGTCTGGAGCCTGTGCTCCGCAACAAGAGAGGCCGCGATGGTGAGAGGCCCGCGCACCGCGATGAAGAGTGGTCCCCACTTGCCGCAACTAGAGAAAGCCCTCGCACAGATACGAAGACTCAACACAGTCATAAATAAATAAATAAATAAAAGAACGTGAATTTCTTTAAAAAAAAAAAAAGCAAAACTGGGCTATTCATTTCAGTAACAGTCAAGTGGTCTTAGTTTGCATTCAATTTCCAATCAGTTTCTCAATCTATTTCATCTGAAGTCTTCACATTACCCACTATAAAAAATACCTATTTATAAAAAAAAAAAAAAAGAAAAATTGTAGGTTTCATTTTAGTAACTCTCTAGTTTCCAGTTTTCAATGAAACATCATTTACTATTCTCACGTGGTACTTTATTTTTTTAAAACATCTTTTTTGGAGTAATGTTGCTTTACAATGTTGTGTTAGTTTCTGCTGTACAACAAAGTGAATCAGCTATACATATACATATATCCCCATATCCCCTCCCTCTTGAGGCTCCCTCGAATCCTCCCTATCCCACCCCTCTAGGTGGTCACAAAGCACCGAGCTGATCTCCCTGTGTTATGCAGCAGCTTCCCACTAGCTGTGTATATATGTCAATGCTACTCTCTCACTACGTCCTAGCCTCCCCTCCGCCCTCTGTGTCCTCAAGTCTTGTTCTCAACTCATGTGGTACTTTAAAGTGGCAAGTAGAACTTACTTTGTTTTTGTTCTAAAAAACCGTCTTTTTTCCTTTTGCCTAATTTCATATTGTCTTTCTGGGATACCCTCTGGACCATGTGGAACACACATACATGTGTGAAAATGATATGAAAATACAAAGACAGCATCTGTGAGGAAAACTCTTATTTGTACAGAGTGGTTGGAGAATGGGGAATTAACTGGAAAGAACTGAATTTGCATGAACAAATTTTCCTAGAATTCGAATCCAGTAAAGCACACTTGGATGTGAAAGTTATATTTAAGCACAATTTAGTGTTAGATGATCCAGTAGGCATTTTATGATCTGGTATTTTAGCCTCATTATGAAAGGCATTATGGCATAGTATTTAAGAGTACATACTTTAGACCTGGCTGCCTTCTTCAAATCCCAGCTTGGCTGCTGATAGTGGTGTGACCTGGGGTGAGTTACCTTATGTCCTGAGCTTCAGTTATCTTACATCATATAAGATAAGAGTAATACTGGTACTACTTCATAGAATTGTCATGATTAAATGAAAACTGCCTGGTACACAATGAGAATTACTCTAGTGTTAGCTATTAGTGTGATCAACACTTCCTTTGTACTGCTGTAATCTTAGTATCAAAGATGTATGACATTGGGCTGACTCTGTTGACCTTTGTGGAGACCAGAAATCTTGAATTTTCAAAATTTTGGTTTTATTCTTGTCAATGTATATGTACTTGCCAGACCGTATGACCTGATTTTTTTAAATTTAATTTTTATTTTATATTGGAGTATAGTTGATTTACAATGTTGTGTTAGTTTCAGGTGTACAGCAAAGTCATTCAGTTATACATCTACATAGATCCATTTTTTTTTCAGATTATTTTCCCATGTAGGTTATTACAGAGTACTGAATAGAGTTCCCTGTGCTATACAGCAGGCTCTTATTAGTTATATATTTCATATATAGTAGTGTATATATGTCAATCCCAAACTCCCAATTTGTCTCTCCCTCCCTTCCCCTTTGGTAACCATAAGTTTGTTTCTACATCTGTGACTCTATTTCTGTTTTGTAAATAGGTTCATTTGTACCATTTTTTTAGATTCCACATATAAGCGAAATCATATGATAATTGTCTTTCTCTGTCTGACTTCACTTAGTATGATAATCTCTAGGTCCATCCATGTTGTTGCAAGTGGCATTATTTCATTCCAGCGTGACATTTTAGTTCAAAATCTGGCATATCCTGATCTTTCTGTTTATAAACAACAATCTCTGATAATCAGCTTGTCACTTATGTCTTTCTCTTAAAAGAAGCATGGAAAATTTGTGTGAAAAAAGCCACTGTGGGGCTTCCCTGGTGGCGCAGTGGCTAAGAATCCGCCTGCCAATGCAGGGAACACGGGTTCGAGCCCTGGCCCGGGAAGATCCCACATGCCGTGGAGCAACCAAGCCCGTGCACCACAACTACTGAGCCTGTGCTCTAGCGCCCTCGAGCCACAACTACTGAGCCCACGTGCCACAACTACTGAAACCTGCGTGCCTAGAGCCCGTGCTCCGCAACAAGGGAAGCCACCGCAATGAGAAGCCCGCGCACTGCAACAAAGAGTAGCCCCTGCTCGCTGCAACTAGAGAAAAGCAACGAAGCAGCAACAAAGACCCAACGCAGCCAGAAACAATAAATAAAATAAAATAATAAAATAAAAAAATTTATTAAAAAAAAAAAAGCCACTGTGTAACTCAGAAACATACGTATTGGTTTATGTCTGCTCTTAGGAGCCACCAGGGGACCTTAAGCATCTTACTCGTCACCTCAGAGCCTTACACCCCTAGTTAGAAACATTAATTGGGGGTATGAGTTACATGCTTCCATCCTTCTTCAGAGCCATTGTGAAAATGGATGAAATATGTATCTGTTTGCAAAAAGCTTTCCGGAATTAAACATTTTAATATTCCTTGGGAAAAGGTGGGATTTGAGAAAACTTTAGTTTCCCATCATTCTCTTGGGAGAAAGATCTCTGCTTGCAGCTTTAAGATTCTTCTAATTGTGTTTTTAGGTATATATTTCTGAGTCTGCTTTAAACTGTACATATTTAAGTAAAATTACATCACAAAATATATGTAATATGTGTATGTACATCTCTCTCCTGAAATGACATAAGAAGAGGAACAGTTTCTTACTTACGTTTGTACTCTGGTGCCTTATCTTGATGCCTAACTCATGTAGCCCCTTAATAAACATTTATTGATCGTTGACTGAAAATTTCCATATGGTCAAATTTTCATAATAGAAAGTACTTCATAGTTGTATTCTTACTTTTTGCAGTAGGAAAATTTATATAGAGAGCTAGCCATGGTGTGATTGAATATGGGCTCAAACAGTTCAAGACAAAGATAAGAATGAACAAATATAAAATTTTATGTAAAACGTGTTAAAGTTATAAAAATTTGTTTTAAATTGTAACAATTTTATTTGCATACTAAAATTTTGCTCCTTTACATCTCTGACCCCTTCCACTTTGTTACTGATGTCACAACTTACATATTTTTATATTGTATACCCATTAGTATAGATTTATAGTTACTTTTTATGCTTTGTCTTTTAAATTCTATACCAGCATTCAAAGAGCACCACCATTACAGTATCACAGTATTTTGTGTTTGTCTATATATTTACTTTCACCAGTGACATTTATACTTTCAGATGCTTTCATGTTACTATCTAGTGTCATTTTGTTTCAACTTGAAGGACTCCCTCTAGCATTTCTTGTAGGGCAGGTCTAGTGGTGTTGGACTCCCTTAGTTCTGTTTATCTGGGAAAGTCTTAATTTCTCCTTAATTTTTGAAGGTCAGTTTTGCCAGATATAGAATTCCCAGCTGGTAGTTTTTTTCTTTTCAGCACTTTGAATATATTATCCCATTCCCTTCTGGCCTGCAAGGTTTCTGCTGAGAAATCTGCTAATAATTTAATAGGAGCTCCTTTATACATGATGAGTTGCTTTTCTCTCACTACTTTCAAGATTCTCTCTTTGTGACTTTTAACAGTTTTATTATAATGCATCTCAATGGAAATCTCTTTGGTTGATCCTAGATGGAGTTTTTTGAGCTTTTTGAAGTTGAATATCAATTTTCTTTCTCAAAGTTGGGAAGTTTTTGGTCATTATTTCTTCAAGTAGGCTTTCTTCTTCTGGAACTCCCATAATGTATATCAAGTTGGTCTTCTGGTACCCCACAAAGTCTCTTAGACTCTCTTTACTTTTCTTCTTTTTTCTTTTTACTCCTCTGACTCAGTAATTTCAAATAATCTTTCTTCAAATTCAGTGATTCTTTCTTATGCTTGGTCAACTCTGTTGTTGAACCTCTCTAATGAATTTTTTAGCTCAGTTATTGTATTCTTCAGCTCCAGCATTTGTTTTCTTTCCTTTTGTGTAGTTTTTCTTTGTTGATATTCTCATTTTGTTCATACATCACTTTCCTAATTTGGTTTGGTTGTCTATCTGTGTTCCCTTTTTAGCTCATTGAACATCTTTAAGGTGGTTATTTTGAATTCTTTGTCAGGTAATTCATAGATCTGCATTTTTTTTAGGATCAGTTTCTGGATATTTATTTTGTTTATTTGAATGGGCCTTGTTTACTTGTTTCTTTGTAGGCTTTGTGATCTTTGGTGAGATTTTGGCATTTGAAAAGCCAGTCTTTACAGACTGACTTTGTATGGGGAAAGAACTTCAACATATGGGGGAAGAACTTCAACAATCAGCCTGGCTAGAGATTTTGTGGACCTCTCAAACCTTTCTGGAGATGCATCTTCTCTGGGTTTGTGTGTATAATTTCCAGGTAGAAGAGGTTTGTCCACTTCCTCACTGGAGCCTGTAATCTCTTGCTCCCACTGTTGTCTGTCTGTGATAATACACTATCTCTGGTGCTGTAACAAACTGCAGTGCTTGTGTTTGTTCGCTATGGCCCCCAACCTGGTATCCAAACTGCTGTTCCCATCAGTGTTCTGAGTCAGGTGAGACAGAATCCCGTGAGGAGCTCCTGAAAAGAACATTGGATACACAGTTTACTCTTCTCTTTCCTTCCTGAGGGAGAAGCTGGGAGTTGGGATTTTTCTTTTGATCATCCCATACTTTGCCAGGGAGAGGGAGTGACTAGGGTGGGTAAATGTCATGAGTTCTCCTACTTCCTTTGATGCATCTTTCTTGGCTTTGTGTTCACCTGAGGTGGTACAACATCTTAACTGGTTTCTGGAGTTCCCACAAGGGCAATTTGGTCTGTCTATTGTTAAGTCAGTGTCTTCTGAGGGATCGAGAGCCTAGGGCTTCCTATTCTATGATCTTGCTGACATCACTCTACAAATATGCGATTTCTGTTATGTTGATAGTACACTGGGATTTTAGGGTTATGTATAAGGATGAGGTTGCAAACCCATGCATCCCAATATCAAGTAGGTAACATAAATGAACAAAATGGGCCAGTGAAGCCATAAAGGGAATCCAGAGACAGAAGTGGACAGCATGCATCTCCTTCAAAGGGCAGCAGCTTCTTAGCTCTTGCCTATTGATGCCATTCTAGAATGGCACCAGGGGGAAAATCTTCCAATTCAATTTTCCTCAGCGGGTAAATCTTCCAATTTTTCAGGAGAAAATGGAAATAAAGGTGAAGAAGAGCAGAACTTGTTATTGTGGAAAATTTCAAACATACAAAAGTAGTAAGAGTAAGAAAATGAACTTCCATGTTTCCATCATCCAGCAGCACTTATCAGCTCATGGCCAATTTTATTTCACTTATGCTCTCTCACTTTCCACACCATCCCAAGTCCCCATAACTGGGTTATTTTGAAGTAATTTGTAGATATCATATCAGTTCATCTGTAGTTACAGAAATGTAGATTTTATAAATGTGAACATTTCCAATTTTATAAAGGATAGACCAATCAAAGCATACATAGGGGGCCATAATCCACCTGTGGGTCCACAGTTTGGTTTCTTATTAGGGAGTTGTATCTGGTGGTTGGTGCTTTAAAATATTTAGAAGCTATTGTCTGAATTAAAATATTTAGAAGTTATTGTCTGAATTATCTTGAGATACTTTCTTCTATCTGTGACATAATGGCTCAAATGAAGATTGTTGCTCTTAAGAGTTTTTATGTGAGTGACCCATTTGACTTGGTGATCCTCAGACCTGGGAAAAGTTGTCAGGAACTTAGGGTCTGTATGCAGCCTTGGTTGTATAACTTTGAGGAGGTGGAACTTCCACATTCCTAGTTCAAGTTTGCCTTTATAAAATTCAGATGTGCTTTGCGTAAGATGTTTATCTGCCGGGACTTCCCTGGCAGTCCAGCCGTTAAGACTCTGTGCTTCCACTGCAGGGGGTGTGGGTTTGATCCCTGGTTGGGGAACTAAGATCCCACAAGCTGTGATGTGCACGGCCAAAAAAGTAAAAAAAAAAAAAAAAAAAAAGAAAAAGAAAGATGCTTATCTGCCAACCAGAACCACTCCCAAAGTTTCTTGGCTGAAAGTCTGGGAATTGGGACTTTCACTCTGTTACACAATTCTACCTCTTCTTTCCACATCTGTCCCCTCCAATTGTTCTTTCTCCCATTTGACTAGTTTTTTTTTCCTCCACCAAGGTTATTATCATTAATATGGCAGCCAGGTTGTTAACTGCTTAAAATGTGGAAAATACCATTTTATGATTGTACAACCAAAGATCACTCTTTAGCAAAAATTCAATGTGTTTCTATTTCTTTAGAAATCAAAGCCAATTTGCTGTTTTCTTTAAAAAAAAAAAAATCACATCCAGCTGCATCAACATATATTTTGGACAGTAGTGGGATTAATTTTGTGTTTATTTTTGTAGTTCACATCCCACCAAGTAGCTTATACTCTTCCCTTTTAGGGTCATTGTCACTAATACTCCAACAGTTTCCTTGAGAACTGTAAATATCTTCTTATTTAAAGTCCAAAAATATATTGTACAATGTATCTAACGCTGTTGTATTAGTAAGTTTTAATTTCTTAAAAATCAGATATGTAAAACAGTGGTAGAAAGAAAACTCTAGGTTTTAGTTAACAGGTCTGAGTTCTAGTGCCCTCCCTCCTTTCCCTGATTCATTATGTATCCTTGAGAAAATTTCTTAATTTCAATGGAACTCAGTTCATTTCTCTTTTAAAAAATTATCAGTTTTAAATGTATTTTAAAGGGTAAAATAAAGATTTGTTTTCAAAAGCAGTAGTTCTGTGTATCCCCAACACTCATTTCCACTTCTCAGAGGCAACTAATTTTACCTGTTTCACCTATTTTGTTTTTTACCTCCATGTCTCTAAATAACACTTTTATTTTGCTACTTCTTGGTTTTTCCTTTTTAGGCATAATTGTGCCTTTTTAGGCATAATCTATTGACTTCCCAATGTTGAAGATAGCATTTTATTTCTTTCCTCCATCCTCACCACACATACATAACATTTCCATCTCCCTCTAAATATAGATTATAATTTTGCTTAGATCTATATATATATAAAGATATATATATATATATAAAGATATATATATATATAGATCAAAGCAAAATTATTATATATATATATTTATATATATTTTATATATATATATATATATATATATATATATATATATATATATATGGCCGTGGCATGCAGCATATGGGATCTTAGCTCCCCAACCAGGGATCAAACCTGTGCCCCCTGCATTGGGAGCATGGAGTCTTAAACACTGGACTGCCAGGGAAGTCCCCTAACTCAATATTAAGTGTTGACATTATTATGTGTAAACTCTTCACAGCTGAACCATGTAGTAAATTATGATTACTTTTCCATTCCTTCCACTTATATATGTGTATGTGTGCAGTATTTAGTAATCGAATTAGTAATTGCTTCATTTTCAATGTATTTATTGCTAAATCAACCCCAAGCTCTTTGCCGGTTGTCAGTGTTCTCAAAACATTTCTATATATTCTATCATTTCATCTTCCTAGGAAGTCCTCTGAGAAGGACTTGCTCTAACCTGAACTGTTTATTTCTTCACTCAGAACTAGCTGTCCTGTGATTTCTACATTACCATCTTGGGAATCCACTTCATACTCTTTAGTGTAGGTACTTCTGTTTCTCATATGTCTAATCACCCTCTTTCTTGCTTTATTCGTTTATCATAGTAGAGCATATCCTCCAATAGTTACCTGAGAAAGGGTGTATGTGAGGAAAATTTTTTGAGGTCTTATTGTCCAAAGTCTTTATTTTACTCTCAGACTTCATTGATAGATTGGCTGGGTATGGAATTCTAGGTTGAACATATGTTCCTCTAACATTTTGAAGGCCTTGTTTATTCTTTTTAGTTTTTTGTATTGTTAGTGAACATTCCTAAAGCCATTTTTACTCTGGATCCTTTCCTTGAGACCTGCTTTTTTTTTTTTTTCCCTCTCTGGAAACTATGGCATACTCTGAGAGTAAAATAAATGTGGTAGCTGAAATGAGAACCTTATAAATTTTAGAAGATAAAACAGTTTCTTTCAGAAATTCATGTCCCTCAGTTCTGGGAAATTACTTTAAATTATTTCATGGATCTTTCCATCTTTTCATTTTCTATATACTTTTTAGATTACTGTTATTCATATACTATACCTTCTGTACTGGCCTTCTAATTTTTAAATCTTTTTTCTCCTGTTTTTCATCCCTTTGTCTTTTGCTCCAATTTCTGAGAGAAACTCTGGTTTATCTTCTAACCATTATAAGGTTCTCATTTCTGCTATCATATTTTTTTCCCTCTGAAGGCTTGCCTCTCTCCTTTTAAAAAAGTAACCTGTTTTATTCATAATGGCTTATCTTCTCTTATCTCTCTGAGAGCACAAAGTGGATTTCTTCTCCCTGCATTCTATGCATTTCCTCAACACTGTTTTTGTTTGTTTGTTTGTTTATTTTTATTTCTATCTTTTTATGTTAAAGGCTCTCACAGTAGTCCAGGAGTGATGAACAGCGTAACTTAAGGAAATAATGGAGGGATAGATAATATAGGTCTGGCTCAGGAGTCATGGAAGAAGTAGAAACCATAGGATAATGTCATTGATTGGATGTGTCTGAGTGAAAGAATATGAGAATTTAGGATGCCTTCCAGACTGTGAGCTTGGGAAAGGAAGAATTGTCTTGGGTGTGTAGGAGATACATTTAGTCTTAGATATGTTGGTGTCTGAAGTTCTTGGGAGACATTTGAGTGGAGATTGCCAGTAGTAGTGGGCTTTACAGATGTGCTGCTCAGGAAGGAGATTGTGTAGAGATGAAAGGTGAAACCGTAGATATCTTTAAGCTCATCCAGGGGGAGTACGTAGAACAAAAGAGGAGAGATAGTGAACATTGTGAAACTTTGGTTGGCAGTGCAGAAGAGGCAGAACTTTAGGGAAAAAAATGGTTGGCAGTGCAGAAGAGGCAGAACTTTAGGGGAAAAAATGGACTTGATACCTAAATCCTAAGTGAATTGCATACTACATTTTATTTTTAATGAAAAATATTCTGGCATAGAAATTTAATAGTAAATAATTGAAATTTTGGGAGAGAATATTTTTTTTCAGTTGACGAAAGTTCCTCAATGAAATTTCTTCAGTGAAAACATTTAATCAGGGTCAGAGGAGGAAGACAGAAGGCAAGAGAGGAAAGAGAAAAAAAAATTTAATAAGAACTTAGATGCAAAAATTCTTTTAGGTGCTCTATTCATACCCTGTAGTCCTCACAACAGCCCTGCAAGGAAGAAAGGGCAAGAACAGAGCAGAGCAGAGTTCTAGCATCAGGGGAAGAAAGTCTAGGGACAGAACTGGGTCAGGGTTTTGATGAAGCAGAACTTATGCCGACAGTTGACAGGGCAGCAAATATGGAGGAGGAAACAAAGGCTTCTCCTTTTTCTCACAGTCTCTAAGTATCTTAGTCTCTAAGTATGTCTTGTTTGCACTCCGTTTCTCTTACGTCTTTTCATCAGAGTCTTAAGAACAATTATCTTCTTTTCTGTTCCAGTAAATGGCACCATTTCCATTCCTTTGTGTAATTCAGAAGCCTAGGAATCATCTGTGCCTCCTCTGTGTTCCTCATCTCCTCTTCCCTCCCAGTCCAATCCATCAGCAACTCTTGTTGGCTCTACCTTCAGAATATGTTCCAAATGTACTACTTCTTTCTCCACCTCTATCAACCTTGTCTGAAACTCCATTGTCTCTTGTTTGGAATATGGGGAAAGCTGCTTAACTGACCTCGTTGCTTCCATTCTTGCCTTCCTACTGTAGTCTATGCTCAGCTGCCATAGCGATCTTTAAAAAATGGCAACCGTGTCATTGCCAAAAAGATCATGTCCCTCCCCTGAGTAACATCCTTTCCCATGGACCATGAGGCTCTATATTATCTGACACTTGCCTTCATCTTTGACCTCATTTCTCCCACTCATCATCCAGCCCTACTGGGTGCAAGCACATTAACCTACTTCTTGTTCTCTGACATATCAGACTTGTTTCTGCCTTGGAACCTTTGACCTTACTGTTTACTTTTCCCCAAATTCTCTTCCCTCAGATTTTCATAGTGATGTCTCCTAGTTATTTAGGACTTAGCTCAAATGACATCTCCTGAGGGAGGCCTCCTGTGACCACGCTAGATAAATTGGCCTTTCCTTTTACTCACTTACAATGATAGTGTTCTGCTTTAATTCCTTTATAGCACTCAGTATCTGCAATTATTTATTTGCTTACTTATTTATTTACCTATATTATTTCTCTGTGGTGGCTCTACTGTCTATAATAGTATCTACCTATAGTAGCCACTCTATCAGTATTTGTTGAGTGAATGAATGTATTACCTTAAAAATTGTTGAGAAGGTACCACTTCTTTTTTTTTTTTGCCACGCTCTGAATGTGGGATCCTAGTTCCCTGACCAGGGATAGAACCAGTGCCCCCTGCATTTGAAGCGTGTACTCTTAACCACTGGACTCAGGGAAGTCCCAAGGTACCACTTTTTAAAATCAGTGTTTCTAATGCTTTAAACGAAAGTTTTTTAAATTAAAATTTTAAATCAAAGTATAACATACATGAAGTGCACAAATCTTAAGTGATAGATTTTTTAAAAATAAATTTATTTATTTTTTATTTATGTATTATTTTTGGCTGTGTTGGGTCTTCATTGCTATGTGCGGGCTTTCTCTAGTTGCAGCGAGCTGGCGCTACTCTGTTGCAGTGCGCGGGTTTCTCACTGTGGTGGCTTCTCTTGTTACGGAGCATGGACTCTAGGCGCGTGGGCTTCAGTAGTTGTGGCACGCGGGCTCAGTAGTTGTGGCGCACAGGCTTAGTTGCTCCACGGCATGTGGGATCTTCCCAGACCAGGGCTCGAACCCGTGTCCCCTGCATTGGCAGGCGGATTCTTAACCACTGCGCCACCAGGGAAGCCCTAGATTTTTACATATGTGTACACTCATGTAACCACCATCCAGATCAAGATATAGAAAATTCCCAGCACCTAGCAGTCTGCCTCATGACCCTTCCCAGTTAATACTTTTTTCCTTCTGAAACTCATTTTTTTATTTTGTGAAAGACTTCAGTGCTGTTGCATTTTCTAATGTGGTTTTGATCTTTTGCGGTGGCTTGAAGCAGGATCTGTTTCCTGACTGGGAATCAAATCCAGGCCTCGGTGGTAAGAGTGCTGAATCCTAGCCACTAGACCATCAGGGACTAGTGTAGTTTAACCTGTTTTTGAACTTTATATAAGTGGAGTCATACACTATGTACTCTTTAGTGTCTCTTTAATTTTGCTCAGCAATCGTGTCTGTGAGATGGTTCCACATTGTTGCATGCAGCTGTGACTTGTTCATTTTCACTGCTATGTAGTATTCCATTGTACATCTAGTACAATTTCTTTTTTTAATTGAAGTACAGTTGACTTACAATGTTGTGTTAGTTTCAGGCGTACAGCAAAGTGACTCAGTTATATATACATATATATATATTTTCAGATTCTTTTCCATTATAGGTTATTACAAGATATTGAATAGAGTTCCCTCTGCTATACCATAGGTCTTTGTTATTTATCTGCTTTATATACAGTAGTGTGTATCTGTTAATCCCAAACCCTAATTTATACCTCCCCTCCTTTCCCCTTTGGTAACCATAAATTTGTTTTCTATGTCTGTGAGTCTGTTTCTGCTTTGTAAATAAGTTCATTTGTATTATTTTTTAGATTCCACATATATGTGATATCATATAATATTTGTCTTTGACTTACTTCACTTAATATGATAATCCCTAGGTCCATCCATGTTGCTGCAAATGGCAGTATTTCATTCTTTTTTATGGCTGAGTAATATTCAATGTATATATATGCATATATATATATATATATATATATATATATATACCACATGTTCTTTATCCATTCATCTGTTGATGGACACTTAGGTTGCTTTCATTTCTTGGCTATTGTAAATAGTGCTGCTATGAACATTGAGGTGCATGTATCTTTTCAAATTAGTGTTTTCAACTTTTCTGGATATATGGCCAGGAGTGGGATTGCTGGATCATATGGTAACTCTATTTCTAGTTTTTAAAGGAAACTCCATACTGTTTTCCATAGAGGTTGTACCAATTTACATTCCTACCAAGAGTGTAGGAGTGTCCCCTCTTCTCCACACCCTCTCCAGCATTTGTTATTTGTTGACTTTTTAATGATGGCCTTTGTGACTACAATGATGGTGATACATCACTGTAGTTTTGATTTGCATTTCTCTAATAATTAGTGATGTTGAGCATCTTTTCATGTGCCTGGTGGCCATCTGTATGTCTTCTTTGGAGAAATGTCTGTTTCGGTCTTCTGCCCATTTTTTTGATTGGGTTGTTTGTTTGTTTTTTGTTGTTGTTTTTTTATTTTTGATATTCAGCTGTATGAGCTGTTTGTATATTTTGGAAGTTAGTCCATTGTTGGTCACACTGTTTGCAAATTTTTTCTCCCAATCCATAGGTTGTCTTTTTGTTTTGTTTATGGTTTCCTTTGCTGTGCAAAAGCTTATAAGTTTGATTAGGTCCCATTTGTTTATTTTTTCTTTTATTTCTTTTGCTTTGGGAGACTGATCTAAGAAAATATTGCCAAATAGTATGGCCATTTTAACAATGTTAATTCTTCCAATCCAAGAGCATGGGATATCTTTCTATTTCTTTGAATCATCTTCAGTTTCACTTATCAGTGTTTTATAATTCTCAGCATATAAATCTTTCAACTCCTTGGTTACATTTGTTCTTAGGTATTTTATTTTTTTTGATGTGAGTTTTTTTTTTCCATTTTTTTTTAATGTCTGAAACATTTATATTAACATATTTCCATACAAATACAAATATGATTTTTAGAAATTTCATGTAATGTCTGAAACATTTATATTAACATATTTCCATACATATTTCCATACAAACACAAATATAAGATTTTTAGAAATTTCATGTAATGTCTGAAACATTTATATTAACATATTTCCATACAAATAACCCAATGAAAGTTTAGTATTAGTTGTTTTGTTTGTTTTTTTTATACTGCAGGTTCTTATTTGGCATCAATTTTATACACATCAGTGTATACATGTCAATCCCAATCGCCCAATTCAGCACACCACCATCCCCACCTCACCGCAGTTTTCCCCCCTTGGTGTCCATATGTCCATTCTCTACATCTGTGTCTCAACTTCTGCCCTGCAAACTGGCTCATCTGTACCATTTTTCTAGGTTCCACATACATGCATTAATATACGATATTTGTTTTTCTCTTTCTGACTTACTTCACTCTGTATGACAGTCTCTAGATCCATCCACGTCTCAACAAATGACTCAATTTCGTTCCTTTTTATGGCTGAGTAATATTCCATTGTATATATGTACCACAACTTCTTTATCCATTCGTCTGTTGATGGGCATTTAGGTTGCTTCCATGACCTGGCTATTGTAAATAGTGCTGCAATGAACATTCGGGTGCATGTGTCTTTCTGAATTACGGTTTTCTCTGGGTATATGCCCAGTAGTGGGATTGCTGGGTCATATGGTAATTCTATTTTTCGTTTTTTAAGGAACCTCCATATTGTTCTCCATAGTGGCTGTATCAATTTACATTCCCACCAACAGTGCAAGAGGGTTCCCTTTTCTCCACACCCTCTCCAGCATTTGTTGTTTGTAGATTTTCTGATGATGCCCATTCTAACAGGAGTGAGGTGATACCTCATTGTAGTTTTGATTTGCATTTCTCTAATAATTAGTGATATTGAGCATCTTTTCATGTGCTTCGTGGCCGTCTGTATGTCTTCTTTGGAGAAATGTCTATTTAGGTCTTCTGCCCATTTTTGGATTGGGGTGTTTGTTTCTTTGATATTGAGCTGAATGAGCTGTTTATATATTTTGGAGATTAATCCTTTGTCCGTTGATTCATTTGCAAATATTTTCTCCCATTCTGAGGGTTGTCTTTTCGTCTTGTTTATGGTTTCCTTTGCTGTGCAAAAGCTTTGAAGTTTCATTAGGTCCCACTTGTTTATTTTTGTTTTTATTTCCATTGCTCTAGGAGGTGGATCAAAAAAGATCTTGCTGTGATTTATGTCAAAGAGTATTCTTCCTATGTTTTCCTCTAAGAGTTTTATAGTGTCCAATCTTATATTTAGGTCTCTAATCCATTTTGAGTTTATTTTTGTGTATGGTGTTAGGGAGTATTCTAATTTCATTCTTTTACATGTAGCTGTCCAGTTTTCCCAGCACCACTTATTGAAGAGACTGTCTTTTCTCCATTGTATATCCTTGCCTCCTTTGTCATAGATTAGTTGACCATAGGTGCGTGGGTTTATCTCTGGGCTTTCTATCTTGTTCCATTGATCTATGTTTCTGTTTTTGTGCCAGTACCATATTGTCTTGATTACTGTAGCTTTGTAGTATAGTCTGAAGTCAGGGAGTCTGATTCCTCCAGATCCATTTTTTTCCCTCAAGACTGCTTTGGCTATTCGGGGTCTTTTGTGTCTCCATACAAATTTTAAGATGATTTGTTCTAGCTCCGTAAAAAATGCCATTGGTAATTTGATAGGGATTGCATTGAATCTGTAGATTGCTTTGGGTAGTATACTCATTTTCACAATGTTGATTCTTCCAATCCAAGAACATGGTATATCTCTCCATCTGTTGGTATCATCTTTAATTTCTTTCATCAGTGTCTTATAGTTTTCTGCATACAGGTCTTTTGTCTCCCTAGGTAGGTTTATTCCTAGGTATTTTATTCTTTTTGTTGCAGTGGTAAATGGGAGTGTTTCCATAATTTCTCTTTCAGATTTTTCATCATTAGTGTATAGGAATGCAAGAGATTTCTGTGCATTAATTTTGTAGCCTGCAACTTTACCATATTCATTAATTAGCTCTAGCAGTTTTCTGGTGGCAGTTTTAGGATTCTCTATGTATAGTATCATGTCATCCGCAAACAGTGACAGTTTTACTTCTTCTGTTCCAATTTGTATTCCTTTTATTTCTTTTTCTTCTCTGATTGCCATGGCTAGGACTTCCAGAACTATGTTGAATAATAGTGGTGAGAGTGGACATCCTTGTCTCGTTCCTGATCTTAGAGGAAATGCTTTCAGTTTTTCACCATTGAGAATGATGTTTGCTGTGGGTTTGTCATATATGGCCTTTATTATGTTGAGGTAGGTTCCCTCTATGCCCACTTTCTGGAGAGTTTTTATCAGAAATGGGTGTTGAATTTTGTCAAAAGCTTTTTCTGCATCTATTGAGATGATCATATGGTTTTTATTCTTCAATTTGTTAATATGGTGTATCACATTGATTGATTTGTGTATATTGAAGAATCCTTGCATCCCTGGGATAAATCCCACTTGATCGTGGTGTATGATCCTTTTAATGTGTTGTTGGATTCTGTTTGCTAGTATTTTGTTGAGGATTTTTGCATCTATATTCATCAGTGATATTGGTCTGTAATTTTCTTTTTTTGTAGTGTCTTTGTCTGGTTTTGGTATCAGGGTGATGATGGCCTCATAGAATGAGTTTGGGAGTGTTCCTTCCTCTGCAATTTTTTGGAAAAGTTTGAGAAGGATGGGTGTTAGCTCTTCTCTAAATGTTTGATAGAATTCACCTGTGAAGCCATCTGGTCCTGGACCTCTGTTTGTTGGAAGATTTTTAATCACAGTTTCAATTTCATTACTTGTGATTGGTCTGTTCATATTTTCTCTTTCTTCCTGGTTCAGTCTTGGAAGGTTATACCTTTCTAAGAATTTGTCCATTTCTTCCATGTTGTCCATTTTATTGGCATAAAGTTGCTTGTAGTAGTCTCTTAGGATGCTTTGTATTTCTGCGGTGTCTGTTGTAACTTCTCCTTTTTCATTTCTGATTTTATTGATTTGAGTCCTCTCCCTCTTTTTCTTGATGAGTCTGGCTAATGGCTTATCAATTTTGTTTATCTTCTCAAAGAACCAACTTTTAGTTTTATTGATCTTTGCTATTGTTTTCTTTGTTTCTATTTCATTTATTTCTGCTCTGATCTTTATGATTTCTTTCCTTCTGCTAACTTTGGGTTTTGTTTGTTCTTCTTTCTCTAGTTTCTTTAGGTGTAAGGTTAGATTTTTTACCTGAGATTTTTCTTGTTTCTTAGGTAGGCTTGTATAGCTATAAACTTCCCTCTTAGAACCGCTTTTGCTGCATCCCATAGGTTTTGGGTCGTCGTGTTTTCATTGTCATTTGTCTCTAGGTATTTTTTTTATTTCCTCTTTGATTTCTTCAGTGATCTCTTGGTTATTTAGTAACGTATTGTTTAGCCTCCATGTGTTTGTCTTTTTTATGTTTTTTTCCCTGTAATTCATTTCTAATCTCATAGCATTGTGGTCAGAAAAGATGCTTGATATGATTTCAATTTTCTTAAATTTACTGAGGCTTGATTTGTGACCCAAGATGTGATCTATCCTGGAGAATGTTCCGTGCGCACTTGAGAAGAACGTGTAATATGCTGTTTTTGGATGGAATGTCCTATATATATCAATTAAATGTATCTGGTCTATTGTGTCATTTAAAGCTTCTGTTTCCTTATTTATTTTCATTTTGGATGATCTGTCCATTGGTGTAAGTGAAGTGTTAAAGTCCCGCACTATTATTGTGTTACTGTCAATTTCCTCTTTTATAGCTGTTAGCAGTTGCCTTATGTATTGAGGTGCTCCTATGTTGGGTGCATATATATTTATAATTGTTATATCTTCTTCTTGGATTGATCCCTTGATCATTATGTAGTGTCCTTCCTTGTCTCTTGTAACATTCTTTATTTTAAAGTCTATTTTATCTGATATGAGTATAGCTACTCCAGCTTTCTTTTGATTTCCATTTGCATGGAATATCATTTTCCATCCCCTCACTTTCAGTGTGTATGTGTCCCTAGGTCTGAAGTGGGTCTCTTGTAGACAGCATATATATGGGTCTTGTTTTTGTATCCATTCAGCCAGTCTGTGTCTTTTGGTTGGGGCATTTAATCCATTCACATTTAAGGTAATTATCGATATGTATGTTCCTATGACCATTTTCTTAATTGTTTTGGGTTTGTTTTTGTAGGTCCTTTTCTTCTTTTGTGTTTCCCACTTAGAGAAGTTCCTTTAGCATTTGTTGTAGAGCTGGTTTGGTGGTGCTGAATTCTCTTAGCTTTTGCTTGTCTGTAAAGCTTTTGATTTCTCCATCAAATCTAAATGAGATCCTTGCCGGGTAAAGTAATCTTGGTTGTAGGTTCTTCCCTTTCATCACTTTAAGTATATCATGCCACTCCCTTCTGGCTTGCAGAGTTTCTGCTGAGAAATCAGCTGTTAACCATATGGGAGTTCCCTTGTATGTTATTTGTCATTTTTCCCTTGCTGCTTTCAATAATTTTTCTTTGTCTTTAATTTTTGCCACTTTGATTACTATGTGTCTCGGCGTGTTTCTCCTTGGGTTTATTCTGTATGGGACTCTCTGCACTTCCTGGACTTGGGTGGCTATTTCCTTCCCCATGTTAGGGAAGTTTTCGACTATAATCTCTTCAAATATTTTCTCTGGTCCTTTCTCTCTCTCTTCTCCTTCTGGGACCCCTATAATGTGAATGTTGTTGCGTTTAATGTTGTCCCAGAGGTCTCTTAGGCTGTCTTCATTTCTTTTCATTGTTTTTTCTTTAGTCTGTTCCGCAGCAGTGAATTCCACCATTCTGTCTTCCAGGTCACTTATCCGTTCTTCTGCCTCAGTTATTCTGCTATTGATTCCTTCTAGTGTAGTTTTCATTTCAGTTATTGTATTGGTCATCTCTGTTTGTTTGTTCTTTAATTCTTCTAGGTCTTTGTTAATCATTTCTTGCATCTTCTCAATCTTTGCCTCCATTCTTATTCCGAGGTCCTGGATCATCTTCACTATCATTATTTTGAATTCTTTTTCTGGAAGGTTGCCTATCTCCACTTCATTTAGTTGTTTTTCTGGGGTTTTTTCTTGTTCCTTCATCTGGTACATAGCCCTCTGCCTTTTCATCTTCTCTATCTTTCTGTAACTGTGGTTTTTGGTCCACAGGCTGCAGGATTGTAGTTTTTCTTGCTTCTGTTGTCTGCCCTCTGGTGGTTGAGGCTATCTAAGAGGCTTGATGGGAGGCTCTGGTGGTGGGTAGAGCTGACTGTTGCTGTGGCGGTCAGAGCTCAGTAAAACCTTAATCCCTTGATGTGAGTTTTAAATAGAATTTTTTAAACTTTCTCTTTCTGATATTTCATTGTTAGTGTAAAGAAATGCAACAGATTTTTGTATATTAATTTTGTATCCTGCTACCTTTCTGAATTCATTTATCAGTTCTAATAATTTTTGTGTGGAGTCATTAGGGTTTTCTAAATAGAGTATCATGTCATCTGCATATAATGACAGTTTTACCTCTTCTCTTCCAACTCAGATACCTTTTATTTCTTTTTCTTATCTGATAACTGTGACTAGGACTTCCAATATTATGTTGAATAGAAGTGGTGAGAGTGGGCATCCTTGTCTTGTTCCAGAATTTAGTGGGAAGGCTTTCAGCTTTTCACCCTTGAGTATTATGTTGGCTGTTGGTTTGTCATAAATGATTTTTATTTTGTTGAGATATGTTCCTGCTGTACCCACTTTGGTGAGAGTTTTTATTATGAATGGATTCTGAATTTTTTCAAAAGCTTTTTCTACATCTATTGAGACAATCATGTGGTTTTTGTCTTTTCTTTTGTTGATGTGGTGTATTACATTGATTGATTTGCATACTTTGAACCATCCTTGTGACCCTGCAATGAATCCAACTTGATCATGACGTGTGGTCCTTTTTATGTGTCGTTGGATTCTGTTTGCTAATTTTTTTAATTTTTAATTTTTTAACATCTTTATTGGAGTATAATTGCTTTACAGTGGTGTGTTAGCTTCTGCTTTATAACAAAGTGAATCAGCTATACATATACATATATCCCCATTCTCTTCCCTCTTGCGTCTCCCTCCCTCTCACCCTCCCTATCCCGCCCCTCTAGGTGGTCACAAAGCACTGAGCTGATCTCCCTGTGCTATGTGGCTGCTTCCCACTAGCTATCGGTTTTACATTTGGTAGTGTATATATGTACATGCCACTCTCTCACTTTGTCCCAGCTTACCCTTCCCCGTGTCCTCATGTTTGCTAATATTTTGTTGAGGATTTTTGCATTTATATTCATCAAAGATATTGGCCTGTACTTTTCTTTTTTGGTAGTGTCTTTGTCTGGTTTTAGTATTAGGGTGATGATAGCTTCATAGAATGACTTTGGGAGTGCTCCCTCCTCTTCAATCTTTTGGAAGAGTTTGAGAAGGATAGGTATAAGTTCTTCTCTGTATGTTTGGTAGAATTTGCCTGTGAAACCATCTGGTCCTGGGCTTTTGTTTGTAGGGAGTTTTAAAATTGCAGATTCTATATCACTTCTAGTGATTAATTGGTGTGTTCAGATTATCTATTTCTTCTTGATTCAGTTTTGGTGGGCTGTATCTTTCTAGAAACCTGTCCATTTCTTCTTGGTTGTCCATTTTGTTGACATATAACTGTTCATAGTATTTTCTTATGATTTTTTATATTTCTGTGGTATTGCTTGTTATTTCTCACCTTTTATTTCTTATTTTATTTGTTTGGGTCCTCTCTCTTTTCTTCTTGGTGAGCCTGGCCGGAAGTTTTTTGATTAAAAAAAAAACATTTTTTTTTACTGAAGTATAGCTGATTGAAAATGTGCCACTTTTGAAGAGTGATCAGGGGATTTGATTCTTGCTGTGTCTTCCCTATATATGCTTTGACACACATTTTTTCCCCCAGTTTTATTGGGGTGTCATTGGCTATACCATAAACTGCACATATTTAAAGTACAATTTGATGAGCTTTCACACCTGTAGGATCATCATAACAATTAAGATAATGAACATATCCATCCCCTCAAGAGTTTCCTTGTACCCCTCTTAATTCATCCTTTCTCATTGCTCTTCTCCCATCCCCAGCCTCCCCCAGGGAACCACTGATCTAGCTGCTTCCTGTTACTATAGATTATAGATTGATTTGTAATTTTGAAAATTTTATATAAATGCAATAATACAATACGTACTTTTTTTTTTTAGTCTGGCTTCTTTTGCTCAGCATAATTATTTTAAGAGTTATCCATGTTGTTGCGTATATGTTCCTTTTTATTGCTGAGTGGTATTCTATTGTATGAATATACCACTTTGTTTATCCATGAACTCATTGATAAAGATGTGTGTTGCTTCCAGTTGAGTGCTTACAAATGAAGCTGCTCTGAGCATTGTATGGACATATGTTTTAATTTCTCTTGGGTGGATACTTCAAGGAGAGGAATGGCTGGGTTGTATAGTAGGTGTATGTTTAACTGGCCCATTTTCAAATCCCTATTTTAGTTTTGAAGGAATCAGGGAGCTAGATGAAGGATATGTAACTTCCCCAAGGTGACACAGCTTTTCAAGGAGTGGAACTGAGATGCGATTTTAGGTCTGTGTGAATTCAAAGTCCAACCTTTTCCAGAAACCTGTGCTGTTAAGCCATCTGCTTGGTCCAGTTTGGCCTGGCTGCCTGTATGACCTATTGAGAAAGCTCATATCAGAGAATATGGCTGGTATGGGGCAAGTAGGAATTTGGAATGAGACAGATTTCTTCATTTCATTACTGGCAGCCCTGGGCCACAGCAGGCCTTCTGGGCAGCAGGGTGATTTCCAATAAGTGTACTGTGTGCCGAGTTAAGAACATATGGTTTCTCTAGGATTTAACTTCCAAGGGGAAGAAAGAATGAAGAAGTTGGGCCACATGTGCCCACTTTCTCCCTCCAAACTTATCAGTTAGCTCCTCTTCCCTTGGGGTGGAGTGAATAGGGGGCAGAAAGAGGCCAGGAGTATAATACTGTTGGAACCCTCTTCACATGGAAGGAAACACCCAGAATAGAAAAGTGTTCCTTCTCAGTACCTTTATATGTGATAACACACAAGACAGATAAGATCTTCTTGAGACAGAGTAGGAAAAAAGATGGTCTGTGTCAAGGTGAAATTTAGGAGGTAAGATTGAAGGACATTTCTTTGCCTTCCTTCCTTTGGCTCACTCTAGACCCCATGACTTCTGTTCTGTATATTTGGACAGTTCCCAGGTGGTCTTCTGTATGAAGAACATATTGAGACCATTCTTAAATCCTTTGTGATTTTTAGGAGAGCCACTTCCAGGAGATCTGGCAAGACCCACATCATTTTAGATCTCATATGAGTCTGGTAGATAATAAATCCTGAGAGAGCCTCACATTCCATCAGAAAGTGGTGGGAACCAACATTCACTGAATATATTCTATGAGCCGGGGACTGCAAGGTGCTAGTGCTTCTGAACAGTTTTCATGTCATGGCACATGTAGAAACTTATAATATTTTATCCTGGAGTAAAGGATGAATGAGGTTGCTCAAGGCCAGAGGTGACTGGCCCAGGGGCTCTAGGCAACCCAAAGGCTGAGGGATCACCTCCTTGCCATGAGCATCATTTAGTCACAGTGCAGCATTGCACCCAATGGTTGGGAAGCCCTGCACTACATATCCAGGATCCCTTATCCCATTAATCCTCTCATTTATGGACAAGGAAATTGAGGCCCAGGGGTTAAGCACCTTGTCCTAGGTTGCACAAGCAGAACTTGGTGTCATACCAAGCTTTTTCATAACCTAAAACCCACACTTTTTTGCACCACATGATGCTTTCTTCTAAAGGATCTGTGAATATTTTGGTCCAGCCCTGCATATCACTCACTGGATAATTTCTGATTGGCAGTTCATTCAACTGTTGTTCATTTCAATAAATATTTATTTGATTCTGATAATCTGTCAGCAGTGCTTGGTGCTAGGATTTAAAGATGAGCAAGACCCAGTCTTGTCCATTTTTAAAATGATAAACCTTTAGCTTGTTTCCAGTTTTCATTATTATAGATAATGCTTCAGTGAACATACTTAAACATATCTCTTTATGCACATTGTGTGGGAATTTCAATCCAGACTCTATGCCTAGAAATGGAATTTCTGCATCATAGGATACATATTTTAGTTCTACAACATAATGCCAAATTGCTCTCCAAGTGGCTGTACCAATATATGCTTATTCTAGTGGTTTATGAGTATATTGGACATTTGCCTTTTTGTTTGTTCATTTTTGGGCTGCCCAGAATCTAACCTTATTTCTGTGGTTTTGTGAGCTGAAAAGCCAGGTTCTTGCTCTACCCGATCCCAAGAGCCTGGGCATAAGCATGTGGCCAAACTATGCCAACTGGATGCTTCCTTCTGGGATATTGAATCTGGGGTGAGAGAGACACAGAAGCCAGGCTGGTTTGGCATTGATTTCAGTGACAGTGTCAGGCATCCTGTGTCCAGAGGCAGAGGTGGAAGTAACATCAACAGTGGTGTCAGGTGCATCTTAACAGACCCTTCCCATGACAAGATTTTAGGTGTGATTCTGGGTTTCCTGAAGTCCCTGGACCTACCTGTTTTCTGAATCTTATTTTCTAGCCTTCTTATTCATACAGTTCATACCGTGAGCTCTCCAATAGCCTTCCAACAAATTCTAATTCTCCTACTAGAATTGAGTGTAGTGTACTGTTTTCATACTGTTAGTCACAGTACATTGGAGGGTTATGAAATCGATTTAGTGGGTATGACCAACATGTAAAAAATGAAATAGTATAGAATCGAATAGAAACATTAGTGTTCATTGACTGTGGTAAGGGTAGGGATTGTTTCATGAAACATACACACATGTAAACGTGTACAGATATACACATATGTGTACTAAGTTGCTAAGTAAAGTGCTTTTCTTATTTTAGGTTATCATTCAGAGATTTGAAAAGTAGTGATATAGTGTTTAAGATCATGGGCTCTGGAATTAGCTGCTTGTGTTCCAGGGCCACTTGCCAGCCATATGGCATTGGTCAAGTTACCTTAGCTCCGTACCTTGCTTTCCTCATTTGTAACATGGTAATATGTAGAGACTGCTAGTTTTCCACCAAAATTATTTCCCCTTCTTTCAAAGCTAGGGTATTTTTAAAGTCAGTTCAAGCTGCTATAACAGAATACCAAAGACTGGGTGGCTTAAACAACGAACGTTTATTTCTCACAGTTCTGGAAGCTGGAAGTCCAAGATCAGGGTGCCAGCATTGTCAGATTCTTACTGAGTGCCCATTTCCTGGTTTACAGATGGTCACCTTTTGCTCTGTCCTCACATGACAGAGAAAGAGATCATCTCTCCTGTTTCTCATAAGGGTACTAATCTCACTCATGAGGGCTCCACCATCATGACCTAAATACCTCCCAAAGGCCCTACCTCCAAATAATATCACAGTGAGGATTAGGGCTTCAACATGAATTTTGGGGAACACAAACATTCAATCCACTGTTGTGTTGTAGCTGAGAACACGACAGTGCAGCAAGGCCATATTTGCTGGTTGACTTATAATTAAGTGTGGGGATGCAGCTAAGTTCTTGCCAATGGAATGTATGACAGTAATGTGTACCACTTTCAAATCTGAACCTTGAAAGGCATTGTGTATACTTCCTCCATTACCTTTTCCTTTTCTTGGTGGGTGGAACCCTGATGTGGTGGTCATCCAGATTTGGCCATGTAGACAATGATAATGTAGACCAAATAGACAACAAAATGGAAAGGGCTTGGGTCCTTAAATGACTGTAGAATTCCACCAACATGTGCTACTTACATCAAGACCATTGAATATGAGAGAAATGTCTTTGTTCTCTAAGCCATTGCATTTTGGGATCTCTTTGTTATATAAATCTTATCTTTACCCTGACTAGTACACAATCTCATGGAGCTGCTGAGGATTATTTGAGCAATTCCTCATGTATAATAAATACTAAATCAGGTATACCTGTTATTAATTTTTTGAAATCAAGAACACTGATTAGTAAAATGAGGGGTGAGTTTAGCTCAGTGGTTCTCTATGAGGGGTGATTTTTTCCCTCCTCCCTCTCCCCCTCAGGGGACATTTGGCAATGCCTAGAAATATTTTTGGTTATCTTAACTGTAGGGTATTGTAAAGGCATCTAGTGGGTGGAGCCCAGCGATACTGCTAAATATTCTACAATACACGGGACAGCCGCTCATAACATAGAGTCCCAAATGTCAATAGTTCCAAGGCTGAAACCCTGATTTAGCTGATCGGTTTAAGCTACTCGGGATACATTGCTGAAACAGAAGTTTGGGTCAAACTGCATGGCTGAGAATCATGAGGTGGGGTATTTCCCCAAAAGAAATGCCATGCTATTTTACCATGGCAGGAGGAGAATGAATGCTGGGCAGCAGTGAATAGATGTCTCCAGTACCTTTTTGACTACTCATATTTATTCACACCCTCTTTCCTCAAAACCCACTTATTCCTCAAAATCATATCCAGCTACTGCATCAGTTCCAAGTCCAGGATTTCAGGGTGATACACAGTCCTTGTTTTTAGTCTGGATCTTGCAACCAATAGCTAAATAATATGCCATTAACTCTAACACAATTGTTATACCATGATGGAGAGAGAACAAGATAACTACATACAAGACCATCTTGCAGATAGATGGTCTTAGGTCACGAAGCTACCATTCCTTCCTTGGTATTTGGGGGCAGACAGCAGAGGAGTTGCTGAATCTATTCAGACTTCACTGAGCCACCAATCCACCATTACGGAGCCCAAGGTGAAATCCAATTATAATTTTCTTTTGCTTCATTTGGGAGTTAAAGGGGTAGGAAACAAGACAATAAAGGCATTGACAGGGAGGCTTAGAGATGTTTTCATTGTCCCTCAGAACAGATATAACCTATGAAAAGAACCTAGTGACCTTGGCTTACTTTATTTATAATTATGGGCATAATCTATTAGCCTTAATTGATCCCTAGAGAAGGAAAAAGTTGCCAATGTACCAGGCATCTCAGTCTATTTTGGAATTTTCTACTGATAGGCTCCTACCCTCCATTCATGTGCTCCTTTTAGTTTCAATCCCTCTCCTTCTCTTCAAAGCATCTACCTCCACTCTAAAGACTTGTTTTTCACTTTGAGACTTTCACAGTATTGGAATGTAGGTGTAACCTCCTTCATGCACTGCAAGTGTAGGTGTCATTTTTCCTACATTGAATCAACTCTGTCAAAGTAACTTCTTCCAAATGCCAAAAACAAACTCTCTCTCTCATTGTTTTAGTGATTGCTCACCATATGGATATTTCCTGTTGGAACTTAGTTTCTTTCTCTCACCACTTATGTAGTGCAGCTAAGAAAAGAATGACCTGAACCTAACAAATGACCAAACATTTCCTGGGCTTCATTACCTGCACCACCTCCTTTCCCAGGAGGTCTGCTGCATCAGACCTTGGGTGTTCCCACGAGAGTAACTGTCAGAACTTGATCACTGCAGTTTAACAGTATCAAAATTACTTTACATACATAGTGGAAATAGCTGACTTCATTTCCTTCAAGAGAAGAGGAGGACTGTTTTATAATGGTGGTCTCCTTTCATTATGGAATTGCATGACTCTTTAGCATTTGAAAGAAATTACTAAATTTTACTAAAAAAAGTCTTTGAAAAGCAAATCAGAAAATTGGAAGCAGGAGCAAAGAAGATTTTATTTATTTTTGATACTGACATAGTTATTTTTTTGGGTTATATGTAACAGATGTTATTAATAATAATAACTAATAATAACAACGCAATAGCTGATATTTGTTGAGCACTTAAATGTCCCAGGCATAGTAGCTAGAAATGGTCAGATCAAAAACCTAGAAATTTGTACCAGATGCTTGAGATTGATCCCTAATTTTCTTATGAAATACCTGAGCTCAGTAGCACTCTTTATTTTGATTAATTTTGGCTATTGTACTAGGTATGTGACCTCCTGGCCTAGGAATTGAGAGTAGAGAAAAAATAGCCATAGCTTTGGGATTTAACCTCTGTTGAAAGTATATAAAGAAGGGATAAATGGCCACTTTCATCATGACTGTAAAATGTCTGACTTGCCTGGTTCCACCCATTTTTGGTAGTTGATTGTTGAGGTCAAGGATCTATTTTGCTTATGTATTTTTTTAGGGAGGCCACTATAAAGTAGCTTATAACCCACAGTGAATGCTGGGAAATATTCTTTGTATTTAAGATCATGAATGCTTGAATCAGGTAATTACTTCAAAATAAAAGAGTTATTCAGACATGTAAATTAGGATATTACCTTTTTAGCATGGATATTATTCTTTCATAATGTCAGTTAACACATGTTTACTGTGCACCTGTATTCAGCACCTGATAAAGCACATGAGTTAGGGGTTTAGGAAGGTGAATAATAGCGACCAGGATGTGATATTTAGTTTGAGTAGCAAGAATAATATTTTATACAAGGGAAACTTATGAACTTTTATTATTTTATTTATTTTTCATATATAGTATGAGCCCTGGAGTTGATTCCCATCATCTTGCCTTGTCATTTACTAGCTTAGCCCATGGCAGGTTGTTTAACCTCTATAAGCCTCTCAACATTCACAGGTAAATGAGGGTAATAATGGTACCTGCATGACAGGGTTGTTGGACGGATTAAATATGTGTAGGGGAGAAAAAAATCTTTTTCTCTCTCTGTCTTGGGTTCTCCAGCTGGGACCTTGTAAGTTAGACTACAGACAGATTAATAAGAGAAAAACAAGTTTATTAACATATGCGTCACACATATACATGGGAGCACTCAGAAATGAGTGACTCAAAGAGGTGGTTAGAACTTCACCTTATATACCATCTTAAAAGAACAGTACATTTAAAAAAAAAATTAATTAATTAATTTTTGGCTGCATTAGGTCTTCGTTGCTGCTCGCGGGCTTTCTCTAGTTGCAGTGAGGGGGGGCTACTCTTCGTTGTGGTGCACGGGCTTATTGCAGTGGCTTCTCTTGTTGCGGAGCATGGGCTCTAGGCACATGGGCTTCAGTAGTTGTGGCTCGCAGGGTCTAGAGTGCAGTCTCAGTAGTTGTGGCACATGGGCTTAGTTGCTCCACGGCATGTGGGATCTTCCCGGACCAGGGCTCGAACCCGTGTCCCCTGCATTGGCAGGCGGATTCTTAACCACTGTGCCACCAGGGAAGTCCAGAGCAACACATTTTTAAAGACGTGACAAGACAGAGGAAAAGGACTTTGAGTTTCTAGGGGTGAGAAGGCAAATATATGGGGAAACCAGTCTAGAGTTGTCTCCAGTGATTAACTGCTGTCCTTCCTGGTAGAGAGGGGAGAGGAGACACTTTTACATATTTATGTCCTGCTTTTAGGCAAATAGGGGGAGCGTAAGGAACTCTTCTTGTATCTGATTCTTCTTAATTGCCTTCGGCTCAAAATAATCCTTATGCCAAAGTGGCATATTTTAGGGTGGCAGATTCTGTTACCCTTCATATATAAGGGAACTATCACAAGGCCTGGCACTTTTAGGAAGAACTCAGTAAATGGTAGTTGTTGTTACTGTTATTATCACAGAAAATCAGAATCAGCTGTTTGCTTTCATGGCTAACAAACCCCGTGATCACACTTGTTACAATTTGTGGATGTTCTTCTCATAATTCTAGGATTTAGACAGGCTATGAGAATTTATGGCCATAATCTTAACTACATCTGATCGGATGAGCTGAGGCCAGAAAAGGTCCTGGGAAAAGGACTGCAAGTACTATTATAAATAGCAAGGCACCAGTGCAGGGTAAACAGGTCTTTCCAGCTGGTTTTGTTGATGAGCTGCTTCATTTTCCCTTCTGGCTATTTTATCCTGAAGGTGGAGCACATGCTGTTTCAGGATAACCCCTTTGCGAGCCCATTACCACCCTTCTCTAGGTCCTACTCAGCCCATCTCTAGTCCTTCCCATGCCCATGCATTCCACTTTCTGCAGGTATCTCTTACCTGGAAGCTTCGGTATTTGTTAGCCTTTCTTATAGGAACCTATGAACAAAGACAATGGGTGAATCATCTCAACAGTCTGGCTCCTCCTGGAGTCATCAGGAGGTTGTTAACAACTTTTAGGGAGCTGCTTGAAATAACCACAACTTACTCTATCTTTACTCCTTTTTTTTTCAGTTCCCCTTTTCTTGATTACAAAAATAGTCATTGATAGCCATTTCAAAGACAGTACGAAACATATAAAGAAGGAAAAAAAAATCATCCATAGTCCGACATACAGAAGCAGTCACTATGAGGACTTTGGAGCCTTTTGATTTAGTCTCTTTCTGGGCTATTTTAACATGGCTGGGAGCAGTCTATCTATGCCATTTGATCTTGATTTCTTTTGCTTAACCTTCTAACATAAGCATTTCTCACTGTTAACATGTTTACATTTTAAAGAACTCCCATATCTCATGGTACCATAATTTACTTAAAATTAGACTCACTTTGGGCATTTAAGTTGTTCCCAGTTTTCTGCTTTTATAAATAATAATGCTGTTATAAATAAGAATGTGCTTATAAATAACAGTGCTATTATAAACAGGAATATTTATAATAATAATAAAATTATTGCAAGTATTGCAGCTTATTTATTATGACAGCTTCTTAGACTTATAGTGACAAGGTTATCAGTGCATATTGCCAGACTTTTTCTAGAAAGGTTGTGTGAATTTTCACTCCTACCTGCAGCATATGAGAATGTCTCTTTCACTCAACTCTTATTTACTAACAAGTGATATTCACCTTAAAATTGTTTCATTCTTATTTATAGGAAACACGTTATCTTAATGTATCTAAAAAATTATTAGTGATGTTGATTACGAGCCTTATTAACTGTTTTGTGAATTTTCTGTTCAAGTATTGGGTTCTTTTTTTCTGTGAGGTGATAGTATTTTTTTTTTTTCATCAGTTTGTGCAACTTTAATGAAGAAAAATAAATCAGTTACCAGCAGAGCTATTAGTTGATCACTATCCATTGACAACTTGCATCATTTATTCAGGGCTATATTAAACAGTATATTATTGGAAAATAGATTAACTAATAGCTTCAAGCCACCTAACAATTTAAATGAAAATTACAAGATGTTTGAGGCCCCATTTTGGAATATAAAGGGTGTTTGACTTCCAATTTCCATTCTCTGTAGAACAAGAACAGGCCATTCCTTTATTGACATGCATAAAATACATCACATTTTCTGTTCTGCTGATCCTACCAATTCAATACCAATCCTCTAGCCACATCAGTTATGAGCATAAAGTATATCATGTAACCTCAAATCTCTAACAGTGGAAGGCTTAAACAAGAATGGATGCTGCTAGAATAATGCTGTTTCCTTTGATGTGACAACTGAGCATCCATCTCCCTCCCCCTCAAATGCTTCTTCAGTATGTTAGAGCTGTGAGGAATGGTTTTAGTCTTATAACCAAACTAGAGTGAAGACTTTGGCCATATAATATACATGCTCCATTTTTAAAAAAATTTTGAATCTTGGGCAACTGTTCTCTTGTAACTACTTTACAGTTTTTAAAAGCAGTTATTGTCCAAAGCTGGAAGAGCTTAAGTCTTCTCAGATGAGCATATGAATGAATGGAGGGAGGTAAACAAAAAATAAAATTTAAAAAGACAAGGTCTGATAGGGGAGCAGCTGGATAAGAAAATCAAAAAAGGAACAGTAATTTCAAGTTTGTTCCAGCTATAATGTGGGTTATTCTGACCTTAAGGCAGCATCACATGGCATACTTCTGAGTCCATTCCTGAGATAGTCTGTTGTACTTATCTGTCTGTCTTATAGATCCATGCAATCTCTGGTATTAGGGGGTCATCTGGGTTTGGATCACCCAGCAGTGAACAAATGGATAAAAGAACTTTAAAAATAGTTAAAGCAGGTGACCACTGTGATCTTAGAATATCAAAACAAATGTAGCCATTCCTGTTGATATTTTGATGATAAATTCTTATGGTAAATGCAACCTGGTTTGAAGGGGTAGTCTGTAGGAAGATGAATTGTCAAAAAGAATACACCACCTTGATATGGGTTGTCATTAAGTCCCATAATTGTGACTTGTCAATGAAACATCATCCCCAACTGGACATGCAGAACATTGTGCCGGAGGGTCATGGGCCAAATCGCTAAGTTCCGTATTAATTCGTTTCAACGCCATAGTCTGCTTTTCGTCTGGCTCCTCACTATCTTGGTGTGTGGTCAAAGGTCCAGCCCAAACTCTTGATTTTCTGGGCTGCTGGGAAGGGTTGCCTCTTTATCTCACACAGGTTCTGCCAGACATAGACACAGAGGGGCTGGGGCGTCCCTCATGCTGTGGCCTCAGTCTCTTCCCCGCCCACCTGACAGCGGCTGCATCCCTGACCCTGTGGTGCTCATGCACATGACACGAGGTGAGAGTATTTTTCAATACTATCAAAAGGTTTGTTTTTTTTTTTTGGTTGCACCTGGCAGCTTGTGGGATCTTAGTTCCCCAACCAGGGATTGAACCCGGGCCTTGGGCAGAGTCCTAACCACTGGACCACGAGGGATTTCCCAAGGTTTGATTTTTTTAAAAATATAGAATTAGGCTTTTTATCTTGTGTCATGTAACCGTCTGTTTCCTTACCACCAATTTATTTTAATTTTGGATTAAATAAATGATTTGGATTAAATAAATAATTTTCTTATTTTCTTTTGTTTTGGATCTATCTCTCATGAGTTTCCCTAAACTCTTTTGGAACCTATAGGATTCTTTTTTTTGGCCACACTGCACCATGGCTTGTGGGATCGCAGTTCCCTGACCAGGGATTGAACCCGGGCCTGGAATCCTAACCACTAGGCCACCAGGGAACTCCCTATAGGATTTTTATTTTATTTTATTTATTTTCATTTCATTTCATTTCATTTTTTTGTCTGTGCTGCACGCAGCATGTGGGATCTTAATTCCCCAACCAGGGATGGAACCCATGCCCCCTGCAGTGGAAGCACGGAGTCTTAACTGGACCACCAGGGAAGTCTCCCAAATTGATTTTATTAAACTATAGTTGATTTACAATGTTGTGTTGGTCTCTGATGTACAGAAAAGTGATTCAGTTATATATATATAATATATATATTCTTTTTCATATTCTTTTCCGTTATGGTTTAATTACAGGATATTGAATATAGTTGCCTGTGCTATATAGTAAGACTAATCCCAACTCCCAATCCATCCCTCCCCCATTCCCCCTCCCCCTTGGCAACCAAAAGTCTGTTCTCCATGTCTGTAGGTCTGTTTCATAGATAAGTTCATTTGTGTCATATTTTAGATTTCACATATAAGTGATATCATATAGTATTTGTCTTACTCTTTCTGACTGACTTTAATTAGTAGGATAATCTCTAGGGCCATCCATGTTGCTGCAAATGGCATTATTTCATTGTTTTTTTATGGCTGAGTAATATTCCATCGTATATATGTACCACATCTTCTTTATCCATTCATTTGTCAATGGACATTTAGGTTGTTTCCATGTCTTGGCTATTGTAAATAGTACTACTATGAACACAGGGGTGCCTGTATCTTTTCAAATTATGGTTTTGTCCAGATATATGCCCAGGAGTGGGATTGCTGGATCATATGGTAACTCTATTTTTAGTTTTTTTAAAAAATTAATCTTTATTGGAGTATAGTTGCTTTACAATGTTGTGTTAGTTTCTTGCTGTGCAGCAAAGTGAATCAGTCATACGTATACATATATCCACTCTTTTAAAATTTATTTTTAATTTATTTTATTTTTTTATTATTTTTTTTAATGTGGCTGCCATTTCCTCAATTCTGGGAAAGGATCTTTTTTTTAAATTAATTTATTTATTTTTGGCTGTGCTGGGTCTTTGTTGCTGCACGCGGGCTTTCTCTAGTTGTGGTGAGCGGGGGCTACTCTTCGTTGTGGTGCGCAGGCTTCTCCTTGCGGTGGCTTCTCTTGTTGCGGAGCATGGGCTCTAGGCACGCGGGCTTCAGTAGTTGTGGTGCATGGGCTTCAGTAGTTGTGGCTTGTGGGCTCTAGAGCGCAGGCTCGGTAGTTGTGGCACACGGGCTTAGTTGCTCTGCAGCATGTGGGATCTTCCCAGACCAGGGCTCAAACCCATGTCCCCTGCATTGGCGGGAGAATTCTTAACCACTGTGCCACCAGGGAAAGCCCCCACTCTTTTTTTATATTTCCTTCCCATTTAGGTCACCACAGAGCACTGAGTAGAGTTCCCTGTGCTGTACTGTTCTCATTAGTTATCTAGTTTATACATAGCAGTGTATATATGTCAGTCCCAGTCTCCCAATTCATCCCACCCCCTTACCCCCTTAGTAACCATTCGTTTGTTCTCTACATCTGTGACTCTACTTCTGCTTTGCAAATAAGTTCATCTTTACCATTTTTCTAGATTCCACATGTAAGCAATATTATATGATATTTGTTTTTCTCTTTCTGACTTATCTCACTCTGTATGACAATCTCTAGGTCCATCCATGTCTCTGCAAATGGCACTATTTCGTTCCTTTTTAAGGCTGAGTAATATTCCATTGTATATATGTACCACATCTTCTTTATCCATTCCTCTGTTGATGGACATTTAGGTTGCTTCCATGTCCTGGCTATTGTAAATAGTGCTGCAATAAACATCGGGGTGCATGCATCCTTTTGAATTGTGGTTTTCTCTGGATATATGCCTAGGAGTGGGATTGCTGGGTCATATGGTAGCTCTATGTTTAATTTTTTAAGGAACCTCCGTACTGTTCTCCATAGTGGCTGTACCAATTTACATTCCCACCAACAGTGCAAGAGGGTTCCCTTTTCTCCACACCCTTTCCAGCATTTATTGTAGAATTTTTGATGATGGCCATTCTGACCGGTGTAAGGTGATACTTCATTGTAGTTTTGATTTGCATTTCTCTAATAATTAATGATGTTGAGCATCTTTTCATGTGCCTCTTGGCCATCACTATGTCTTCTTTGGAGAAATGTCTATTTAGGTCTTCCACCCATTTTTTGATTGGGTTGTTTGTTTTTTTGATATTGAGCTGCATGAGCTGTTTGTATATTTGGGATATTAATCAGTTGCTTCGTTTGCAAACATTTTCTCCCATTCTGAGGGTTGTCTTTTTGTTTTGTTTATGGTTTCCTTTGCTGTGCAAAAGCTTTAAAGTTTCATTAGGTCCCATTTGTTTATTTTTGTTTTTATTTTCATTACTCTAGGCAGTGGATCGAAAAAGATCTTGCTGCGATTTATGTCAAAGAGTGTTCTTCCTATATTTTCCTCTAAGAGTTTTACAGTATCCGGGCTTACATTTAGGTCTTTAATTCATTTTGAGTTTATTTTTGTGTGCGGTGTGAGGGAGTGTTCTAATTTCATTCTTTTACATGTAGTTGTCTTGTTTTCCCAGCACCAGTTATTGAAGAGACTGTCTTTTTTCCATCGTATATTCTTGCTTCCTTGGTCATAGATTAGGTGGCCATATGTACGTGGGTTTATCTCTGGACTTTCTATCCTGTTCCATTGATCTATATTTCTATTTCATAGGTAAGCTCACTTGTGTCATATTCTAGATTCCACATATGTGATACCATATGGTATTTGTCTTTCTCTTTCTGACTGACTTAGTATGGTAATCTCTAGGGCCATCATGTTGCTGCAAATGGCATTATTTCATTCTTTTTATATGGCTGAGTAATATTCCATTGTATATATGTACCACATCTTCTTTATCCGTTCATCTGTCAGTGGACATTTAGGTTGTTTCCATGTCTTGGCTATTGTAAATAGTACTGCTATGAACACAAGGGTGCCTGTATCTTTTCAAATTATGGTTTTGTCCAGATATATGCCCAGGAGTGGGATTGCTGGATCATATGATAACTCTATTTTTAGTTTTTTGAGGAACCTCCATACTATTTTCCATAGTGGCTGCACCAATTTACATTCCCACCACAGTATAGGAGGTGGATTTTTTAGTTCTTCAAGCTTCTAGAAGTTTCCTGTTGTGCTAATTCTCAGAGTTTGGCAAACAATTCCTTAGCCATATTTAATCACCTTTCTTTTTGGCACTTTCCCGTCTGCCTTTACATTCTCAACCTGAAGAAGCCAGGCTTTTCAGTTGATTTTCCTGAAGAATATCTTTAACCTCTAATTCTATCTGCAGAGAATAGAAATACATGAAGCATTTCCTGTGGTTTGTAGAACTGGATCTCAAAATTAAGGTGCATATATGTTAAACATATTCAGGTGCATTTTAAGCTTGTGAGCATATGAGATAAATTTAGAGATTAGGGATTAATTGGTTTCTTTCTCCATCTTTATGCCAAATAGTGGTGTTTTATCCCTGAGCTATGTCTAAGTGTTGCCAGTCTTTTCAACATGATCATGCTGCCAACTACTTTCATTGTTTCCACTTTGCTGTGCTCCAGGGAAATGAGGACAAGCTGAGAATTAGACTGGGATTTAATATCCCAGGGTTACAACTTACTTGCTTAATAACCTTGGACAAATCACAAAGGCCTCACTAGTCCTTTGTTTCCTTATCTGTGAAGTGGGGAATGATAGTACATACCTCTTAGTTTGGATGTGAAGATTCAGTGGGATCTCATGATCCACCTTGCTAGCACGGGGTGTAAGTTTGGCTTTTAAAATTTTCTAATTAATCACTAGAATCTCTACATGTCAATATGTTTGGGGTCCCCTATTTAAAATCTCCTTTAAAAATTTACTAAGAACTCTAGGTGCTTACTCTTCCGAAGGAGGCTCCTTCTCAACCCCAAATGGAGAGAAACTCAGAAAAGCCCGACCAGTCCACTGGTAGGCCCTGGTCTCAGCTGCTGTTGTTTGGTTGGGACCTTTTGAATAAATTGGTACTACTGAGGCCAGTGGGTCCGCACCCACTGCTGCCATGCCCCTTCTGGTCCAGATCCTTGCACACAACTTGGTGGCGCCCAAGCTTGGCCTCTCAAGGTTACTTCTCTTCTGGTTACATCCACATACTCAGTTGTTGTGTCCTGTATTACCCTGTGACATCTGTGCCAAGACAACTGGATCCAGAGGAACTTGTCACCCGTCCAGACATCCCTTCCTTTCTGGATGTGTAATTAGATTTTATTTTCTACCAGTGGACCTCAGTTGTAATCATCCTAATTCATTTGAGAAATTCTGCTAACACTGAATTTCAAAAGGCAAGTGGCCAAGGACACCTTCCCCTTTGGAGACTCCTTAAGTCCACTTTGCAAATTTAGCCCCCTCCTCCAAGCTATTAGAGCTGAGTACCAAGCAAATCACCAAAGTTCCTATCACTTCATCATCTATCAGGAATGGCTTACTAAACCTAAATTTGTGTAATTAAGAAGGGTCATTCAAGTGATTATTTTGGGAACAAAGAAGGACTGCCAAGGGACTTTTTGACATTATCCAGACAGAAATAATCTGATACCTTCTTACTAAATAAGGTTAAAAAAAACACTTCTGCTTCACCAGACACAGCCACATATGTGTAAAGTATTTAGCATGCCTCTGTCACTTAGTAGGTGCTCAAAAAATGTTAGTTCTCTCCTTCTTCCATTTCTCCTCAGCTTGACCACCCCTCAGCATCATTTAGCTGGGAACATGTAGCTTTCCAGAGACCTAACCCACTCCTAAGTGTCCATTTCTCTGCTTGGCTCTGCATGAACACAATATAGATGGTTCTGGGTTGCCTCCTGACAGGCTTACCAAGCTTGGTGTAGACATTGGCTTGTTCTCGGGCATAAAACAAGAATTGGTGGCAGCAGGTCCTCATGCTGACCTCTGATGACCTCCAGCAAGGTTCTACCTTCAGAGCTGCTTTTAGGGGGGTTTGCCTCAGGCAGTTTATACTTCCTGCAAATAGTTAGATTTCATTTTACATTTGTATTCAACTTGTTTTTAATACAGCAAAGATGCCTGGAGCATTTTGTCATGGAAAATAATTTGCTAATCCAAAAATAAACAATGCATAGCTAGTATCCCTCTTTGTCCCACAATACACTTCCTGCTTTCTGTGAGAAGGGGTGTGGCATCTGCTGTTTTGGAGCTTCAGTTTCATGGAACTATATTTTCCTTGTCTGGTTTTGCCAACAAAACATGTGTCCATGTGGTTAAGGCACACAGAGGGGCCCCAGGCCATTGCAGTCAGAGGCTGACCTCAGACTCTGTCTTCAGCCTTCCGGACAAGCTCTTTACTACATTTTATTGCTGAATTCCCAGACCTCAATACAAGACCTGGGGTGAGGCATCACAAAAAGAAAGTGACAGCTCCCTTGAATTATTTTGGGTTCAGAAGTGAGTTTCCACATGTTTCATGAGACAAATCAGGTGCTTAATATCATTATTTTTACAGGTGTTTCATTATTGGCTTTAGACACAAATTCTAATAGAAATAGAAAGAAGAAAAAGTGAGACTAATTCCAAAGCTCTCTTGAAATTATCCTTAGTCCCTCCTGACATTTCCTTAACTGGCCTTTTGTTTTAATGTCTTCAACAGAAAAGTTTTCCTAATGCTGTGAGGTGTGGCTTTGGCTTAGCTGCCTTTGTTTTTTCCAGAGTTAGCCTTTGTCTCTGCAGAACATTGCATCCTAGCTTTTGGAAATCCCCACTGAACTTGGAGAAATTATGCCTTGCCATCCAACCTCTCTCCTGGAACACAATGTGATTTCTGACAGCATACCAGTTGCTCCACTTGACAGTGTTTGCTTGTCTCATTTCACTTGAATATTCACTGGTGAGTAAGAACAGAAGTGGAAAGCCTTACTTACCACAGTTTATTATATGTTTCATGCCCATGATAACTACTTTTATAATGCCACTCGTGAATAAATTGATCAGATTAGGATGAATCACCTGACTGGCCAACAGCTATTGGAATGATCCTCCATGTGTGACTTGGAATTATTACAAAACGTGGCAGGATAGACCTGCCCAGCCATCGCGGCAGATGTTCATTTGTAACGCTGCCTTAAGGAATAAGGAGATGAGAGCAAATTGTTCCAGCAGCTCAGCCTGCCCTGCCAACAGTTCGGAGGAGAAGTTGCCAGTGGGGCTGGAGGTCTATGGGAACCTGGAACTTGTTTTCACAGTGGTGTCAGCCGTGATGATCGGCCTGCTCATGTTCTCCTTGGGCTGCTCTGTGGAGATCCGGAGGCTCTGGTCGCACATCAGGAGACCCTGGGGCATTGCTGTGGGACTGCTCTGCCAGTTTGGGCTCATGCCTCTTACTGCCTATCTCCTGGTCATCAACTTCTCTCTGAAGCCAGTCCAAGCTATGGCTATCCTCATCATGGGGTGCTGCCCAGGGGGAACCATCTCGAACATTTTCACCTACTGGGTTGATGGAGATATGGATCTCAGGTAAGTTACACTACGGAAGCTCAGCTGTCTTCCCCTGATAGCACTCTGCCAGGGATGGGGGTGGGGATGGGGGGGACTGACACCTTCGCGTTAAAAACTCTGCCAATCTAGGTAGACATTCCATTGGGAAACATTTTATACAGACTTGTTCGGTCCCAGAAGGACTTTCCTTTCTGAACTTAAAATTTACTTTGCTGTGATTGTCCTCTGTTTTACTGGCAACTACTTTTCTGAGTAGAGGGGTTGGATTCATATGCAACAGTGAAAGCAGGTCTCCTTCCTCATGGCCCTTCCTAGGCGTGAACTCATTCTCACCCACACTGACGGCTTTAACAACAGTCCTGGTTTCACAGTCTCCCAGGACATAGGTTCAGAATCCCAGGAAGCTAAGGATACTGGTTGGTAGCTATTGTAGTGGTGGTGGTGGCAGTGGCATAACCAGAATGAGGGCCTCATGGCTCTAATCAGCAAGTGATGCCCGAGCACCTACTTTATGAGATCAGTATTTTGGGGGACTGGATAAGGGAGCTTTAGGGGTATGTGATTGATAGATGTATCCTGTTTTAAGTGGCTATTGAGTTGACTTGGGGAGCAACACAAAGACTTATGACTAAAACTGTTCTTTCTTGTTGTTTTGCAGATGTTTAACATTCATGACTAGAATCTCATTCCTTTCATTTAAGCCAGTGACCTTATTTCCAATTATGGTGTAGATAAACACCCCGGGAAGCATTAAGCTTTATCATTCATTTACATTTTAATGAGATTGAATTAATCACATGTATTTTGGAGTACTTGTTTTGATGGGGAGAAGAGCATTTGAGGAAAAAATAGAGGAGTCACAATTGGAGAAAATGACAGGGCTAAAAACAGTGGTCTTTCTAGAATCTTTGCTTACTTCTGAACAAACTGTTTCACCTTTTGCCCAGGGAAAGAACTACTTATAAATTTAAATCTCTGTTCGATGTGTATGTCATTTAGTTGAGATTTATTATACAATGAATGAATCAGAGGTGCTGACCGTGCTGGGAGTTGACGTTAGTGAGTCAGCTGCAGGTATGGGTTTCTAGTTTCCTGCATGTGCTGAATGTTTAGCATATGGAACTTATTTCACCTATAAATTTTAATGGGTTCATGCCAAACAGACCAATAATTAATTTTCTTATGGCTATGTTTCTAGTTACCCACTTATCAAAGATTTGAAATGAATCACTTGCATCGCTAATTTAAAAAACCCCCCTAGGGAAAGTGGCGGGGGGTGGGGGGGGGTGGTGTGATGAATTGGGAGATTGGGATTGACATGTATACACTAATATGTATAAAATGGATAACTAATAAGAACCTGCTGTATAAAAAAATAAATAAAATAAAATTAAAAAAAAAACCCTAACGTGCACTGCTAATTCAAATTCAATGAAGTTGACCATTAACGTAATAATTGGGTAATGAAAAATATTCTTTACACAAAGTCCATATAACAGTGATAAATTCCAGGGCCTGAAAGTTTTTGGAAAGAAAAGGGAAACACAGTTATTAAGTACCCTGACAGGCATGGGGTCTATGCTTTCATGTATTTTCTTTCCCTTCTTTCTTGGCTCTCAAAATGACCTAGTAAATGGCCTTTTATTATTCTGAATTTTACAGCTGAGAAAATTGTGTCTCAGATTGGTTGCCAAGTGCTACAAATGAGTATGGCAGAACGCAGATTTAAAAGCACATCTGTTTCTCATCAGTCTGCAATTTAGGCGCTTTCTTCAATGCCATTTATTAACACAACTAGATCTTCTGAGCAGGAACATAAATCTTTAAGCAGTGTTCTCAAGCACCTCTGTTCTGGGAAAGAGAACATTTATTACCTTCATCTCTTATTAGCCAAAATTATAATAAAAACACCAATTAATAGGAAGTCTATAAAAGATAAAGCTCATTTTACTTCCCTTAATTAGCTTTTAACTTTGGTCTAATTATTTAACCAATAAGCTTCATTTATAAAACAGGTTAAAATTACCTATTCCCCACAAAGATGTATTTTAAGGAGGAAATATGTATGCAGGATGCCAGGCACATAGTAGGTATGTAGTAAATATTAGCTACTTTCCCATTTTTCTTATAAAATTTTGATTTTGAGCCTCACAAACAGAAAACAAAACAAAAAACAAGCATAACATTTAAATTCTAAGAAATGAAATTTTAAAATGGGGACTAAATATTAGATTTTCAAAAGCTTATAGATACAAGAGTAATAAATCTTAATTCTCAGTAAAAATTGCAAATAGGAAATTCAGTATTATAAAGTGAAACAATCTCCAAGTTCATTTTGTTTTTCTTACTTGATTACCAACAAAAATAACTTTTAAGCAAAACTCACTAGGCAGTCATTGATAGAAATTTTGTTTTTCATACTGGATAAAATCCAAGAGCATTTAGTACAACATCTTCATTTTACAAATGAGGAAATTTAGATTTAGTGCTCTTGAGATGAGCGCTAAACCTAAATGTGTTTCTCATGTCTTAACTCCATGCTTCATTCAATTTACTTGCAGTTCGCCATGCGTTCACACCAAACAAGGAGTTTCAGAATCAACATGTTTGAACCAGTTTCTGCATTCTGAGTATCTGATGCTGACACCAGTCATCCTCCCAGTCACCTGGACTCATCTTCTTAGCAGTCCCTCCCCGCCCCGTGACTCCCCTTCATGCTTCACTTTCTTTAGTCAGTCCTCTGGCTAGTACTGTAGCCCACCCTCTTGATGTCACCCATAGCTATTGCTTCCTATCTGTCCACTGCCATCACCTCAGGTCAGGCACCACAATTTCTTTCTTGGCCAATTGCAGTATCTTCACAATGTTCTCTCTACCTTCAGTCTTTCCTTCATGGTTCTGTAGTAAGTGGATAAGGCAGGCTCTGGGGTCAGACTGCCTGTCTTTATATCCTGACTTGGGACCTCTTTCTGTACCTGGAAATCATAGTACTTCCTTTATGGTGTTGTGAGGAGAAAAGGAACATATTATACATGTAAAGGCTTCTCAACACCTGTTAAATTGGGTAGAACCTAAGCCGGGTCTGACTCCAGCAGGTTTATTTACCATTAACCCCTTAAGCATAACTGGTCTTTGGTCAAAATGGACTATTAACTGTTTTGTTTTGTTTTTTAAAGACTTTATATTTATTTATTTAGGCTGCGCTGGGTCTTAGTTGCGGCACGCGGGATCTTCGTTGCAGCATGTGGCATCTAGTTCGCTGACCAGGGATTGAACCCCGGCCCCCTGCATTGGGAGCACAGAGTCTTACCCACTGGACCACCAGGGAAGTCCCTATTAACTGTTCTTTAAACATACCCGGCACTTTTCCAACTTTCTTTTGCCCATTGTCTTCACAGCCTGCAACGACAACTGGCCTGATCTGTCTCCTCCAATCATCCATTATAACTGTTCTGGAAAACAGTTGGCCTACACGTATGAAGAGCCTTAAAATTATCTTGCCCCTGGACTGAGCTCTGCTGATCTTGGCAGGGCTCTCTCACATGTCCGGGGACTGGCTAAATGTGGACTCATCTTGGATGGCCTCAGGTGGGACAATTGGGCTCTCCTCCCTGTGGCCTCTCATTCTCCAGCAGGCTAGCCTAGACCTAACCACATGACAGTGTCTGGGAACCTTACAAGGTCTCTTGAGGCCTGAGCTTGAAAGCAGTTCATCATTACTTTCACCACATTCCAGTGGCTAATGCAGATTGCAAGGCTAGCCCAGATACAAGGACTGGAGAAGTAGATTCTGCCTCTCAATGGGGTGAGCTGCAAAGTCATAGTGCAGAGGGCATGGAAAAGAGGGGGAGAAAGAACTGGGGACATTTTTGCAATCTACTATACTAAGGATGGACAGAATTCTTGCCTTGGACAGTAGGACATGAAAACTGAGATCTGGCAGTACAGTGTCATAGTTAAGTGCACCAGTCTGGAACCAGAAAGTAGATCCATCCCTTACTAACTGGGTCATCTTGGCAGGTTATGTAAATTCTCTATGCTTTAGTTTCCTCGCTTCTAAAATAGGGAGAAACATAAGTTACCTCATGGATTGTTGTAAGGATTGAATGAGTTAATATATATAAAGTGCTTAGAGTCTTACTGGCACAAAATGCTGTATGAGTTATTATTATTATTATATTGGTCAGGCAAAAGAGCACTGTGTCAGGGGCCTGTGTTTTAGTCTCTGCTCAAGGAGCCGTGTGTCTTTGAACATACCTTTCTGGACCTGTTTCCTCATTTGTAAAATCATTGGGTTAGACTTTCTGAGGTCCCTTTCTCTTTTTCTTTTCCATTATGGTTTATTACAGGTTATTGAATATAGTCCCCTGTGCTATACAGTAGGACCTTATTGTTTATCCATTCTACATGTAATAGTTTGCATCTGCTAATCCCAAACTCCCAATCCATCCCTCCCCTGCCTGCTTCCCCCTTGCAATCACAAGTGTGTTCTCTATGTTTGTGAGTCTGTTTCTGTTTCGTAGATAAGTTCATTTGTGTCATGTGTCTTTTTTCTATTGTGGTAAAATATACATAACATAGCATTTACCATTTTAACATTTTTAAGTGTACAGTTCAGTGGCATTAAGTACATTCACATTGTTGTACAATCATCACCACCATCCACCTCTAGAACTTTTTCATCTTCCCAAATTGAAACTCTGTATCCATTAAACAATAATTCCTCCTTCCCTTTAGGCCCTGGCAACCACCATTCTACTTTCTGTTTCTATGAATTTGACTACTTTAGGTATCTAATATTAGTGAAGTCATAAAATACTTGTCCTTTTGTGTCTGGCCTATTTCACTTAGCATAATGTCTTCAAAGTGCAGCTATGTTGTAGCTTGTGTCAGAATTTCCTTTCTTTTTAAGGCTGAATAATAATCTATTGTATGCATATAAGACATTTTATTTATCCATTTATCCATTGATGGACACTTGGGTTGCTTCTTCCTTTTGGCTATTGTAAATAATACTTCCGTGAACGTGGGTGTGCAAATATCTGTTGGAGTCCTTGCTTTCAGTTCTTTTGGGTATAAACCAGAAATGGATCTGAGGCTCTTTTAAGTTTTAAGTATTTTGTGACAATAGGAAAAGAAAAGCAAATTATAAAGTCTAAGCATCCCCCTCTCCCACCCCAGTTTTTAGTGTTTCTCTGGAAACTGTTTGACAGAGATGCCCCTCCTCTGTCATATAGCACTAAATATGCAATGCTTTCTTGTAATCTATCAGAGGACACTGCAGTAGCTGGGCTACTTTCAGCCTCAGTAGGTCTCTGAGCTCCTCCAGGGCTTGTTCCTCTGCATGCTTAGAGCCAGCCTGGTGGTGGCAGGGGCTTGATAGTTGAGGGTGAATGACTGAAGGAAAGTTTCTGATTGCTCGTGTGTGTTACAAAAACTTCTCTTGAAATGCAATCAGTTTATTGGTACAACTCAGGACAGTTCCCACTGTCTTTAGTTTGATAACTTTTTTTTTTTTTTTGGCCATACCGTGTGGCTTGTGGGATCTCAGTTCCCTGACCATGGATTGAACCCTGGCCCCAGCATTGAAAGCCTGGAATCCTAACCACTAGGCCACCAGGGAACTCTAGTTTGATAACTTTTGATATACGAGGTCTATTCTTTCGTGAGGAGGTGTTTGTGTCCTCAGCGGCAGAGAAAGGATTCTGACCACTGGTGGTGGTAGAGCCTCAGGGATTCAGTGGCCAATTTTGACTTTTGAACTTTAAAGGAGCTCCTGATCCTTCAGCAGAAACCCTGAAAATAGGACTTCAGATTCTTCAGATCTGTCTGACAGGGCCTGGTGGAGAACTGAAGATCATCTTGAGAGACAGAACTTAGATTGAATCCATGTGACTTAGTGTGTTTCTATAATGCTATGTACCTTAATTTCCTTGTCTATAAAATGAAAATAATACCTACCCATAGGGTTGTTTTATAGACAAAAAGAGAAAATGTATGTAATGAGGTCTGATACTTAGCAGGTGATGCTCAATCAATGCTGGTTACCATTCTTGAGAAGCAGCGGACAGGAGTAACATTTATATTTGGGGATGGAAAACCTGGCCTTGAACTCTTCTCTGGGGCCAAGTCTGTTGATCTGATCTTATAGCATATTCCATGTCCATCTGACTACCTAGATAATTTAAAAGTTTTTTTCAGTGGGGAAGCAAGCGTGTACTTTCATAGTTTTTTGAGTGTCAGAGTTCCTGAGTTTATTGGTTTCAAACTAAAACAACGTGTATAATTTAAACCCCAATTGCAAAAGGGTATACTCATCGACACTACATTTTAATATAATGCATATATATGTAATTTCCATGTTTTAAAGGAGGTTCAGGATTTACCTGTTTGTCCAGACTTGCTGAATCTGTCCCATTATTCTCTGTAATAGTTTGCAGATGGTGATGCCATTCTTCTTAGTGCAAGTGGAATCTTGTTATACTGAAACCAGATTTTGCCAACAATTTCCATATATGTGAACAGCCAAGAGACCCAGTCGACCACATCCTCTGTTTATGCTACATTGGAAGTTCATGGCAGTAAAACAAAAGGTGTGACTATCCAATGCATTCAGACACATTCACTTGTGCTTTTCCAGCTTGGCAGAGCACCAGGGTCATCTGTTGCCTGCCTTGACCATTACTGTGAACATTATGGGTGTGAAGTTGTATAAAGGGTGGAAGTAGTAACCTATGTAATCAAGGATATAGAATCAGTCTGATATAATCTCACACTTTGCTTCCCACAGTCATGAATCTTACCTTTCTGGTGTTTGAGCCATAGCCATAGAGGAGGAAAATGCTCTGCTAGTTCTCCAGAAGTTCAAGATCAAAGTGATGTAATATGGAATTCCTTTCAGGATGTGGTGATATGAAAAGCCAGGAATATAGCACTATCATAGACTAGGAATTTGGAAAAATGTTCCAGACACACACTTTTCATGAATACAAAGGTTTGAGAGCTGTGGCAAGCTGCTTTTCTTCCTTAATCTGCTCTCTAGTTAGGAAGAAGACTTTGCTCAAAGTAAGCATTCTTAATAGGATAAGATAATTTTAAATCTCATATGTAGTAAAATATATGCAAGAACTGCTCAGAAAAGTTTGAAAAGAAAGACTTATGTGGAAGTGTCTGCTCTGTCGTATACAAAAATACACTATGAAAACACCGTAATTAAAACAGTCTGTTATTGAGCTGCATGAGCTGCTTGTAAATCTTGGAGATTAATCCATTGTCAGTTGCTTCATTTGCAAATATTTTCTCCCATTCTGAGGGTTGTCTTTTGGTCTTGTTTATGGTTTCCTTTGCTGTGCAAAAGATTTTAAGTTTCATTAGGTCCCATTTGTTTATTTGTGTTTTTATTTCCATTCCTCTAGGAGTTGGGTCAAAAAGGATCTTGCTGTGATGTATGTCATAGAGTGTTCTGCCTATATTTTCCTCTAAGAGTTTGATAGTGTCTGGCCTTACATTTAGGTCTTTAATCCATTTTGAGTTTATTTTTGTGTATGGTGTTAGGGAGTGTTCTAATTTCAACCCAATCCAAAAATTGGCAGAAGACCTAAATAGACATTTCTCCGAAGAAGATATACAGATTGCCAACAGACACATGAAAGAATGCTCAACATCATTAATCATTAGAGAAATGCAAATCAAAACTACAATGAGATATCATCTCACACTGGTCAGAATGGCCATCATCAAAACATCTAGAAACAATAAATGCTGGAGAGGGTGTGGAGAAAAGGGAACACTCTTGCACTGTTGGTGGAAATGTAAATTGATACAGCCACTATGGAGAACAGTATGGAGGTTCCTTAAAAAAACTAAAAATAGAACTACCATACGACCCAGCAATCCCACTACTGGGCATATACCCTGAGAAAACCATAATTCAAAAAGAGTCATGTACCAAAATGTTCATTGCAGCTCTATTTACAATAGCCAGGACATGGAAGCAGCCTAAGTGTCCATCATCGGATGAATGGATAAAGAAGATGTGGCACATATATACAATGGAATATTACTCAGCCATGAAAAGAAATGAAATGAAGGTATTTGTAATGAAGTGGATTGAGTTAGAGTCTTTCGTACAGAGTGAAGTAAATTAGAAAGAGAAAAACAAATACAGTATGCTAATACATATATATGGAATCTAAGGAAGAAAAAAAAGGTCATGAAGAACCTAGTGGCAAGACGGGAATAAAGACATAGACCTACTAGAGAATGGACTTGAGGATATGGGGAGGGGGAGGGGTGAGAAGTGACAGGGTGAGAGAGTGGCATGGACATATATACACTACCAAATGTAAAATAGATAGCTAGTGGGAAGCAGCCGCATAGCACAGGGAGATCAGCTCTGTGCTTTGTGACCACCTAGAGGGGTGGGATGGGGAGGGTGAGAGGGAGGGAGACGCAAGAGGGAAGAGATATGGGAGATATGGGAACATATGTATATGTATAACTGATTCACTTTGTTATAAAGCAGAAACTAACACACCATTGTAAAGCAATTATACTCCAATAAAGATGTTTAAAAAAACCCCAAAACACAGTCTGATATTTGCTTAGGAAAAAAGGACATTTTGAACACACTTGAACATATATATAATATATAATGAAGTTGGCACTTCAGTTTAGTGAAAAATTGTTTATTTGGAAAATTTAACACACTTGCCTCTCAATATAGAAGACAATAGATTAGTTTCATACCTTATACAATATAAAATATAAATTTTAGATGTTAAAGATATAAATGTAAAACATAAACCTATGAAAAAGTAAAAAGTGGGGGCAATATTTGAATAACCTCAGGAGACGGGGTAATCTTTAACAAGGCAAGGAACTCAGAAGCCAGAAAAAAAAAGGACAGATGGACGGATTTGACTATCTCAGTGTTATTTATTATGGCAAAAGTCATAAGCATAGTAAAAATATAAAATAACCTTAGCAAAAATATTTGTATTACATTTGATGATATGTACCCTAATTTTAAAGCAGCTCCTACAGATTGAGAAAAGAAAAATCAGACAAGAAAGGCTGTTGAGAGGTGGTATCCAAGAGGTTAATAAACCTGAAAGAAAGCACAGCCTTGTAGAGAGTCAGGTGTACAACAAAAGAAGAGTGAGATGCAGTTTTCAATGTTCTCATGAGAATTAAAAGGGATTGGCCTCCAGTGCAGGCAAGATTGTGAAATGCAACAGGCTTTTTTGAAAATAATCTGGAAGCATCTATTAAAATAAAAAACATAAACTTTTGACACTTTGGATTCCACTTTGGAGAATCCATTTTACAGAAAGAGAAGAATTATTTCAAGTGAAATATGTGTAAGAATGTTTATTAATACATTGCTTATAATGGAAGAAAACTCAAACAATTTTTTCAGCATTAATGGAGTGATTGAAGAAATTATGGCATATTTATGTTGTACTCTGCAGTTCTTTAAAAGAAAATGAGTTTGTTATATCTGTTGCCCTGAAAAATGCCTATTATATTAAGTGGAGAAAAAAACAAAAGCAACCAAGCTGCAGAGTAAGGTGTACTGTGAGATTGCTTTAAAAAGAAAACAGCAAAGCCTCTGTTCTCTGAACAGCAGCTATGAAACAGGATTGTTTAAATGAAAACAAAGAGGAGAAGGGATATATACAAATACTTGTGAATTACCTAAGTCGGGTTTTCTGAAAGGGTCACCAATTAGTTAAATATTTGACAGTGCATCTTTGGACTGGATTCCCAAACGGGCGATTGTTGGGTCAAAGAGTAAACACATGTGTAACTTTGCTAGATATTACCAAACTCCCTCCAGGGGTTGTGCCATTTTCCATTTAAAAAAAAATAAATCTTTATTTATTTTAGGCTGTGTTGGGTCTTCGTTGCTGCACGCAGGCTTTCTCTAGTTGTGGCGAGTGGGGGCCACACTTCTTTGTGGTGTGCGAGCTTCTCATCGCGGTGGCTTCTCTTGTTGCGGAGCACAGGCTCTATGTGCGCGGGCTCTAGAGTGCAGGCTCAGTAGTTGTGGCGCACAGGCTTAGTTGCTCCGCGGCATGTGGGATCTTCCCGGACCAGGGCTTGAACCCGTGTCCCCTGCATTGGCAGGCAGATTCTTAACCACTGCGCCACCAGGGAAGTGCTCATTTCACCAGCAGTGATTGAGAGTACAGAAGGAGTATTTTTAATATCATTGAAGTATAATGGTTGCTGCTTTGCTGGGAATATAAACATTCTTTTGATAGAAAATGTCAAAGTTATCACAGACAGATTATTTTATAGATAGGGTAGATGGAAACATTGGTGATTCATATTATGAGGAAGAATGATGTATAACTTGCAGGCCTGATCAAGTGCTGGAGGACCCTTGCTATCTCTGCAGCAGACCTTAGTCCTACAAAGGGTCTCCTTCCCCTCCTCGCTGGGCTGGGAGGTAGTGAGCCTCAGTCTCTAGGCCATTTGTACCATTAACACAGGTTGAGCATATACTATGTGCAAGGCAGTCTGCTGTGAGAATTTAAACTATGAATATTAAAACATTCCAAGACTCTTGAAGCCTAGTGTTGAAGGGAATAAACTCTGGCTTTACCCCTGGGTTGTGTTGTATAATGTTCCCTGTGCCTCACCTCATCTGTAGAGCAACATTAATCGTGTCTATAAACAGTTTGTATGTGCTTAAACAGATTGTGTAATTTTTCCCAGTGATTTAAACTTAAAGTATTTTGTTGGCCTGAAGAATATCTCATTTCCATTTACCTTATTTCCCCTAATTTTACTGATTGATTTTGTTGCTGGTTTTATCACCCAGATAGGGACAAAATCCTATAAAGACAGAAAATAGATTCCTGGTTGTCAGGGGCTGGGGGGAGAAGGGAATGGGGAGGGACTGCTAATGGGGTGGAGCTTCTTTTTGGGGTGATGAAAATATTCTGGAAATAGAATAGTACAGTCACATATACTAAAGATACTTTAAAATAAATAAATTTTATGGTCTATGAATTATATATCAATAAAGAAGAACTGTATAAGGAAAAAAATGAATCCTTACAGAGACTAGCAGAATGTTTAGGACAAGTAAATGCTCATAAAATATGAGTTAATTGATAGATGGCAAGAACTGCAGGAAATCTTTTTCTAGACCACAAATATAGTCATCATTTGTTGAATAATAAAACAGGAGGCAGTTTCAAGTAACTTACCCTACATAATCTCTAAGAAGTTGTACCCCAGGAGTTGTTTTTGGTAAGGACTAAATTCTTCATTTCAAACTTTCCCTCTTAACCATCTACTTTAATTTTACTTTCAGCATCAGTATGACAACTTGTTCCACAGTGGTTGCCCTGGGAATGATGCCACTCTGCCTTTATCTCTACACCTTGTCCTGGAATCTTGAGCAGAATCTCACCATTCCATATCAGAACATAGGTCTGTATTGGGCTTGTGACATGAAATAGTAATAGTAATGGTGATGGTAATAATAATAGCTGTTGTTTACTATGTGTCTCCTTTATACAGGTGTTTACAAATATGTTATCTAATTTAATTCTCCAAATAACCCTACAGTATAGATTCTATTACCAGTCCCATATCCTGTATTTTCAGAATTAGGGCAGTGAAGTAACTCGACCTAGGTCATGCAGCTGGTAAGTGCAGACTGGAATTCTGACTCGCGAATCTGACTGCAAAGTCCAAGCTCTTAACCCCTACAACGGTTCACTTTTGAAAACAAAGCCAGAAAACTTACTTATTAAAAAAAACAAACAACCCTTATATAATTCACTGGAAAGCAGACTCATTATGACCCACAGGTGAACTGAATCACAGTGGCTCTAATGAGACCTTAGTTCCCTCAGCCCCACCTTTTATATCACCTGTGGCCTTGACTTCTTTACTGATCAACATAAATGATTCCTATTGAGTATTAAAGCATATCCACATGTCACAACCACACCCATATCTCTTTCATTATCTCCTTAAACTCTGAGAGCTCTGTGGACTCACTAGGCTTGGAAGAAAAACTTGGTGAGATGATATGTCTATTCTGGTTTGATCAGAGTCTTTGGAGAATTGGTAGAAACTATGATTCGTAAACTCCAAAGTGTCAATCTGGAGTCTCAAGTAATTACTTGGAGAGCTTACAACCCATGGCCCATAGTTCAGAACCATGAATAGAGCCATGTCCTGATAAGAGGTGAAGCCCATTGAATTTGTAAAATTTGAGTGAAATCTTAATTTAGAAATCATGATTTTATGTGCAACTTTTTCTTATCACTAAATTATTTAATATACTCTGTTTTAATAATATACTCTAAAAGGTACTTGTAAACAATTAAAGCCCCAAATATGAGCAACTCACATGACTTTGGAGCTAGTATTGCAAGTGAGCAGATTTGGAAAGTGGCACTGGAAAATGTCAGTGTGTGGATCCTATTGGCAAGTAGACCTCTGCTCTGTTGAGCCTGTCTTTAGTCACTTGTGTTAATTAAAAGATGTATTTCTCTACCTGCCTTTGGGTTACCTGGCTACACTTGTAAATATGAGAACTTCCTTTGGTTTCTGTAACAAATGCTGTTTTTGTCTTGTAATAGATATTCTTTACCTTGTGAAGCAAATCACCCATTGGCTTCACATAGAGAAATAATAGCTATAGTTGTAGAGTGGTGACCCCATACATAGCAACCAAAGAATTTTGCAGACATAAAAGGGTCCTCCTGTTTTCTAATCTTTACATTTTCAGTTGTCTCTAAAATTCCGTGTGATTGTTGAGGGATTCTGAGAGAAATGAGAGACTGTTTGTGATGGCATTCAGTGGTATCATATACCCTTCAAAGATTGTCTTCTAAACATTGAAAAACATTTTTTTGGAGATGGATGCAGAAATAAAATGCATCTTTAATTAAAGCTTTTATCTAATTGAAATAGACATAAATTGTTGAGAAATGGGTGGTCAGGGTGAGAGGGGATACCATCTGACAGATTTTTCTTCTCTTCAGGAATTACCCTTGTGTGCCTGACCATTCCTGTGGCCTTTGGTGTCTATATGAATTATAGGTGGCCAAAACAATCCAAAATTATTCTTAAGGTAAGCAACTCCATGGGACAGTTAGCACATTTCAGAATCAGAGACTTCACAAATAGACCTAGGCAATGACCAGAACAAAGGGGCCAGTCAGACACGGCCCCACACCTAGCAATTTTCTTTACATGTCCTGCATTTTTGGATCCAGCCACCGTATTTCCTCCACTCTAAGCCTTGCTTTGTCACTCCCATGGGCCCCTACACTGAGGCTTATGACACCGTGCAAAGCATGGAACTCGTGCTTTAGTGACGGAAAAGCTTAGGCCTGTGTGTGGCCAGAGAGCACCCATTTGTTCATAAGGCTTCACACAGGTGCTCTCAAGTGAGGGCTCTTCAAGTCTGCATGAAATGGGGCCCAATGTTTATGAGTGTGGCTGCTTTCCTGGAACAGCGGGATGAAGGGCTGTCTTTCAGAAGCATTCCCGGGTGAGCCTCTAAAGATGGAGTTTGTACACACGAACAAGGGCTGCTACCCACACGAGCAACTGTCAGCATGAAATCATCCAGAACGCACTGAGGAGTCTGGCCCTGGAATGATGGGAGCTGGAACCCTCTGCCTCCTCTTGACTTTCCAGAGTTGTCTTTTGTCTGCTGGGGAAACAAGCCAATGTCCTTGTTAAATGGCTTTTAAAATTACGTGGCTTACATAGCACAGGGAGATCAGCTCGGTGCTTTGTGACCACCTAGAGGGGTGGGATAGGGAGGGTGGGAGGGAGACGCAAGAGGGAAGAGATATGGGGACATATGTATACGTATAGCTGATTCACTTTGTTATACAGCAGAAACTAACACACCATTGTAAAGCAATTATACTCCAATAAAGATGTTTAAAAAAATAAATAAATAAAAGAGGGTTTTAAAGACGGAAAAAAAAAAGTTATGTGGCTTGAGAGGAGGTGTTCTCAACAATGGTGTCCATCTCCTAGGGTGTTGTCCATTTTTCCGATTATGTATTGTTTTAGAAGATATATACTTTTATTATATACTGCTTTCATGAAGATTTAAAAAATGTTTTAGTTATTTTTTACATTTGTAAAGAAAGACACTTGGAGCTAATTGGAGGTTCGGCAAATAAATGTCAGTTCATTTTAGTTTGGGGTTTATGGTTTGGTTCAGTTTAAGCTCTTGATGTTTGGCTCTACCTGACAGAACATGCCACTCCATTTGCCTGCACGAATGGATGCTGCTTCCCCAGTTTGGCACAAGACTGAACAACTCCCGCTAGTCCTCCAGTGAGATGGGGAACGAGAAGAGGGGTTGACAAGCAGACAAATTAGCTGGACACAGGGAGCTGGAGGAGGGCTTAGATGCTGTGCATCTGGATTGCACATGGTGACTTTACTGTTATTTCAGTAGGAGAAAATTTCCAGTGTGGCAGCGTGTGGTTATAATTTTGTTTACAAAACAGGAGGAGAGAGTATGATCATGGGAACCTCTTACTTTTCAAGTACTGTATCTTGGATTACTTTCTTAAAAGGGCATCTAACAAAAAAATAATGATTTTGGTGTTTCCAGATCCTCTACTAGGCCATCAGTGTCAGTGGAGAAATCAGATACATTTTCTGTATGTCTGTAAAGAGCAAATTAAAAACCATTTGGCTGGACTTCCCTGGTGCCTGCCAGTGCAGGGGACATGGGTTCGAGCCCTGGTCCAGGAAGATCCCACATGCTGCGGAGCAACTAAGCCCGTGCACCACAACTATTGAGCCCATGTGTGACAACTACTGAAGCCCGTGCACCTAGAGCCTGTGCTCTACAACAAGAGAAGCCACCGCAATGAGGAGACCACACACCGCAACGAAGAGTAGCCCCTGCTCACTGCAACTAGAGAAAAGCCCACTTGCAGCAACGAAGACCCAACACAGCCAAAAATAAATAAATAAATAAATAAATAAATAACCCCCCCCCCCCCCCACCAAAGAACTACCCAGCTGAGCCTAGCCCAAATAAAAAAAACAAAAAAAACCAAAAAACCATTTGGCTATTCCATAGGTGCCGTGGCAGAAAATATTTAATAATATGTATAAATAGTCTAGAGCACCTAAGTTAAAACTAGGACACTTTTATCATTATTTTGGGATGTCTTCCTTTTCTGTTCCTAGTCCTCTTCTAATTTTAGATCTGATTCATTTTCTGATTCAGTTGCTTTTGGTAAATTTTAAACATTGAAATCCCTTTCTTGGTAGAAAGTTGACGGAGGATTTTTTACAATCAGAGGCCTTTGTGTGTTCCAGCATCTTCCCATTAGGCAGAGGCCCAGTCTTTCCCTGTATTTGAGCAGTAAAAATGATCCCAGAACACATCTCTGGTACATTGGGTTGTTTTTATTTTGTTTCGGTTCCCCATGACCGTCTTCCTCCACACACTGAATCACTTCAAATCAAGGTTGATGCTGAATTGGGCGCATAGTTTGCTGTTTACATGATGTGAATGGGAGCTTGCCAAGATCCTGACTTTCCCCCACATATTCTGGGTCTTGCTTCCTCTCTATCTGTTTTAAAACTCAGACCACTGGGAAAAATTTTTGTTGATTTTTTCTTTTGTTTCTGTTAAACAACAAAAGCAAGAGACAGTATTCATTTGGGAGAAGATATCAGTATCTTCAATAGTATCTCATTTTACATTAATATTAGCTCAGGTTGTCTAATGAAGAATGGGTACATTTCATTTGGAGGAGAGAAGAACAGGGAGCAAAGCAGTCAAGAAGTCATTGGTGTTTGAAGGGGTGGTAGGGAGAGAGTGGTGGATGGTCAGGCAGAGCAGATCTCAGGCAAGAGGTTACCAGCGCGGGGCCTGCAAGGTTGTGTATAGAGGTGTTGGATGCTTATTATCAGATTTTTCACTTATTTCACAGATTTGTCCTATCCATGAAAAACTCCACTACCTAATCCTTTTGGCAGAATCCTCCACTTGAGAGGAAAAGATACTGATCATAAAATAAGAAGACAGATTTGTGTTGAGCTTCATCAAATCTAGCTCAGTCAAGTCACTTGACCACTTTGGACCTCAGGTTTCTTCTCTGTAAAATGAGATTGGATTCGATGGTCTCTAAGTCCTCTCTTTGTTCTAAAAGCTTCTAGGTTCCAAGGCTTTTGGAGCAGTGATGGACTTTGCAAAAAGACTGTGATGCTTACCTGTACCTCTTTTATTGGTTTGCCTTAGGTTGGAGCCATTGTTGGTGGGGTCCTCCTTTTGGTGGTCGCAGTTGCTGGTGTGGTGCTGGCGAAAGGATCTTGGAATTCAGACACCATTCTTCTGACCATCAGCTTCATCTTTCCTTTGACTGGCCATGTCACAGGCTTTCTGCTGGCACTTCTTACCCACCAATCTTGGCAGAGGTACAGTTAAATTATCCATAAACTTTTATAAGGAGGACAAATTAAACACACTGCCACTGGCAGGTTTTGCCGCCTGGCTATGTCTGGAAGCACAAAGAGTTTTGACTTACAAGGTGGGTGGAACAGGACAACTCGTCCTAAAGAGAGAGAGTGGAAAGATCATAGTAATTCTTTACGTAAATGAAAGCCAAGGCCAAATGGATGGGAAGTTGTAATTTGTGAAATTAGGATTGGGGTATTAACACCACTTGTTGTAATCTAGATACACTTCTTATTCTAATAGTGAAATAGGGTGAGTGAGATGGTTTCACTAAATATAGAGATCATTCTAGAGCATGAGCAAGATTTAAGGGATTAGGCATTTATCCACTGTGTCAAATTTTTAAAAAGTTCTAATTATAAAGGGCAAGAAGAGAAAGGAAAAGCTTGAGAAATATGATAGGAATTTATCTTAAATGTTATCATTACAAGGTAGGGCATATAATATATAAATACTATAAAATATTAAAAATGATAATCCTCCATATTGCTATGCCTGTTGAGATGAGCATTAGTATACAGTGTTGGAGGGAACATAAATTGGCATAAACTCTCTGGAAGGCAATTAAGGTATATCAATAGTTTTGTAAATATTTATAGCTATTAATTCAGTGATTTCACTCCTAGAAATCTGTCCTGAAGCTAGCACTATCAGATAAGCACACGAATATTGATGTGCAAGGATGTTAACTGCAGTGGTTTTTATAAATATAAAAATAGAAACAATTTAAATATCTGACAAAAGGGAGATATTTAATTCATGACTGTGTCTATGTGACGGAATATGATCCACTAGTTTTAATGCTTTTGGAAAATACTTGAAATTAAGTTAAAAAAGAACAGAAAACTATGCATTTTGATTGCCATTTTGTAGAAGAAAAAAAATTTTATGCTTAGAAAAATACTGCAAGAAATATACCATAGACTAATACTGTTTAATTTTGAGTAGTGGGATTAAGAGTAATTTTAGTTTCTTAATATTTCCTTTATATATTTTCTAAGTTTTTCAATGAGTACATACTGCCTTTAAAATCAGAAAAGAATTATTGAAGAAAAATAAACCATGCAGTTGAATTCCCAAGGTGGCATTTGGGAAATTTTTAATGGCTTTACATTGTCCACTTGGGGAACATTTAGGGTGGTAACCAAGTACTTGGTGAGGCTCTGCCAAGGGTATCTCATTTCCTTCTTACTACAAGTCTGAGGGGCAGATACTCTGGGTATCTCATTCTACATTCTACAGATGAGCAAACCCTTCAGGGAACTTAAGTAACCTGACCAAGTTCATAGAGCCAGAATGTGGTGGACTTAAGATTTGGGCCTTAGGTCAGTACAGTCATATCTGCAGGGCATTGGTTCCAGAGCCCCCTGCAGATACCAGAATCCAAGGATGCTCAACTCCCTATTATAAAATGGCATAGTATTTGCATATAACCTATGTATATCTTCCATATACTTTAAGCATCTCTAGATTACTTATAATACCTAATGTAATGCTATATAAATAGTTGCCTGCATGGCAAATTTAAGTTTTGCTTTTTGGAACCTTGTAGAATTTTTCTTTTCCCAAATAATTTTGATCTGAGGTTGGTTGATTCCGTGGATATAGAACCTGCGGATACAGAGGGACGACTGTAATTAGGAACATAGACTGTTGAGGAGTTGAAATATAATTGGATCTGGAGAGAAGATATTCCTATGGCAAAGTGTAGTCAACAATCTTGTTTTTTCCACACCTGATGGGTTGAGAAAGATCAGGACTGAGATACTGCATTTGCCTTGTGAATGGTCCAGGTGTGAGGTCCAGCTGTGTAACTTAATCTTGTCAGGTTATGGACAGGGCTCTGAAAGAAGTGAGGGTGGTCTGGAGAAAGCGTAGCATGCAACAGGGTGACTAGAAATAAAATAAGAGCCACTGAATTTGCCCTGTACTAGTGACGATATTTTCACTCCCACATTCCACACCCTTGTTACCTCCACATACCAGTCCAGTCTGCAAAGAGAAGCCGGTTTATCAAACGTCTCTTTCCTCTCTTCTGCCATCTGTAAAAACCTCAAGACGCCCTTTGTATTCAATAAATTGGAGAAGATGAAACTGCCTAACCCAGCCTCCAAGGCCCTGCCTAGGTTTTTCTTCTTCTCCCTCCTGCTTTTTCTTTTTCAAGTGAGGTTTATTTTTCTTTTCTCTTCTTTTCTTTTTTTTTTTGTGATTAGAAAATGAATAAAATATAGAAAAGTAGAAAGTAGAAAAAACGTATTACTAAACCATTTCACCAAAGAAGCCGTTTTAGACATTTTGTTTTCATGTAGGGTTTTTATGTTTATTTTCAAGTGTTGTTTAGTTTATACTGTTTTGTATCTGACTCAACTTTCCATTCTCATCTCCTTCAATCCTCCACTCCCCACAGGTTGGCTTAGAGCATAAGCAATGCTTACTGAATAGGCCAAGCTCATACGTGTCCCCAGAACTTTAATTTCAATCACTTCCCCACATTAAATGCCTCTTTCAATCTTTCCATTCTTGAGTTTCACCCTTCCTCTGTGAAGCCTTCTCTAACCATTTATGCCACTTTTCTGAATTTCTACAGCATCTCCCTGACCTTCGATCATACTTTGTCCTGTGCTGTTTCTACGTGTATATCTTGTCTTTTCACCCAGATTCTCAGGGCAGGGTTCGTAGGGCCCTATTCGGAGGTGCCTCTCAAGAGGCCACCTACAGAGTAGGCACTCAGCAAATAATTATTGAATGAGTAAACATTTTTAGTGGTCTCAGCTCATAGCTTGCACTTATCGCTATACGTAAAATTTAAAAATACTCCTTATTCCTTATTGCTAGTATGTAAAATTTTTCCATTGGTAGGTGCAGGACGATTTCCTTAGAAACTGGAGCTCAGAATATTCAGATGTGCATCACCATGTTGCACTTATCTTTCACTGCCGAGCAATTAGTCCAGACGCTTAGCTTCCCACTGGCCTATGGACTCTTCCAGCTGTTGGATGGGTTTCTCATTGTTGCAGGTGGGTAAAGCCCCCATTGAGTGGACTTGACTGAAAATTGTTCACCCAGCTTACTAACTCCTTTTTCAATCTGAATGTACATGTGCTGCCCTTGTGATACATTTTTAGCCTGACATTTCTGGGGAAAATAAAATGTATAAACAAGATCCTTTGCCACAAGTGGAAGTGTCACAGAAAAACATTTTAAAAAACCTGTGAAAGTGAGCTTATAATTATAAACAAATAATCTTCACAGAAACAATGCACTATCAGAACTCTCCATGAACAATTATTTATCTCAAAAATGACGTTTGTTTTGTTTTATTAAGAGCCTTGAAAGTCTTCCAAATGTTATTTCACAGTACTTCTGTGACTAAGAATTGTGCTGAATGTCCGTGAAATGTTTTTTAACTATGAAATATAATACATACAGATATTAAAATATATATATGCTTATCTATCCCTACAGCCAAAAATACATCATTTTGCAGGCAGTCATTATGTAGGTTCACAGAAGGTAAATTTAAAATATATAGATTGATAGATATGTACACAAACATATGTATATTTTAATCTTGGCCATTGTAAATTTTTTATTGTTGTCACAGAACGTAAGGCTCAATGATTACTGATATAACTAATTATATACTGATTACAGACAATTAATATAAGGAACACTTGGGGTTTAATTTTCCCACGAGATAAAGTCTAGCAGAATAAAACTCCTGGTCTTAGATCCAGGTTTTAATTCCTTCTCATGGTGAGACTGTGATGGAAGGAGTATGCTTGGCCCATTCCCAGCTACCTCCCAGCACCCGGGGGGGGGGGGTCACCTGACCCATAGTAAGCCCTCCACAGGAGTTGCTAGCTGACTGGATGGATGGATGGACAGACGGACATATGGACAGACAAGCTGTCAGCCACCTGATGAATGTCTCAATCGCAAAAGGTCCATTCCAGACAGAAATAACCATCTTGATACACTGAATTATTTTGCTCTGTAGTTTTTTCCTTTTTCCCCTTCTTTTTCCTGTGTGTTTATACATATATGATCCAAAGCAAACAAACCCCCAAAGTATTGACAAGTGCACAATGTCACCAGATTATAGTCTTTGCTAACGTGATTTTTAATACTGGTATGTTTTAACACCTAGCATATAAGATGTACAAGAGGACACTGAAGAACAAACACAGAATAAAGAACCCCGCTTCAAGGGTAGAAGCCCGCTTTAAGAAGAAATCCACTTCTCCCAAAGAGACCAGTGCTTTCTTGGAGGTGAATGAAGAAGCTGCTCTAACTCCTGGGCCATCAGGGCCCATGGCTCTCCACAGGGCTCTCATGCCAACTGGCCAGATCTCATGTGCGAAGTAGGGGTTTGCCGGCTTGACTGGTCCCTGTCTTCCTCAGCAGCCAGTAAAGACAGTGCAGAGCTGATGAGTGAATCTCGTTGGCAGGGCTTATGGGAATGTTTGCGTGTCAAATGTTAACAGATTTATATTCCTGTGTGGACTGTAATTTGTCATAGAATCCCCTTTGGAGAATATGCTCTGCCTATTTCAGGTTCTTTCTTTGGGGGTTTACACAACAGATTTACTAGTTGCTTTGTGTGTTCTTGTCTTCCCACACAGTGAAGTGATCCCCATTGTTATGTGAAGTCATCAAGCTGTGAATTTTAATCTCACAAGAGTTAGAACTCTGTGTAGAGGAGATGTCACCTCATACTGCAGGGCAAGGACAGAGTCTGGACCCACTTGACTTCTCGACTTTGGGCAAGTCCTTTGGGGCATTGGGGAGGAAGCATACAGCTCTTATAAAAATTGGGTCTTTTCTCAAATGATTGTTGTTTTTTTAAGGGCTTGAAAATCTTTTTAGATTTATAGATGTAATCACGAGCCTAGAGGGAATTTAATGAACACTTGAAGTTAATATTTTTACTCCCTAGAGATAGGCACAATGTATATTCTTCTAATATACATTTATGCATTATGTCATTTTAAAAACATTGAGATCATTCCACATATACTGTTTCATAAGTCACTTCATGAAATATTGTGGAGCATCTTTACATGTCAGTCTATGTTGACCTACCTCATTCCTTAGAACAGTGGCTTCACAGAAGTATTCCAGTGCATGAAAGGTCTGTAATTTATTTAACCATCCCTTAGTCATGGACATTTAGATAGCTTTCAACTTGGCGTTACAGTGTTGCTACAAACACTTGTGCTTTCATGCAAGTGTTTCTGTAGGATCATTTTCTAGATTTGAAAATGTGCAACCAGGCTGATGGCACATTAAAATGTTGGGCGGCGAGCTCTCTGGCAACACTGTACAGCAGTGCCTGAGAGTGTCTGGTTTTCCACAGCCACACCAGTCTTAAGAATGATCATTCTGCTTTGTGGAAATACCTCATTTAAAATTGCATTGTTAAAATTATACAATGAAGTGAAGCAGAGTATTTTTCATGGATGCTTGCTTGTTCATGTACTTTGCCTGCTTTTTTTTTTTTTTTTAAAGAAATGGCCTTTGATTGATTAATTAGTTAATTAATTAATTTTTTGGCTGCCTTGGGTCTTCGTTGCTGTGTGCGGGCTTTCTCTAGTTGCGGCGAGGGGGGGCTGCTCTTCCTTACGGTGCGCGGGCTTCTCATGGCGGTGGCTTCTCTTGTTGCAGAGCACGGGCTCTAGGGCGCGTGGGCTTCAGTAGTTGTGGCTCGCAGGCTCAGTAGTTGAGGCTCGTGGGCTCCAGAGTGCAGGCTCAGTAGTTGTGGCACATGGGCTTAGTTGTTCCACGGCATGTGGGATCTTCCCGGACGAGGGCTCGAACCCATGTCCCCTGCATTGGCAGGCAGATTCTTAACCACTGTGCCACCAGGGAAGTCCCTTTGCCTGCTTTTCTATTGTATTTTTTCCCTTTTGACTGATAAATTTTAACACATTACAGACAGTGACCCTTTGTTCTATGTTTTGTCAATATTTTACCTACCTGTTTGTCTTTTTATTTTTGTATAATTTCTTTTGCTGTACAGAAGTTTTATATTTTTTATATATACCACTTTATTAGTCTTTTAAAAAATGTTTTTTGACCTTAATATCTGTCAAATGTTAGACTATTTATACTTTTGTGTGGATTGTGACTTGGAAAAGGACCCCTCTTTGAGAATGTATTTGGTTCCTTTTCAGGGAGTTCTTTTTGGGGGTTAATACACATATTTACTAGCTGCTGTGTATACTGTCAGTAGATTAAACCCATCCTCCTTCTCTATTCTGACATTATTAAAAATATGTCCCATATATTTTCCTATAACTTTGGACTAAATATGTACATGTTTATTCCATTTTGAATTTATTTTTCTCTATGGTGTGTTAAGAATCTAATTGTCCTAACATCATACATTGAATGATTCATCTTTTCTCTACTGATATGAAATGCCACCTTCATCACATAACTTCCTATATAATGTGTTTTTGTTGGACTCCATTTGGTTCCATTTTTTCTATTTGTAAATTCTGGAGTGTGAGAAAGTGTATTGTCTGAGATTTAGTGCTTTACAATTTTATTTTGTAAGTATACTCAAGAACTTGTGGGTTATATATATAATGACAATGATTATTATGGTATTTTCACAAGTAAGGACATCTTTGTGGTAGTACAGAAAGAGCCCCATTGGGTGTCACAAGTATATTTATATGGAAAAGAAGTACACACATGTGTGACATGATTGTTAATTCTCAACTGCTGCAGTGAACATAGTAGAATTATATGTTCAGAGAGCCCCAGTTCTAAAATAAGCATTACCATGAGTTTTAAAGGATCCACAAAAAAGGAATTTCTAAATTGTTCCTCTACATAGGCACCTAACATAAAATGGTAAATTCCAGTGCTCCATTCTGAAGTATTAACTGCATGGTCAGTATTTACCACAATCAGGACAGGTCTGGAGAGAAGTCTACCAAAAGCCATCCATTAAGACAGAAACAACACAAATCAATGTAAGGGTTTGAAAGTAGTCACATTGGAAGACTGCCATTTCCAGAGATGGTTTGTAAACATGTTACTGAGAAGAACTAGAAATAGTCAAGTTGTCCAGGAGGCCACACATTATCTTTAAAAAGAAGAATGTAACTAAACAAAAGCTCTAACTGAATAAATTTTATTCTAACTGATCTCAATAATCATGCATTCATAAAAGCAGGGCCTATATGAAGCTCAGAAGGGGGGCCAGAGAAATAATGTTAAGCAGAATGAGTCCAGCTCTGTGTCTGGAAAAGAGCCAGGTGGATATTTGGGTAGCAGAGTGTAAAGAACACGGGCTTTGCCAGGGATACTTGTTGTGATCCACTTAAAGAGCTAGGACGCTTCGGGACTTGTGGGTTGAAGTCAGGTAGTCCTAGAATTGAATCCCAGCTCTGTTATTTGGACAACCTTGAGCAAGTGATAATCCCCCTGGACTTCAGTTTCCTTTCTTAAAAAGGATGATATGCTGCCCACTAGCGGGTTGGAACCAGTCCTGGGATGCCCTGGGCTCTGCAGCCAGCTGCCCTGAGACCCTGCCCAGTCTACCAACGGGCTGGCACTGGTTTTGGGAGCCTCTAGGCTGTGCAGCCAACCACACTGGGACCTAACACTGCCCACCAGTGGGCCAGCAGCCACCGCACTAGGCAGGGCCTGGCAGGCAACAAGGCCAGCGCCAGCCTCGCCTAACAGCATGCCCACTGTAGTCAGCCCTGGCATAAAAAAAGGGCCCATGCAGCCAACATAGGGGGAACCCCTAGAGCATATAGCTCTGGTGAACAGAGAGGAGTGTGCTGCTCAGACCCATAGAATGTCTCCGACATAAGGGCACTTCTCTAAGATTGGGAAACATAACCAACCTACCTAATACATACAAATACATACAAACACAGAGAATTAGGCAAAATGAAGAGACAAAGATACATGTTCCAAATGAGGAACAAGACAAAATCCCAGAAAAACTAAGTGGAGATAAGCAATGTACCCAATAAAGTTTAAGGTAACGATCATAAAGATGCTCAACAAACTCAAGAGAAAAACGGATGAACACAGTGAGAAGTTTAACAAAGAGCTAGATAATATAAAGAACCAAACAGAGCTGAAGAGTACAAGAACAGAAATAAAAAAATATACTAGAAGGAATCAACAGTAGATTAGATGATATGGAAGAATGGATCAGTGAACTGGAAGACAGCAGAGGAAATCACTCAAGCTGAAAAGAAAAACAAAAACAAACAAACAAAAAAACAGTTTAAGAGACCTCCAGGACAACATCGAGCATGCTAACATTCACATTATAGGGGTCACAGAGGAGGAGGAGAGAGAGAGAAAGGGGCAGAGAACATATTTGAAGACATAATAGCTGAAAATTTCCCTAACCTGGCAAGAAAAAAACAGGCATTCAGGTTCAGGAATCACAAAGAGTCCCAAACAAGATCAACCTAAAGAGGTCCACATTAAGACACATTGTAAGCAAAATGACAGAAATTAAAGTGAGAATCTTAAAAACAGCAAGGGAAAAGCAACTAGTTATGTACAAGGAAATTCCCATAAGACTGTCAGCTGACATTTTAGTAGACACTCTGCAGGCCAGAAGGGAGTGGCATGATATATTCAAAGTGATGGAGAAAACCTACAACCAAGAATACCCTACCCAGCAAGGCTATCATTCCGATTTGAAGGAGAGAGAAAGAGTTTTACAGAGAAGCTTTAAAAGCTAAGAGAGTTCAGCACAGCTAAATCAGCTGTACAAGAAATGTTGAAGAGATGTCTCTAAGCGGAAAAGAAAAGGCCACAGTAGAAATATGAAAATTACAAAAGGAAAAATCTCATTGGTAAAGGCAAATATACATTAAAGGTAGTAGATCAACTACTTATAAAGCTAGTAGGAAAGTTAAAAGACAAAAGTATTAAAACCATCTATATCCAAAATAATTAGTTAAGGGATACACAAAACAAAAAGATGTGAAATATGATGTCAAACACATTAAATGCGGGGAGAGGGAGCAAATATGCAGGGCTGTTACAATGCATCTGAACTTGAGATCAACTTAAATTTATATATATATATATATGTTTATATATGTATGTGTGTACAGAGCTTGTTATATTTAAACCTCATGGTAACGACAAAACCAAAAATCCAAAATAGATACACACACACAAAAGATAAAGGAGTCCAAACATTAAAGATAATCATCAAATCCTAAGGGAAGAAAACAAAAGAAGAAGAAAGGAACAAAAAAGAGCTTCAAAACAACCAGAAAACAATGAACAAAATGCCAGTAAGTATATACCTATTAATAATTACTTTAAATATAAATGGACTAAATGCTTCAAGCAAAAGACATAAAGTGGCTGAATGGATTTAAAAAGAAAAAAGACACATATATATGCTGCCTACAAGAGACTCACTTCAGATCTAAAGACACACACAGACTGAAAGTGAGGGGACTGAAAAAGGTATTGCATGCAAATGGAAAACAAAAGAAAGTTGGGGTACCAATATTTATATCAGACAAGATAGACTTTAAAACAAAGATTGTAACAAGAGACAAAGAAGAACACTACATAATGATAAAGGGATCAATCCCACAGGAAGATATAACAATTGTAAGTATATATGTACCCAACATAGGAGCACCTAAATACTTATGGCAAATATTAACAAACATTAAGGGAGAAATTGACAGTTACACAATAATAGTAGGGGACTTTAACACCTTACTTACCTCAATGGATAGATCATCCAGATGGAATATCAATAAGGAAACACTGGCTTTAAATGATGCATTAGACAAGATGGACTTAATAGATATTTATATAGAACATTCCATCCAAAGGCAGAATACAGTCTTTTCAAGGGCACATACATGGAACATTCTCCAGGATAGATCAAATGCTAGGCCACAAAACAAGTCTCAGTAAATTTAAGAAAATTGAAATCATATCAAATATCTTTTTTGACCACACTGCTATGAGACTAGAAATTAACTACAAGAAAAAAAACAAAACCTGCAAAACCCACAGATGTGGAGATTAAACAATGTGCTACTAAACAGCCAATGGGTCACTGAAGAAATCAAGGAGGAAATGAAATAATACCTGGAGACAAATGAAAATAACACAATGATCCAAAATCTTTTAGCAAAAGCAGTTCTAAGAGGGAAGTTTATGGTGATACAAGCCTACCTCAGTAAACAAGTAAAATCTCAAACAACCTAACCTCATTCCTAAAGGAAAAAAAAAAAAAAGACCAACATAACCCAAAGTTAGTAGGAGGAAGGAAATAATAAAAATCAGAGCAGATATAAATGAAATAGAGACTTAAAAAAATAGAAAAGCTCAATGAAACTAAAAGCTGTTTCTTTGAAAGGATCAACAAAATTGATAAAACTTTAGCTAGATTCATCAAGACAAAAAGAGGGCCCAAATCAGAAATGAAAAAGAAGTTACAACCAACACCACAGAAATACAAAGGATCATAAGTGGGAATTCCCTGGCAGTTGAGTGGTTAGGAGTCTGCGCTTCCACTGCAGGGGGCACAAGTTCGATCTCTGGTTGGGGAACTAAGATCCCACACGCCATGCAGTGTGGCCAAAAAAAAAAAAAGGATCATGAGAGATTACTAAGGATAATTACACACCAATAAAATGGACAACCTAGAAGAAACCGACAAAGCCCTAGAAATGCACAATATCTCAAGACTGAATCAGGAAAAAATAGAAAATATGAACAGCCCAATTATCTAAATTATCTCAATTATCAATGAAATTGAATCAGTATTTTAAAAATCCCAACAAACAAAAGTCCAGAGCCAGACAGCTTCACAGGTGAGTTCTACTAAACATTTAAAGAAGAGTTAAGGGACTTCCCTGGTGGCACAATGGTTAAGACTCCACGCTCCCAATGCAGGGGGCCTAGGTTTGATCCCTGGTCAGAGAACTAGATCCCACATGCATGCTGCAACTAAGAGTTTGCAGGCCACAACTAAGGAGCCCACGTGCCACAACTAAGACCTGGTGCAACCAAATAAATAAATAAATATTAAAAAAAAAAAAAGAGGAGTTAACACCTATCCTTCTCAAACTTGTCCAAAAAATTACAGTGGAAGGAACACTTCTGAACTCATTCTACAAGGCCAGTGTCCCCTTGTACTAAAACCAGACAAAGATACACCCCCTCCACACACACACAAACACAAACATTACAGGCCACTATTACGAATGACCATAAATGCAAAAATCCTCAACCAAATTCAACAGTACGTTAAAGGATCATACACCATGATCAAGTGGGATTTATTCCAGAGATGCAAGGATGGTTCAATATCCGGAAATCAATCAATGTGATACACCACATTGACAAACTGAAGAATAAAAATCATATGATCTATTTCAATAGATGCAGAAAAAGCTTTTGACAAAATTCAACATCTATTTATGATAAAAACTCTCCAGAAAGTGGGTATAGAGGGAACATACCTCAACATAATAAAGGCCATATATGACAAGCACATGGCTATCATAATACTCAATGGTAAAAAGCTGAAAGTACTTCCTCTAAGATCAGGAACAAGACAAGGATGCCCACTCTTGCCACTTTCATTCAACATAGTATTGGAAGTCCTAGTCATAAAAATCAGACAAGAAAAAGAAATAAAAGAAATCCAACTTGGAAAGGAAGAAGTAAAACTGTCACTGTTTGCCGATAACATGATACTATACATAGAAAATCCTAAAGTCAACACCAGAAAACAACTGGTGTTTCTAGAACTAGAGCTCATCAATGAATTCAGTAAAGTTGCAGGATACAAAATTAATATATAGAAATCTGTTGTGTTTCTATACACCAACAACAAACTATCAGAAGGAGAAATTAAGAAAATAATTCCATTTACAATCACATCAAAAAAGAATAAAATACTTAGGTATAAATCTAAGGAGGTGAAAGACCTGTAACTCAGAAAACTGTAAGGTACTGATGAAAGAAAGTGAAGATGACACAAACAAATGGAAAGATATACTGTACTCATGGATTGGAAAAATTATTATTGTTAAAGTGACTGTACTACCCAAAGGCAATCCTTATCAAAATACCAATGGAATTTTTCACTGAACTAGAACAAATAATTCTAAAGTTTGTATTAAACTCAAAAGAACCTGAATAGCCAAAACAATACCGAGAAAGAACAGAGGTGAAAGCATCACACACTTTGATTTCAAACTATACTACAAAGCTACAGTAATAAAACAGTATAGTACTGGCACAAAAACAGACATAGATCAATGGAACAGAATAGAGAGCTCAGAAACGATCTCACACTCATATGTGGCATTAATCTACAACAAATGAGGCAAGAATATACAATGGGAAAAAGACAGCCTCTTCAATAAATGGTGTTGGGAAAACTGGACAGCTAAATGCAAAAGAATCAAGCTAGACTATTTCTCATGCCATATACAAAAATAAACTCAAAATGGATTAAAGACTTAAATATAAGACCTGAAACCATAAAAATTCTAGAAGAAGACATAGGTGGTATGCTCTTTGACATGGGTCTTAGCAATAATGTTTTGGCTATGTCTCCTCAGAAAAGGAAACAAAAGCAGAAATAAACAAGTGGGACAATATCTGACATTATCGAACTGTAGAATCAATCCCAGCAACTGTCTACTTCTGAACTTGTTTTCTTAAAGAAAGAAACCTCTAATTTGTGTAAGTCTGTAGGGCTAGTTTTTGCTTACTTGCAGTCAAGTGCAATTCCAAATTGATATATTAAAATTTAGATTGGATTTAAAATATTATGCAGGTCAATGGAATATTTGTTACATTTATCTCCTCCATAACAAGGTACCTTGAATTATGTAAAATGGGAACACATTGTCCACTGTCAAGACATCTGACTGAAGGATTGCTTTGGTGAGTTGTTAATTTCTTGGATGTATCACATTGCATTTAGATAACTAGATTTTTTTTTTTTTGGCCTCCTTGTATCTCTGTTGCTGTGCGTGGGCTTTCTCTAGTTGTGGCAAGCAGGGGCTACTCTTTGTTGTGGTGTGCGAGTTTCTCATTGCAGTGGCTTCTCTTGTTGTGGAGCACAGGCTCTAGGCACACGGGCTTCAGTAGTTGCGGCACACAGGCCCTAGAGTGCGCGGGCTTCGGTAGTTGTGGCGTGTGGGCTCAGTAGTTGCGGTGCGCGGGCTCTAGGGCACATGGGCTTCAGTAGTAGTTGTGGTGTGTGGGCTCAGTAGTTGTGGCTCACAGGCTCTAGAGTGCAGGCTCAGTGGTTGTGGCACATGGGCTTAGTTGCTCCACAGCATGTGGGATCTTCCCGGACCAGGGCTTGAACCCGTGTCCCCTGCATTGGCAGGCGGATTCTTAACCACTGCACCACCAGGGAAGTCCCAAACAGACTTAAAACCAAGAGATCTAGCAGGCTGTTTGGAACCACAGATGTGAACACCTGACCTTTTCTCAATAGCCATTTCTCTTCTTTTTATCATAATACAGAAATATTTCTACTAATGACATATACCAAACTTGGGGACAAAATGATGTATCCAATCTTGCAGTGACTATATTAAGATACATTCTTTTAAAATATACAACTTTAGTTCAGTTTTATAAATAGATTCCATCACAACTTGTGCTTCTCCTTCTATAGCAGAGAGTTGTCTGTCACTGGGAATCAGCTGCTCAACCAACTCATTTCCCAGCTTCCTTGTGCTTAGGGGCCCTGTTTGGCCAGTCCTTGCTGATAGAATGAATGGCAGTGATGTGCTTTGTTTCCAGGCCTGCCCAGCTCAAAAAATCCCCCACAGGTGTCCCTGCTCTTTCCCCCCTTTCTGGCTGGGGAAATGGAAACGATTCCCAGGATGACCTTGGAAGCTATGTGTTATTACAGAAACTCCATCAGCCTGGGTTCCTAACGGTCAGAGGGAGGAGAGCTGCCCTGCTGAGCTGTTCTCTTGCCCAGATCTCTTAGATAGACTTCTATTGTGTATGAGCCATTATACGTTTGGGTGTATATTTTATAGTACTTAGCTATCTAATGTGCGCTAGGAGCCAAGTAGTATTTATTCATTCATTGGCTATTGGAGTGTCTCCATGTGCCACCCTGGCTCTGTGGCTTTGCCATGCTTTCTAACCAGCGTGGCCCTAGCAAATGGCTCACCCTGTTCCATGGTAGTGGAGCCACGTCCCAGATGAGGGCAGTAACATTTTTTACTGTAATTAAGTTTCCAGAGCTTCCCTGTTGGTGCAGTGGTTAAGAATCCGCCTGCCAATGCAGGGGACACGGGTTCAAGCCCCGGTCCGGGAAGATCCCACATGCCGCGGAGCGACTAAGCCCGTGTGCCACAACTACTGAGCCTGCGCTCTAGAGCCCGCAAGCCACAACTACTGAGCCTGAGTGGCACAACTACTGGAGCCCGCGTGCCTAGAGCCCGTGCTCCACAACAAGAGAAGCCACCGCAATGAGAAGCCCGCGCACGCAACAAAGACCTAACACGGCCAAAAATAAATAAAATAAATAAATTTATTAAAAAAAAAAAAGTTTCCATTCAGGGTTTGTAAATCGAAACCCACATTTTCTTCCCACAGTTTCCATTTCCTAGCTACATTCTTTCCAGACAAAGGATCCTTCTCCAGCTTTCCCCCTCCATTTCTGTTGACTTCAGATGGTAGCTAATCACCTCCAGCTGTACTGGCTCCTAGACCCTGCTGGCCTTGTTTCCTGTGCTTATGACAGGAAAACAAGGTCTCATGATTCCAACTCACTCAGTAGTTTCTAAAAATCTTTTAAAGCAGTAGAAACCTTTTTTCCAAATCTTTAGCTACAACTCGATCTGTAGAAACTGTTCTGATTGAAGTGGAAGTGATGGTGGTGATACTTCTCGTGCCAGATTCAGAGCCACTTCTGAGGTAGGATTCAAACTTGCTACCTGGTGAGGAGTCACACACATCCCTCTGGGGTTTTGTGCATTTCCTGACACTGTCTTCTGCCCTTAAATAGCCTCAGCTCTTCAGGAGTAGGTCCCAGAAAATCATTGCACTTGGGTCAGATCAGAAATTCCAGTTAACTAGCTCAGAATTGGTCAATCTTATGAGAATCAACCAAGCAGTTTCTGGGGTCTTGGGATGGCATCACTCACGACTGAGTGGAGGAATGCTGTCACAATTAGGAGTAGTGAAAAACGTTCAGTATTGAGAATCAGAAGAAGGTTCTTTGAAGCCAATCTCTTCCCTTTAGGCAGAATCAAATATAAACCTCCCAGGTAGTGTGATATTGTTTTCTTTCATGAGATAGTCTGAGTTTTACAACAAGTAAGACTTGAAAATTCTGACTCATGTACAGGTCAGGCTCACGGGAAGGCAGCAGGAAGGGAGAATGAATTTCTTAGCCACTGTTAGTCAGTACTTGATCCTCACCATCAGAGCCTGGAAGATCTACCAGGGGTTCTGACAACACTCCCAGGGTCTGTGGCTGGCACAACCGGGACCCAGTAGGGATATGGAAGTTGGGGTCCAGAAGTTCCTGCCTTCCCAGAGGCCTGGAATGTTGTTAAAAAATAGCACACTGAAAATGTTTAACTTGTCTGCACACACTTTTGGCTTGTTCATGTTTTAATGTGTATTTTTATTTACAAAGTGAGATGATGTATAACATGATGCAGTTACAAACATTGGATATGTCCATTTTCATGAAAAAGTATATAAATATATTACAGGAAGTTCTAGATAGTAAACATTAGAAATTGATATAGTAAACGTTTGCTACCTTTTTTTCTATGCCAATATTACTGTCATTTAAAGCTTAAATACTGGTTTCAAGTATCCCCTATAAAATAGCTCTAGTTTTAAAAAAATACTGGAAAATAATTTCGCTATAAACAAGATTGGTGCGTTAAAAATAGACTCAGTGTGTCCTTGTAACAATGTCAACTAGAGTCAAATGCTGCCTTAATCATCCCTAAGATCTGCATTATTCAGTTAGTGTTAAAAAAAATCTTTGATAATTATCACAGGTTAAAGTAGCTGTAAACATACAGCATTTACCATTATTTATTGTTATTAAGAATGCCCCTCTAAGGTAGAGGAGAATAAGCATAATGATGTTTTATGGACTTACTGCCCTGTGATCTTTATTTTAAATGGACAGCAGGAGCGTCTGCTGGAAGTTAGCAGAGAAATGGACAGACGTCCAGAAGGCTGTTCTTGTCAGGTCATTTCAGAGGCGGGGCCTGCTCTTTCTCCTCTTCTTCAGCTTGAAGACGTGTCAGGACATAAAGGATGACTTGATAGCAGAAAATATACTGATCCTATAGCCGCCCCCCCCCCACCCCAAAAAAAGAGGAAAAAAAAAAAGAGAGGGAGAGAAGACTTTAGATGTATAATGTGAATATATATATATACATATAGCTTCACCACTACTGGAAGTGATGCTTGAGTAATTTTGAAAATATGAAAACTTGTGTTATAGGGTTGAATGTAAGAAGCAGGGTATAGAATTGTGCACTGTCACAAAAATTATAAGAAACAGAAACCAGATTGACAAAATGTGGAGGGAAGAAGCCTTGGGGGTGGGTGGTGAGTGCTAACTGAAGTTGTCTCTGATGGGTGGGCCACTTCTATTTTTTTGTGCTTTGGTGATTTTTATGATTTGCTTTTATAATGGAAAAATAAACTTCCTACAAAATTTCCTCTAGACTTATTGAACTCATCTTGATGTTTTGAAATGTCAAGAAATTAATACCCAAGGAACTACACAAAATAACTGTCTTTAAATATTTTGGAACAAAAGAATATTTTTGATTTCAAAAATCAATGTTTTTTTGAAAATTAACTTTTTCAGTGAAATTAACTCTCTATTAAGTTGACAGTGCAGGGATCTGAGTTTTCCTGTTACTTGGCAAGGAATTAATGAGCCTGAAAATAAATGGGAAAAATTCACAGTATACTAAGTGGAAAGTAACAGTAATAACTACAGTTGAATCTCATTTAAAACAGTTGTGTGCATGTGAGCACACACACTGTGCACTAAAGAATGTTCGGAATGTTGCCTAAAATGTTAACAACTCTGAAGAAGAGGAATACAAGTAACCCTTGTATTTCCTTTTGCCCATTTGAATTTTAATTTGCCCACATTTTCCACACATTTATCCTTGACTTTCTCTCACGCCACAAACAATCCATTAGCAAACACTTCACATAATGCCCTTTTCTCCCTACATCCACACTCACCACTCCAATCTGGGCCACCACTGCTTGCCACCTAACCAACCTCCTGCTTCTAACCCTGCACCCTCCTTCCCAATTCAATTTGGTCTTGTTTTAACACAGCAGCCAGAGTGTCCTTTAAAATGGGAGTCAGATCATGTCATTCTATACAGACAATTCTGCGATGGCTCCGTCTCACTCAGAGGGAAGCCCAGGCCCTGGCCCTGTCACCTCCCCTTGCACTTCCCCTCCGGCTGCCTCCACCTCAGACACACTGGCCATGATTATTCTCGAACACACAAGACCCACTCCCACCTTGGACCTCCTCGCAGGTGGTTCTGTCTGCCTGAAAGGCTCTTACCCCCAGACATCTGCATGACCACCTGCTTCCCGTCCTTCAAATCTTTGCTCAAGGGTTACGTCCTCAGTGGTGCCACTCTATTTAAAATAGCACCCCAACCTGCCATGACTCATCCTCTTTACCCTACTCTTTTTCCCTCTAAAGCACGTATCACTTTCAAAGATCCTATATCGTTTACTCAGTTAAATAATAATAATAAAAATAAATAATAATAATAATAAACTAATAATAATAATAAATAATAATAAACTCAGGTTTATTATCTGCCTTCCTCATCACCATCCACTAGAAGATCTTTGTTATTCCATCAGGGATCTTCATCTTATTCACTGATATGTTCCAAGCATCTAGAAGAGTGCCTGGCATATAGTAGGCACTTAATAAACATCTGTTAAACAAGTGAACTTCCTGGGTCTAAAGAACTGCTTATACAAATCAGTATGTTTTTGTTACCTAGAAAAATATGACTGTGAATCAGCTTAATATTTAGGAGACTTAATTTGAATTAAAAAGGTATATGAAGTGAAAGTAGGCAAATTTAAATTTTAAAAATAGTAAACTTCTATATTCTTCAAGAGGTAGAGATAAATGAATTTATAGATATATGAAACTAGCTTCCACATCCCTCCCCCAATACAGACAAAAAGGGTAATGGAGCTATGCAGAGCAGACAGACGGTCTAAGTAATGCAGTCCCTGGGAAGGACCCAAGTCTGTAGGTCAGTGGGTGATTTAACCCATGTTTTGACTTCAGGTAAGAGAAATGAAAATGATCAAAACAGAGGATAAATGAACACTTTCCCAAGGGTGCCTTCTCCAAGCTAAGCAACTCCGTCCTCCCTTCCTGCCTTCTGGTCAATGCTGTTGAATCCATTCCCTCTCCGGAAATTTCTGTAGCAAGAAGATTACCTTTTATCTCTTTTTTAGGTTGGAAATGGGGAAGGAATGCCACTAATTACATGCTATTTTGTTCCACCCCCAATTTTTGCCCCCAATATACCATCCTATTCTCTGTAATCTATTCATTGTAGATATTGCATTTCCTCATTTTTTAAACTAAAAGGCAACATTTAAAAAAGATAGTCTAGAAATGTTTTCACAAAAATCTTCATTAGAAGGCACCGGCCAACACTCACCTCTGTCTGAACCATTCCATGTCGTTGTAGTCTCATGCAGCGCACTAAATCAGAGATGTCAAACTGCCAAAGGAAACAGAATCTGTATGTTAAATAAAAAGGATAACTGAATTTGAACCCCAAAGATTCACTAAGGAGTGGCTTACATAGATTTCTGCACCCCAGTCTCCTTCCCCTTCTAGCAGTCTTGAGAAACTGTTCTGGACAAAATTAAGTTGGTGAACTGACTTTGCCATCATTTGATAATTTTATTTATGATTTTTTTTTAAGAATTAGGAAGGTTATTCTATTTGAAAATCCCCAACAGAAATGCTCTTCCCTCTGAAATCTGACTAATTTCTAATATCTCCATTAAAAAAAAAAAAAAGGCAAAGTATTTTTCCTACATTTTGCGGCTCAGAATAAAATTCCTGATCTTTTTATTTTCCCAAGGGAGAAACAGACTATTTCATTTGTCCTACTTAAATTATCATGAGAGTGTGAAGAGCAAGACAGAACTGTTTTTAGCAAATTCTTCAAGAGGTAATGATTTTAATTACATATTCTGTGTACTAAGATATTCTAACATTCTAAGCATGATTTATACTAATTTAGGTTTTAAGTAAGATTATACTCTTATTAGCTTTAATTAGTAATAATTTAAAAAATTGGGAGTAATTGTTTAGAGATAGACTATTTAGCATCAATTTGCATAACAAAGTATTTCCCACCTATAGGTAACAATAACAAAAAACCCAGTAAAATAAATATAAGTTTGAAGTATTATTTCTTCTTGATTATGGCCTATGCAGTTTTGAACGTTTACTAAAATACAATTCCATGTAGTAAGAAAATTGTCATTCATACAAACTGATAAATAAAAAAAATTCCGAGTACTCACTTCAAGATCTTGACTGATTAATCCTAGAACCACATCTATGCATATCAGGGTCCCTGAACGTCCAATGCCGGCGCTGCAGTGTGTGGTGATTGGGCCCGATCTATGAATGTGTCTCATGTAAGAGATAAAAGTGAGCAAGTCGTCTGGCTGAGAAGGTGTATCGTGGTCTGGCCAGGCAGTGAAATTCAGATGAGAAATATGTCGCACCTCTCCTGTCTGAAATTGTACAACAGAATAAGTAGATAAAGGCATACTATGTTGTTCACATATAATTAGTTCTTCTTATTATTTTGTCCTTTTAAATTTTGACTTGGCCATTGGATTAGGTCCAAGGAAAAGTGAAAGACAGACTCCATCAAACAACACACTGAGGGCCTTTATCAAGGAGGTTACTAGATCCACACTTTAAATATTGGTAAAAACGACTTTTTGGAAACCCTAAAAGCAAATTTACGTTTTGATATGAATAGCAACCTTTTTTAATGATCCCATTTCAAATTCACCTTAGATAAAAGCCACAGTCATGGCAGTGGCTTAAAAGCGCTACATGATGTGGCCCGGCTACCTCTCAGACCTAACCTCTTGCTCCTGGCCACTTTGCTCCAGCCATAGGGGCCTCTCTGGTTCCTTAAAAACAGCAGGCACAGTTCAGTCTCAGGGCCTTTGCACTTGCTCTTTCTGACTGAAATGCTTCCCTCCCCTGAGATATCCCTGTGATGATGTTTTTCTCACAGCATCCTCAACACCAGTACCTTTTCATTAGAAAGTAAGGTCCATGAGGTCAGGGATTTCCTTTTGTTTGTGTTGTTAACTTCTGAATCACTATATTCCAAAACAGGGCCTAAGCTCTATAAACATGCGTTGATTAAATAAACAAGTCATTTAAGGAATATTGAACAATTGTGCTAGCATAAGTAATGGGTAGGCTGGTGTAAATGAATAAGGAAGTATAATCTTTAATTCTTTGTAAAATCACAAATCAAAAATCATGAAGGAATTTCTCAGGCTGTGTTTACATGCCACCAATAACACTGAGTCAGTAAGTTTTGTTTCTATGAAAGTAAAATTATTCTGTTTCTTTAACAAAGTTAAAATGCCAATAGGAAACACATTACTCAAACTGAGTATTACTGGGTGGAGGAAGGAAATAAAGTGAGGGGGTGTGGAGGTGAGGAAACAGTAGCAGCTTTACTTAAGGTATACCCACTTATCTAATTCAAGCTAAATTTATTCAGTGCTTAGGTGGCTGCAATAGGAATTACCTGAATAACAAACATTTATGCTACAATTGTTCCTGTATTACCAAATACGTTGTCTTTATGGGGGAATATTTGCTACTTAGAGGTTTTTAAAAAACAGTTTTATTGAGTCTACTTAGAGGTCTGACCTGAAAAATATGTTTCCAGCACATAGCTTCTGAGCCATTCTGTGCTATCTATCACAAAGCAAAGGATGATGGTTGATCCTGTAAAAGTCCTGTATTATCATTTTCATTTAATACAGTACATACTGGAGGAAACTATTCAGCAGAATTCATGAAGAGGGTCACATTTAAGCTTATATTAGATTAAGGATAGTAGATGGAATTAGTTCCACTGAAATGGGACCCAAGAAGTCACTGGCTTTTATTCAGAAACCCATTGATATAATCATGGAAAGATTTAATCCACGTACCTGAATGTCTTCTAGGGTCATTGCCCTTACTACAAAGCCCTTTAGCTGCTGCACTCTCACAAGAGCCAGTCGAAGCCTGTCGCTGACCATTGTTGTTTTGCCTAGGACATTAGGCCAATAGCGCTGGCATTTGATTTTTTCCCCTTCTACTTCTTGGGTCATCATGGCTATCACTGTGGATTTTTGCTCCCAAATCATCTGCCAGAAATCTCCAACGGTTGTAGGGAGAGGTCCTTGGCAGGCAATGTAGACGAATTCTTCTCTCCCCACTGGTATCTTAATGAAGCTGGCGTTGATATATCCACCTTCATCTCCAAGAGGCACTCTTGTAGCATCGTCTGTGAATTTCCAACCACAAAACAGAACCATCTATATCATGCATTTTTAAACAAGAGCCCTATAGACAAGGTGAGTCAAAGATTATTAGAATTTCCTCATAACCATAGATGAAATCACAAAAACATTTTAATAAACGCATATTTTCAAACTGCAGTACAGTCAAATCATTTTGCACATTTCCCTCATATTATAAGTATATTTAAGATGTCAACTCAGTTTCGGAAAAAATTAGATATTGTTCACATAGATTTGGTTGGAAAAAAATCAAAATTAATAAATTAATGAATGCATTTAGAACTTCTTAATAACTAGGGAAACACAACTTTGCTACTTCTCCATTGTTATTTTAATAATGATGACGATAGTAAATTTAATATGAATGAAAATTTTGAAAATGATTTCATAAAAATTAGTATTACAGTGAAACTATTACTTATTACAAATATAATTGGCACAATTAATTCTTGCTTATCTAATTATAGTCTTTTGAGTAAGCAGCCAAAATAATAAACTAACTCAGTAAATAAAAAGGTAGCTCACTTTATTCTCCAGGCATTGTAATTTCATATAGTCAAAATACACATTTTCAAACCAAGCTCCCCCAGTAAAAAGTGTATATAAACCATCTCATCCAAGGGAATTAATCTGTATGTACTTATACATTAGAAGTCATTTCAATCTCAAATATAACTGGTTATTTCTGTGATTACCAAATTATGACATTTAGTAATAGAGTTCAAAATCCTCCATCAATTGCCCTTCTATTATTTGACTTCTATCTCTTGATCCACGGAAACAAATCTACTCAGTAGTTTTGGATTTATGGCTTATCCCATTCTGCTTTGAGATACTAGTCTGCCATTTTTTTTGCCCGAAACAATTAGCACCTACTTTATGCCAAACCATGATCTATTCCATTTTAAAAATCCTGTATAAGATTCAATTCTTAAAGGAAGTTTTCTAAAATGAATTTTGTGTCTTCCACCTTGATTGAAAAAATTCAATTGTATTATTATTTATTGCATGATGTGTCACTATTGGTTATGTTATTTATCTTTGAATTTATGACTTCCTGGCAAAGATAAGGTCAGTATGTCATATCATGTAATCCAACATGATTATATATGTAAATGTGGCTTGTGATTATTATAAGAAGTTGCTAGATGTTAATATTTTAGCCATATACATATATTCATATATATATATATTTTTTTAAAAACATCTTTATTGGAGTATAATTGCTTTACAATGGTGTGTTAGTTTCTGCTTTATAACAAAGTGAATCAGTTATACATATACATAAGTTCCCATATCTCTGCCCTCTTGCGTCTCCCTCCCTCCCACCCTCCCTGTCCCACCCCTCTAGGTGGTCACAAAGCACCGAGCTGATCTCCCTGTGCTATGCGGCTGCTTCCCACTAGCTATCTATTTTACATTTGGTAGTGTACATATATATATATATATTTTTTTTTTTTTAATTAATTAATTTATTTATTTTTGGCTGTGTTGGGTCTTCGTCTCTGTGCGAGGGCTTTCTCCAGTTGGGGCAAGCGGGGGCCACTCTTCATTGCGGTGTGCGGGCCTCTCACTATCGCGGCCTCTCCTGTTGCGGAGCACAGGCTCCAGACGCGCAGGCTCAGTAGTTGTGGCTCACGGGCCTAGTCGCTCCGCGGCATGTGGGATCTTCCCAGACCAGGGCTCGAACCCGTGTCCCCTGCATTGGCAGGCAGACTCTTAACCACTGCGCCACCAGGGAAGCCCTATATATTTTTTAAAAACCACATTGATTGGTGAAATGGGTGAAATATGGGTAAAAAGAATTGCTATTTTTTTCTTCCTGTTATCTTAAACAATTCAAAGTACAATGTAACTTGGTAGTCCCATGGTGGCCACACACACGTATACAGCTGTTATTTACCACAGACATTTCTCTAAACTTAAAATAGTAGAATAGATTTGATTGTGACACATGAACTAAGAAATTGCTTATCTAGAAGCCAATTCCTATTTTTAAAAAGACTTTAAAAATTCATCAATGTCTGAAGAAATGTTTAAGATGCCTCTAATCAATTTTCAGAATACACAGATAATTTTATAAATTTATTTATTTATTTATTTATTTATTTATTTATTTATTTTTGGCTGCGTTGGGTCTTTGTTGCTGTGCACGGGCTTTCTCTAGTTGCGGTGAGCGGGGGCTACTCTTCATTGCGGTGCGCAGGCTTCTCACTGCAGTGGCTTCTCTTGTTGCAGAGCACTGGCTCTAGGTGCACGGGCTCAGTAGTTGTGGCTCGCGGGCTCTAGAGCACAGGCTCAGTAGTTGTGGCACACGGGCTTAGTTGCTCTGCAGCATGTGGGATCTTCCCGGACCAGGGCTTGAATCTGTGTCCCCTGCATTGGCAGGCGGATTCTTAACCACTGCACCACCAGGGAAGCCCCACAGATAATTTTAAAAGAATTCAGATTGTATATATAAATTTATTTGTTACTGATGTAAATCTCTGAATGTGTGTGCCTGCGTGTGTGCACACTTACGTGAGAGATAAGGTAAACTAGCACATAAGTTTTAAATCAGTTTAAATTATATTAAACATACATTTGATTTGAAGCCAAATTGGAACTTACAGGGAAGTATATTTTTATATCGGTTCTTCCTTCTGTTTTCCTTAGTTTGTCCAATTAGACACTGATCCAAAGGTTTTAATTCTTGAAGATTCTGTAAGCAAAAGTGGAAATAAAATTAAATTTGTTGAGATAAATAGTAATTCAGTAATGATTGCAAATGCTTTTTTTAAAAATAAATTTATTTATTTTATTTATTTTTATTTTTGGCTGCCTTGGGTCTTTGTTGCTGCGCGTGGGCTTTCTCTAGTTGCAGCGAGTGGGGGCTGCTCTTCGTTGTGGTGTGCGGGCTTCTCATTGCGGTGGCTTCTCTTGTTGTGGAGCACGGGCTCTAGGCACTTGGGCTTCAGTAGTTGTGGCTTGTGGTTCTAGAGCACAGGCTCAGTAGTTGTGGTGCACAGGCTTAGTTGTCCTGCGGCATGTGGGATCTCCCGGACCAGGGCTCAAACCCGTGTCCCCTGCATTGGCAGGTGGATTCTTAACCACTGAGCCACCAGGGAAGCCCCTGCAAATGCTTTAAATGTGCAGGGTGCAAAACTGACTATTGATCAGGGCAAATTTGACTGTTAAGAAACAGATATGTCCTGTCAAGACAAATAAGCCTGCAGTCCCAATACTAATTCAATATACCAGTTGTTGAAATATACTGTTGCAAATATCTTTAACATGTTGTAGTCAACTAACTTCGTGAGGCAGCAGTTTGTATCTTAATTTTAAATTTCAGCTTAAAGATGTCTATAATTTCATTTTAGAAAAAAACCCCACAATTCATGAAAACAATTTTGGCTTAAAGTAATGAGCTGGAGCAGAATTTCTTGCATTACTGTCTCTGGGGTCACAGAATATTCCACGAGGTAGAATTGTGGTAAGGCAGTCCTAAATTCTAAAGTCAACTCTTTCTCACTTTTCATTCACTCATTAATTAATCCATCCATCCATCTAGCCATCCAAGTCAACCAATATACATTGAAAATGCCTACTATAAGCAAGGCACTGTAATAAGTGCTGGGAATACACTAGAGAAAGAAGATGCGATTTGGGCTGTCCTGGAGACCACAGGCTACTGGGAGAAAGAGGCAGTAAAAGAGTAAACAAACAAATATTGCGATATATGCTTTGAAGAAATTAACAAGCTGCTGTGATACAGAAAAATAAACATCTGCTTTATAAAGGGTTGTGATGGAAGGTCTCTGAGATGGTAATATTTAAACTTAAGACCTTAAAGAAGAAATCACGTCTGCAAAATGGAGAGAAAGAGTATAACTTAACATTGTGAACCTGTTTCCAAATCCATACAATGGGATTTAAAATATTTTGAGCATTATACACAAAGCATCTAGCACACTGTTGAAGCTCTCAGTAGAAGTTATCTCCTTTCACTTCAGGGTCTACGAAAAGCTCAGGATGTGGGCAAGTAAGCAGATGGTTTGAGGGAGATGGGCAAGGTAGACCCCCAAACCACAGTGGTGCTACATTATTCTTTGGCCTAGTGGTAAGTAATGGATGGGGCCAGCAAGACCACAGGAGCAAGGCCTCTGAAGCACTGCTGCTTTGAACTGGGGGGCACATTCTTGGAGCTGTATTAAAATAAAAACTGTTGCTAACGATGAATCACATCCTTAGTGTATTAACTATGAAGTTTAGTGGATGGTTGGAATTGATACTTGACTTTTTAAAAAAACTCTTTAGCCTTACATATGAGGATAATCTTCAGGGAGATTTATCAAGCTCCGAAGCTGCTAAAGAGATCCCTTTAAATCAATACTATTAGGATCCTAATTAGAAAAATTAATTTACTGCTAGAAATGACAAGATGGTGCTTTTATAGTTGGAAGTTGTAAAGTAATAGACATTTTCAAGATTCTTAAAATTTCTCCTAACCTTGCAGAAAACTTTGTTGGAGAAAGAACCATTGTCAAAAGTCCCTTACCTCTAGCTCCTTAGACGGAATTCCTTGATCTAGTAAACCCCGCAACATTCGAATGACTGATTTCAACTCCGAACCGGTGTATTTACTGGAGGGAAGCACTTTGACAATGGGGAGTGTGGTGAGCTCCTCATCTGTCAGAAAGGGATGACCTAACAAGAAGACGGCAGGTGATTTAAAAAAAAAAAAAAAATTCCCCCCAGAATTGATTTAGCCAATAAGAGAGCTAATTTTAGCCAGTAAGAGAACCAATTTGATCCTATTCTCACCTCATCTATTTTTTACAAAAGTGAGAGTCTTTGAATTAATAAGGCAATAGAACTAATAATTAGGCAGATAACTACAATCATCAAAGGAAAATCCTGGCCATAGCAAGATCCTTGTACCCAACTTTTAAGGGAACACCTCACTGACTGTTCAGAGTTCTTAAGGCTCTTGGCTGTCAATTTCTTACAGCTTCTAAAGGAGTTTAAATTGTTTCTCTTTGCTTCTCTGGACCCAAATGGCACTGTTTACTTGATGAGAATGTATTTAGTCCTGTTTTTATTTTGCATTTAAATTAGCCTCCAAGCACATGGAGAAAAGATGAAGGGAGATGCTTCAGAAATTCCTTACAAGGGGACATGGCACTAGAAACACTGATTTCTCCCCTCTCTACCCACCCTTGGTACTCAGTGCCACTATCTCTGTCATTTGATAGTTTTCTCCATGCAAATGAAATCCTAAGGGTCTTTAGGAGTTTACCAAACAAGTGCTATCAATGTCTAAGAAGAGATATGTGTCTAACTTAGTACCTGCTCTATCTATGGAAAATGCTGATAACAGAAGGCAACTGTTATCCTGGAAGAAAGTAGGAGAGACTTCTTGCTATAGTCTGCACAAGTGTAGCTTTAATTACATCAATCAGTTGATAAAAGCATTTTGATGATGCAGCTACTATGCACGCAACAGTAATTCCAGGCACTGGGGGATCTCAAGAAGCTTAAGGTCTGTCTGGGGCGAAGACTAGTTGTGAATACAAAATCCAATCATATGAAATAACTGTAAACTTTTACAGAACTGAGTGTGAATGCAACAGCAGCTCAGAGGCTGGCGAGATGAACCTGGGTTACAGGATTTGAGCATTTCCATTGACACCAACAATCCAACTAAATCAAAAAAGTGTTAATTCGACTCCTTTAATTTCTTTCAACAATGACTTCAAATTACAAAACTGTGTTCTTTCACTGCATTAATATAACATTTCCTTACATGAAAAAAGAGAAATAAAACGCTGAATAGAACTTCATTTATCTGCTGGCTCAGTATAAAACAAGAGAGGCAGTAATAGTGAGGACAGACCAACTGACTCTTGCTCTTAAAAATTTTCCTATCTTTGAGCTATTCTTCTTACTTTACTATAAATAAAATGTGCTCCTCGACTTCTTATTCCAAGATGGCAAAATTGTTACTCTGTGTTTCCACTTAAAATATTTATACATCTATTTACATGTTTTACTCCAAGCCACTGAGAATTTTAGCCTAATAACTGTGCAAATATCTGGTCAATAAATGAATGTTGATGTTTGTCTATGTGATTTAACTTTATGTATAGAACTTAATAATGTAGACATATGGTGAAATAACATATCCATATATTCTGAAAACTGTAATTTTCAAACTTATTTTTTCTACCTATTGTTTTTGATTTTAAAAGTTGCTAATAAATTTCTTGCCTTTATTGGAATCTTCGTGGTTTGTCATTTCTATTGGCAATTCATCACTTCCCCATGTTATTTCATCATCATCATCAGTCTTCTTTTCTGCTGACTTGTGAATTAAGCTATGACAACAAAACACATTTATATTTTCTTCAGTTATGTGTCCAAAATAAATTGAAATATTATGTCCTTGAACTACATATTTCCACTACAATTATTATGGTATTTAAAAATAGATTATCTGATTAAAAAAACCTTAAATCCACAATTCCTAAAATTTATTGGTAAATATAAATTAAACTGAGGTACAGAATTGTTTAATATGGTTTAAATTTTGTCCTCAAACAAATCCCAAGTCTTTGAACCTTAGGTTGAAGGAGTCCTCTTGGGGATGGAGAAGGTGGTGGTTTGTTTCCACCCTTCCACTTGGATGAATGATTACAACTGTGTAAGTAGAGCTCTCTTTTGTTTTTTTTAACAGCTGTCTACTATTGTACTGTATGAATGATTCTTCATTTAATTACAGAAGTCCCTACCGATGGACATCAGTCTTTCAGTACAATTGGGGGTGAAAAGGACACTCTGGTATCTGGGCACTCACTTAATGTAATAAAACTCAGTACAAGTTCTCATTATTCTAGGGGTGCACAGCAGATGCCATCTCTCGGGTAAGGTGGGTGGCTAGAAAAGAGAAACTAGGTAGAAGAATAACATTTAGTGATAAGATGAGATGAAAAAGGATAATGCAAAGGCCTGAATACATTTTTAACTTTCTGATGCTCAGGGGAACAAAGCACAGTACATTTTGTCTGATGACATTATTATACACCATTAAGGCAGGACATGCACTAATGCTCCCAAAACATTGTAACAGGACAGCAATTATGCTGCTTTTATGGTGGATGCTTTCCTCTGCTCCAACTAATTGTACATCACAATTAACATGTAATTTGCAAGTTCTGCATCCATGAGGTCTTTTTGGTCTTCTAGCAAGTATGCTTTGTTTGGAAGGATATGTTTTGGAGATCCTCCCATAAGGATCCTCCTTTCTTTCTCATTCTTTTGAACAGCTGCTTAGTATTTCATTGTATGAGTACACCCTAATTTATTTTGTGTCTATTATGGTTTTTTACTACTATAAACAATGTTGCCATGAATATTCTTATAGAAGTGTCTGCATACATATGGTAGTAGGATCAATTCTTAGAAATAAAATTGCTAGGTTGAAGGGAATGTACTACAGTTCTTTGAACCTTTGACACGTATCATTGTAAGATACGCTATTCTGAATTAGGTCACAATGAGAGATACTTGGACTACCTATGTGCCAAACACCTGGAACAGCTGGCTGGGTTGTGGGTTCATAGACCCTGTCTTCACCCCGCAGTGACCCTGACCAGCCACAGGCCGTGAGGTCTCAGGGGGCCATTCCTGCAGTGGGGCCTGTGGTTGATACATGGACTTCCTTGTCCCCAAGCAAATCTCTAGGAGGTTAGAACCCAGAGTTGACTAAGTCTCTGCTTGAAACCAGGTCACAACCATGGCTTAGCAGGGGCAGAGAGGGGAGACAGAGTGAATAATAAAGCAGGCAGGTTGTGAGGGCCACCATAAACTTCGCAGGAGTTCCTTCAAAGGCATTTCTGTTAACCGTACCCTTCTGAGATCTACATGTCCTTCGAGTTCCTTCGAGGCTGTTTTTGTCTGTTTTGTGCCCTTTTTCCCCTTCATTGTTATTTAAAAAATAAAATAGTTTATATATACGTCAGCAAGCAGAAGAGTGTTTAGACTTTTTTTCTTTTTGGTAGATGAAGTATGGGAAGCGAAAACCTTCTGAAGTTCTAGTCTAGTCATGTTATAAAGTTGAGCGTGGCCCCGCGTGCCGGAACTCTTAAACAGGTCAGCTGCCGTCACCCCATTTTTTCACACAGTGCCCAGGAGACAGGCTCCCAACAGGCCACTCTGAGGCCAACCTTCTTTGGCAGAGAGGGAGTCTGTGAAGTCCCAGGCATTTAGGGCTGCGTGGGTGGGACTAGGACAAGGTGGTGGTTAGGGGTGAACAAGTGGATGAGGCTTGGGGCCCGGCCCGCCCACCCCCAGCTTTCATCAGAGCAGTCCAGGATTTGTCTGTTTCTAGTAGTAGCTGTGTGGCCTTGGGCCACAGCACGTTCCTGCGTGCCAGACACCACTCTAAGCTCTTGAGGTGTATTGGTCATTTAATCCTCACACAATCTAGGAGGTAGACAGATACTATCCCTGTTTTAGAGATGAGCTCAGGTAATTTGCTCAAGATCACAGAGTAAGTGACAAAGCCAGGACACAAACTGGGCAGCTTGATTCCAAGCCCATGTTCTTAATCTCTACCAGTTTGCCTCCCAACTGACATGGGGTTGCTCACACCCTCTCATTTTCTCTCTTTTCCTTCTATTTATCTCCCATGTTGGCCTCTGCATTTCCCCTCTGGCCCTCTCCAGTTCATTCTCCACAGTACACATCTTATCATGTCAGTCCCCTGCTTAAAAAACTCCATGGCCCCCATTTCTCTTGGGATAAAGGCCAAGGTCCTTATCCTGCTCCCTTCTCATCTTGGGCCACTCTCCTGTTTGCTCAGCCACTCTGGTCTAGTTCAGGTGTTCAGGTGCTCTGTGCTCTCTCCCGCCCTGGGGTCTTTGTAGACGCTATTCCTCTGCTTGGACAGTTCCACGCCATCCTTCCCCTACCCCTACCCCTGTCCTAGGTGACTCCTGTTTATTCTTCGGAACGTAAATGTCTCTTCATGGAGAAACCTCACCTACTACTTACTGTCTGAGAACATCAAGCCCCCAGGTGATATCCTCTCACAGTCTGTCATGACTTTTTACGATAAACAGCATTTATCATGGTCTATGATGATTTATTTGTGGGATTATTTGATTAATATTTGCCTTTATGCTAGACTGTGAGTTCCTTGGGTTAAGGAGCTTCTTTGTCTTGTTAACAGTGTATTTCAAGCACATTGTCTGGTTTATATTAGGTGCTCAATAAATATCTGGAGAATAATAATAATAATAAAAGATACGCTATTACTTTGCTTACATTAAGAAAGAAATAATATCAGACTATAATTTTATGACCCTTCATGAGATGTTAAAATTCTTAAAAAGTGTTTCCAAGAATCAGTAACATGTTAATAAAATCTGTATGTTAATAGTGTTTTCAATTTGCCACCCAAAGAATTTACACTAATTTATTCTTCCTCCCTTCCCCTGTTGACAGGGAAAAGCCTGTATCTTATTACTATTGGTGGCTGGCCCAGATACTTGCTGATGTTTTAAATATAAAACTATGCATTTCTATGTTAACAATATGTACCCACTGTCTAACTTTACTTAGTGAAAATTCAGTGTCAATTTGCTTTTCTAGGAAAATGGAAATAGCTCCCTTTGACTGTTTGGTTATCATTTAATATGAAGCAAAATTTATGTACAACCATTTTGTTGGCCAACAATATATATAAACTCTTCCTGATACATCATTTAGTGTTATAAAAAAATCTTATTTTATGTTAGAAACCATTTTCAAAAAGAAAAACATTTGTGGGGGTTTAAAATGTTTCTTACCTTCTTTGGTTTTATTTTCTTATTAAAGAATGAAATTTGTGAAGTATAGAAAAATTTAGAGAAACAGAAAAATAGGTTACCTATAATCACACCAGGAGAAGGTACTATCATCATTGCTGGCACATTTCCTTTTAGACTTTTCTTGCATTTTTTCTGATGGTCAAGAGAATACATTGCTTTTTTTGAGCAATGTCATAACAAACACATTGTCACATGTCACTAGAACCTCCTTGTAACAACATTCAGAAACATTTTTAATATTCAACCATAGTTCCATAATCTACTCAATAAGTCTCATTATACTGGAAAAGACACATTAATTTAAAAATCAACATCTAAATGGAAATCTTGAGAGCACTTCTAAAAAAGAGAATGAAAGTGTTATAAATATTTGAAAAATTATTTTTTTACCTTTCAGTTTTTACTTTTTCTTCACAATATTCCTCACAGCCATTCATTTTGGTTGACTACAACAAAGAGAAACCAAAATCAAATTAGCCCATTGTACCAAAAAAAAAAAAAAAAACCAAAAACAATCTTATATAATGTTCAATTTTATTTCCTATATTTACTGTTATTGTTCATCATCATGTTACAAAGACACACAACATTCAATTAATGCATGCCAAACTGTGGCTAAGGCATCTGCAGTGGCACAAGAGTTTTGGCTGGCTCCACTTATTCACCTCACACTCATCCTGGCTTTTCATTCATTTCTTTTTTTATATATATAAATTTTATTTATTTATTTATTGGCTGTGTTGGGTCTTCATTGCTGCACGCAGGCTTTCTCTAGTTGTGGCGAGTGGGGGCTACCCTTCCTTGCGGTGCGTGGGCCTCTCATTGCGGTGGCTTCTCTTGTTGCGCAGCACGGGCTCTAGGCGCGTGGGCTTCAGTAGTTGTGGCTCGTGGGCTCTAGAGCGCAGGCTCAGTAGTTGTGGTGCATGGGCTTAGTTGCTCTGCGGCATATGGGATCTTCCCAGACCAGGGCTTGAACCCGTGTCTCCTGCATCAGCAGGCGGATTCTTAACCACTGCGCCACCAGGGAAGTCCCTTTCATTTCTTATATAAGGGATATGAATGTATAGAGGTAAGGAAAAAGAAAAAGGAAAATCTAAAGTAACAATTATTTAGATGTGCATACATGGCATGTGTTTTTACACTACTTCAGTTTTAAAATCTAAAATTTCCAATGTGTTAAATTATCTTGCCCATTTATTTAATTTTAAAAATTTTTAATTGAAGTATAGTTGATTTACAATGTTTTGTTAGTTTCTGGTGTACAGCAAAGTGATTCACATACACACACACACATATATATACACACACATGTATATTCTTTTTCATGTTCTTTTCCATTATGGTTTATTACAGAATATTGAATATAGTTCCCTGTGCTATACAGTAGGACCTTGTTGTTTATCTGTTTTATTTATAGTAGTTTGTATATGCTGATACCAAACTCCTAATTTATCCCTCTCCCACCCCTTTTCCCCTTTGGTAACCATAAAGTTTTCTATATCTGTGAGTCTGTTTCTGTTTTGTAAATAAGTTCATTTGTATCATATTTTTTTCTTTTTTGTTTTTCATACTTTATTCCTTATACTGATAGGTTAAGAAAGTAAAATTTTCCTAAGTACTGATTCATAAATAATGTTTATAAGCGGGACACAAAACATTCAGTTTCACAAACAGTAATATCCAATGATCCCTGTAAATGCAATTTTAATCCTTACTTTAAGCTAAGTGCAAGAATAATACAATAAGCTAAATACACACAAAACCTGTATATGCTGAACTACAAAAGTGGTTTCCATAGCCACACATGGTCTTAGTCAAGTACACATTTCCACAATGAACAAGTACTAACAAATAAGTTAATAAAACACTACCCCAAATGCTTATCCTGCCATCAGCTTTTTCAGCAATGCCATTCCTGCTACTGAAAGCACTTATTTTTAGAAGCTTTGACCTGGGAAAATGAGTTCTCTTAAAAACTGACAAATAGTATAAGCCCTGAAGATTTTAAATCAAATAAGTCTTCCAACACAGAAGCATTCATAGGAAAGTTTTAGTTTCTCAAAAAATAAAAAATTAAAATGAAAAAAATCACTCTTGTTATCTATAGAAGAGAGTATTAAAACAAATTATCTTAAGACAAATAAACACTCTTAAAAAAGGTTGTATTTTCTATCATTTTCTCCTTAAAAGAAACACAAACCAGTTCACTATCTTTTAATAACTTAAGACTACTGTAATCTAAAAACTTTAGAATACATGAAACACATGTCTTAGCTATCAAAGGTACCATTTAGATTTCACATAATAAACAGCTACAGTACAGCCTACAATGGCACAAGTACACCTAATACATAATTATTAATTCATCATTTAGATGGTCAAAAGTCAGAAGGAACTGAATAGTTTGCAAGGTACTTTGACTTACATGTGGTCATTAAAATCCAGTAATTAATTCAAAGTATGGTAATATAATGGCAGGCAATTAAAGGCTCAAATATCACTCTAAAATTGAAGACATGAAAATGAAGACTGAAAATATTGTGGTTCTCTTTCTTTCACATGGCTAGATATCAGAACCTTACTGTGGAAAATATAGTTATTAAATATGGTTTCCCCAGAAAATAATGAAGCTTCCGAAAGTACAAAAGGTGTCAAGATCCATAGTTTGCTTCATCAAATGCTTTTCTAGCTCGTTTCAATTCTTCATTCATAGTAAGCAAGTCTTTAACCCTAGCAAACTTTCTTGGGTCCTTTCGAATCAAGAAGACGATATCTTCAACTTGTACCCGACCTTGTCTTCCAATTGACATTGCCTTGTGAGTCATTTCGGTGATGAACTCTATGACAAGGTCTTCAAGAATATCTACTGACTCAGCATAAGGATTCTGGTCATCCCCAAACCCATACATCATACACCGTAATTCTTTAGAAAAAAGTCTCTTTTACCCTGTCCACCTTCTGCACCTCCTCCAATTTCTTCATTTTCTTCCTCAAAGGTGGGGTCTTCTTCTTCATCTGCCATCCCAGCAGCCAGCCACCTCCAGGGCTTGTATCATATTTTAGATTCCACATATAAGGGCTATCATATTTGCCCTTTTATTTTTTAAAGGGAGGGGTGTCTCCCTAGGAAACTGAGATCAATCAGTTCATACTTTAACTGAGTATGGTGTCACAGAGACCCAAGTCCTGCAGAAGCAGTATGCTACAATCAGAAAGAGATGTCAAGTTGCATTCTTACATGGTTAATCTTACATTTAAATCTTCATTAGGACAAATTATCTTAAACGGGAAATTCTTTCCATTTCAAGATCCTGCATTATCTGGCCTCTGTCTACCTCTACAATCCATCTGGCTTTACTCTCCTCTTCACTAACTGAAGGCTTCAAACGGATGGGCCTTTCTTTTAGCTCTTCAAAATCGCTCTTTTTTTCACTTTTTCCTTGTTTAATCTAAGTGTCTTTACCTTCTGAGGATGTTCCTAACCACCCAGTCTAAAAGTGGATCTCCTTGGTATTCTCTTTTGTAGCGCTTTTTTAAACTTCAGAGACCTTATCACAACTTGTAATTGCATATTTTTTTGATCTTTTAGGTACAGACTCTGTAGAGTTAAAAAGTTAAGTTACTCTGATATCAATTTCAGTTTATCTGAAGGAAACACAGAACTGCTATGGCGGAAGAAATAAAGTAGATTGCTTTTATCCACTGACAACTGAAAAAAAAGCTTCTTAGACCTTATCTGTTTTTTTAAAAAAATTATTTGTTTTTCGCTGCGTTGGGTCTTTGTTGCTGCGTGCGGGCTTTCTTTAGTTGCAGCGACCGGGGGCTGCTCTTCGTTGCAGTGTGCAGGCTTCTCATTGCGGTGGCTTCTCTTGTTGCGGAGCACAGGCTCTAGGTGCACGGGCTTCAGCAGTTGCGGCACGCGGGCTTAGTTGCTCTGCGGCATGTGGGATCTTCCCGGACCAGGGTTTGAACCCATGTCCCCTGCCTTGGCAAGCGGATTCTTAACAACTGCGCCACCAGGGAAGCCCCCCTTATCTGTTTTTAGAAGTTGATAATTTTAGTCTGGGTTAAAACTTTTTTCCAAGTAAAGTCATTTGGATTTCCTATTCCCCATCATAATCCTGATCTAGGAATCACCATGTGTGCAATCATTTTGCAAAGTATACAGCCTTTTATAAGAGTAAAGTGTTATTGGGCTTCCCTGGTGGCGCAGTGGTTAAGAATCCGCCTGCCAATGCAGGGGGCACGGGTTCGAACCCTGGGCCTGGAAGATCCCACATGCTGCAGAGCAACTAAAGCCCGTGTGCCACAACTACTGAGCCTGCCCTCTAGAGTCTGTGAGCCACAACTACTGAAGCCCACGCACCTAGAGCCTGTGCTCTGCAACAAGAGAAGCCACCACAATGAGAAGCCCACAGACCACGACAAAGAGAAAGCCCACGCGCAGCAACGAAGACCCAATGCAGCCAAAAATAAATAATTAAAAAAAAAGAGTAAAGTGTTATTATTAACATTAAAATAATGAGATAAAGCCCAATTGGAAATACACTAGAGCAATACTTGTATTAACCAATTTTTCACTATTTTTGCAAAGTTTACCTATGTATGGTTTGGGGGTAGGTCAGTCTCTCTTCTCATTCTGGATTGTAGGCTCTTTGGAAGAGGAGGAAGCTGTAGTACTGCCTCAGGGAAAAGATTTAAGGTTTTTATCATGGCCAGCCTGTTTGAAGGTTAGTCTGTAGTCCCACTGATCAAAGAATCCAGATCCAGCAACTTGAAGAGTAGAGGAGGCATCTGCTGGATCTAGGACCAGCTACATAATTTGTAGTCCCCAGTGCGAGATGAAAATATGGGCTCTTTCTTTGGCATGGCATGTAAGTCATTTCATGAACTCATCCCTGCCTATCTCTTAAGCCTTAGCTTTCAAGACACCATGTGATACCCTAATAGCAATGATTTAGTGCCCTTAATTTTCCATGTTGATCCAGACCTTCATACCTTTGCTGAGAAGCTCCTCGGTATGGAATGCTCTTTCCCATTTTATCTCACCTATCAAAATCTTTAAAATGCTAATTCTCTAGGAGGCTTTAATAACCATACCCACATACTCCTGTATAGCCCCTATATTCCCTAATTCTTTATAATCCTGTCTGAACTACACACAGACACTCCATAAAAAAGCAGGATATGTTTTTTTACTATAGCTTTTTGTAGAGTTGAAAGTAAAATTAAGTTATTCTGATATTAATTTCAATTTATTTGTGGGAAATCAGAGCTTCCATGGAGGAAGAAAATTTACTTATTTGCATGTGTACATCTCCCAAATTGACTGCTAGACTGTACAAGCAAATTTAGGACAGAAACCCTGACGTCCCTTCTTACCCTGTTATCCCCAAAATAATCAAACAAGTTCAGCAACAGCTGAAGTGAAGAGTTTTGAAACTTTAGGTAGTAATTTACAATAATGTATATGACTGGCATTCATTCCTTCATTCACAAATAACACACAGACATTGGCCTGAAGTACTTCACTAAGAGGTACAGTAGTACCCCTTTATCTGAGGGGCGATATGTCCCAAGACACCCAGTAAATGCCTGAAACCACGGAGAGTGCTGAACTGTTTTCTGTTCATGTCTTCCACTCACAAATTAAATGCCTTTTCCATCTTAACTAAGCATTTATCATGCACTGTGGCCTTAACTTTTGCAGTTTGAGGTGCAACAGCAAAACTAGCACAAATTTCTTTTTCCTTTTTCACAATTTCGCAGATAGATTTGTTCTTACCGTAGATCTTAGCAACTAACCTCAGCATACGATTTTTCTCTTTCCTTATGAAGTAGAGAACTTTCACCTTTTCACTTAAAGGAAGCAGTTATGGCTTCTCTTTGGCAACATCCAGATTGCCAGCATCACTACTCTTGTACTGCAGGGCCATCATTGAATAAGAGTTACATGAACACAAACACTTCGATACTGCAATGACTGCTCCGATAACCAAGATGGCTACTAAGTGACTAATGGGGAAGATACACTGGACAAAGGGATGATTTATGTCCTGGGTGGGACGGAGTGAGATGGCGCAGAATTTCATCTCACTACTTAGAATGGCACACCATTTAAAACTCACGAATTGTTTATTTCTGGAATTTTCCATTTAACATTTTCTGACTGTGGTTGACTGTAAGTAACTGAAACCCCTGAAAGTGAAACTGTAGATGGGGGGCAGGGGCTACTGTAGTCAAGTATAGAGACAGTTAATTGCAGCAGAGGGACAAATGCAATGACTTGCACAAGTAGCTATCAGAGGGACAATCTTTCTTTTTAAAAAGGACATTCCTCTACTTTTTATAATACCAGTGGATAGCACCTTAACTTTTGGCACATGATAAAATTTTCAGGGTTGCAAAATATACTGTTAAGAACAAATTCAGTAAATAATCATTTGTTTAGGGTGATTCCCAACATGGCACACTTACAAATTTCTGAATATTTAAAAAAACTCTAAGGAACTCTTAGAACTACTCAAATGTAGGTAATATTCGAGAAACGTTAAGATGAAACAAAACTTTTCTAGAATACTGGTTCAGTCTTTCTTTCATGGATGGAGATGTCATATTTGTCTCTTTTGAATTTGCCTTCTTATGAATATAATTACCATTGTGACTTTAACACATTTAGATTTTGAAACACATGAAACATTTTCATGTTTTTATTTCAGTACCTTGTATCCTCTTCTCCTAAATTTGTTTTGTGCTTTCTTTGTTTTGCTTACCATTAGTCAAAATCTCTTCTAAAGCAGAAGTCTTATCTATTCAAGTGCTAATTTATTGTTTTTAAGGATGGACTGGCCCAAAATACTTGGTCTTAAACATCTTGAATTCTCAAGACACAGATTTGTGGGCTCTATCTATACTTTGGTGACAGGACAACTTATGTATTATTTACATAATATTTCCTAATAAGTGGTAGGAATATTCTCCCTCCACGAACCTTAATTTTTAGATTTGTTCTGGATAGTTTTACATCCTAATTCTACTATGTAAACTTTAGAATCATTTCACAAAGCCACCCTGCCTCTCATTAAAACAAACAACGAAACAAAACAGAAACCTCAAAATATTTTATGGGACCATATTTAATTGAGGGGTGAATCTAGGGAGAACTTAAATTTTAGATTTTTTTCTATGAAAGAACAAGGAATGTTTTCCTTTAATACTTCTTTTGTGCTTCTCTGTAGAGTTTTAAAGTTTTCATAATATAAATATGTACATTTTTGGTTGAATTTATGCCTAGAGCTCTTGTTTTGTAACTATTGTGAATAAAATTTTATTTGATTAGACATATTTAAATTTTACATATCCACACAAAGACGTGCACATGAGTGTTCTTTGTTTCATCTTTTTAAAAATTTATTTATTTTATTTATTTATTTTTGGCTGCATTGGGTCTTCATTGCTGTGCATGGACTTTCTCTAGTTGCGGCAAGCAGGGGCTACTCTTCGTTGCGGTGCACGGGCTTCTCGTTGTGGTGGCTTCTCTTGTTGCAAAGCATGGGCTCTAGGCATCTGGGCTTCAGTAGCTGTGGCATGCAGGCTCAGTAGTTGTGGCACACGGGCTCAGTTGCTCCACGGCACGTGGGATCCTTCCAGACCAGGGATCGAACCTGTGTTCCCTGCACTGGCAGGCGGATTCTCAACCACTGTGCCACTCAGGAAGCCCTTGATTATATTTTATAAGTGGTTAAGGCAAAGACTGTGTTATGAACTGACCTGTGTCCCCCCAAACTTCACAGGTTGAAGCCCTAACCCCCAATGGGACTGTATTTGGAAATAGGGTCTTTATGGAGATAATTGAGGCTAAATGAGGTCATGAGGATAGGGCTCTAACCCAATAGGATTAGTGTCCTTATAAGAAGAGGAAGAGACACCAGGCGTGTGTGCACACAAAGGAAAGACCATGTGAGGACACAGCTAGAAGAGGGCTGCCTGCAAGCCAAGGAGAGAGGTCTTGCCAGAAACCAAAACGGCTAACACCCTGATCGTAGATGTCCAGCCTCAAGACCTGTGAAAACATAAATTTTCTCTCTTTTTTTAAGCCACTCAGGTTGTGGTGTTTTGTTATGGCAGCCCAAGCAAACTAGAACAGACTGCAAACTCAAATGCCTGCAGGAATCAGAAAAATAATATAAACCTTTGAAATGCTGGGGTTGAGGGCATAATTCTGTCTTGTGAGACCCGAGAATTTACATTATAAAGAAATAGGAATCTTTGCTGCATTACTGTTTATAATAAATATACTACTCATCAATAGATAGCCAATTTAATAAATTATGGTATATCTATGCAAGAGAATAATAGGGAAGCATTAGAAAGTATGAGACAGAGAGGGCAGACAGCAGAAGCAAGAGGAACTACAATCCTGCAGACTGTGGAACAAAAACCACATTCGCACAAAGATAGACAAGATGAAAAGGCAGAGGGCTATGTACCAGATGAAGGAACAAGATAAAACCCCAGAAAAACAACTAAATGAAGTGGAGATAGGCAACCTTCCAGAAAAAGAATTCAGAATAATGATAGTCAAGATGATCCAGGACCTCGGAAAAACAATGGAGGCAAAGATCGAGAAGATGCAAGAAATGTTTAACAAAGACCTAGAAGAATTAAAGAACAAACAAACAGAGATGAACAATATAATAACTGGAATGAAAACTACACTAGAAGGAATCAATAGCAGAATAACTAAGACAGAAGAACGGATAAGTGACCTGGAAGATAGAATGGTGGAATTAACTGCTGCAGAACAGAATAAAGAAAAAAGAAAGAAAAGAAATGAAGACAGCTTAACAGACCTCTGGGACAACATTAAACGCAACAACATTTGCATTATAGGGGTCCCAGAAGGAGAAGAGAGAGAGAAAGGACCCGAGAAAATATTTGAAGAGATTATAGTCGAAAACTTCCCTAACATGGGAAAGGAAATAGCCACCCAAGTTCAGGAAGTGCAGCAAGTCCCATACAGGATAAACCCAAGGAGAAACACGCTGAGACACATAGTAATCAAATTGGCAAAAATTAAAGAAATTATTGAAAGCAGCAAGGGAAAAACGACAAATAACATACAAGGGAACTCCCGTAAGGTTAACAGCTGATTTCTCAACAGAAACTTTACACGCCAGAAGGGAGTGGCATGATATATTTTAAGTGATGAAAGGGAAGAAACTACAACCAAGATGACTCTACCCGGCAAGGATCTCATTCAGATTCGATGGAGAAATCAAAAGCTTTACAGACAAGCAAAAGCTAAGAGAATTCTGCACCACCAAACCAGCTCTACAACAAATGCTAAAGGAACTTCTCTAAGTGGGAAACACAAGAGAAGAAAAGGACCTACAAAAACAAACCCAAAACAATTAAGAAAATGATCATAGGAACATACATATCGATAATTACCTTAAACATGAATGGATTAAATGTTCCAACCAAAAGACACAGGCTTGCTGAATGGATACAAAAAGAAGACCCATAATATGCTGTCTACAAGAGACCCACTTCAGACCTAGGGACATATACACCCTGAAAGTGAGGGGATGGAAAAAGATATTCCATGCAAATGGAAATCAAAAGAAAGCTGGAGTAGCTATACTCATATCAGATAAAATAGACTTTAAAATACAGAATGTTACAAGAGACAAGGAAGGACACTACATAATGATCAAGGGATCAATCCAAGAAGAAGATTTAACAATTATAAATATATATGCACCCAACATAGGAGCACCTCAATATATAAGGCAACTGCTAACAGCTATAAAAGAGGAAATCGACAGTAACACAATAATAGTGAGGGATGTTAACAGCTAACTTACACCAATGGACAGATCATCCAAAATGAAAATAAATAAGGAAACAGAAGCTTTAAATGACACAATAGACCAGATAGATTTAATTGATATTATAGGACATTGTATCCAAAAACAGCAGATTACACTTTCTTCTCAAGTGCGCATGGAACATTCTCCAGGATAGATCACATCTTGGGTCACAAATCAAGCCTCACTAAATTTAAGAAAATTGAAATCATATCAAGCATCTTTTCTGACCACAACACTATGAGATTAGAAATGCATTACAGGGAAAAAAACGTAAAAAACACAAACACATGGAGGCTAAACAATACGTTACTAAATAACCAAGAGATCACTGAAGAAATCAGAGGAAATCAAAAAACACCTAGAGACAAATGACGATGAAAACACGACGATCCGGAGATTAACCAAGATGGCGGAGTAGAAGGACGTGCTCTCACTCCCTCTTGCGAGAGCACCAGAATCACAACTGGCTGCTGGACAATCATTGACAGGAAGACCCTGGACTTCACCAAGGAGGACACCCCACGTCCAAGGACAGAGGAGAAGCCACAGTGAGACGGTAGGAGGGGCGCAATCAGAGTAAAATCAAATCCCATAACTGCTGGGTGGGTGACTCACAGACTGGCGAACACTTATACCACAGAAGTCCACCCACTGGAGTGAAGGTTCTGAGCCCCACCTCAGGCTTCCCAACCTGGGGGTCCGGCAACGGGAGGAGGAATTCCTAGAGAATCAGACTTTGAAGTCTAGTGGGAATTGATTGCAGGACTGTGACAGGACTGGGGGAAACAGAGACCCCACTCTTGGAGGGCACACACAAAGTAATGTGTGCATCGGGACCCAGGGGAAGGAGCAGTGACCCTGGGGGAGACTGAACCAGACGTACCTGCTGGTGTTGGGGGGTCTCCTGCAGAGGCGAGTGGTGGCTCTGTTTCACCGTGGGGATAAGGACACTGGCAGCAGAGGTCCTGGGAAGTTCTCCTTGGCGTGAGCCCTCCCAGAGTCTGCCATTAACCCCACCAAAGAGCACGGGTAGGCTCCAGTGTTGGGTTGCCTCAGGCAAAACAACCAACAGGGAGGGAACCCAGCCCCACCCATCAACAGTCAAGTGGATTAAGGTTTTACTGGGCTCTGATCGCCACAGCAACAGGGAGGGAACCCAGCCCCACCCATCAACAGTCAAGTGGATTAAGGTTTTACTGAGCTCTGACCGCCACAGCAACAGTCAGCTCTACCCACCACCAGAGCCTCCCATCAAGCCTCTTAGATAGCCTCAACCACCAGAGGGCAGACAACAGAAGCAAGAAAAACTACAATCCTGCAGCCTGTGGACCAAAAACCACAGTTACAGAAAGACAGAGAAGATGAAAAGGCAGAGGGCTATGTACCAGATGAAGGAACAAGAAAAAACCCCAGAAAAACAACTAAATGAAGTGGAGATAGGCAACCTTCCAGAAAAAGAATTCAGAATAATGATAGTGAAGATGATCCAGGACCTCGGAATAAGAATGGAGGCAAAGATTGAGAAGATGCAAGAAATGATTAACAAAGACCTAGAAGAATTAAAGAACAAACAAACAGAGATGAACAATACAATAACTGAAATGAAAACTACACTAGAAGGAATCAATAGCAGAATAACTGAGGCAGAAGAACGGATAAGTGACCTGGAAGACAGAATGGTGGAATTCACTGCTGCGGAACAGACTAAAGAAAAAAGAATAAAAAGAAATGAAGACAGCCTAAGAGACCTCTGGGACAACATTAAACGCAACAACATTCGCATTATAGGGGTCCCAGAAGGAGAAGAGAGAGAGAAAGGACCAGAGAAAATATTTGAAGAGATTATAATCGAAAACTTCCCTAACATGGGAAAGGAAATAGCCACCCAAGTCCAGGAAGCGCAGAGAGTCCCATACAGAATAAACCCAAGGAGAAACACGCCGAGACACATAGTAATCAAAGTGGCAAAAATTAAAGACAAAGAAAAATTATTGAAAGCAGCAAGGGAAAAACGACAAATAACATACAAGGGAACCCCCATAAGGTTAACAGCTGATTTCTCAGCAGAAACTCTGCAAGCCAGAAGGGAGTGGCATGATATACTTAAAGTGATGAAAGGGAAGAACCTACAACCAAGATTACTCTACCCAGCAAGGATCTCATTTAGATTTGATGGAGAAATCAAAAGCTTTACAGACAAGCAAAAGCTAAGAGAATTCAGCACCACCAAACCAGCTCTACAACAAATGCTAAAGGAACTTCTCTAAGTGGGAAACACAAGAGAAGAAAAGGACCTACAAAAACAAACCCAAAACAATTAAGAAAATGGTCATAGGAACATACATATCGATAATTACCTTAAACGTGAATGGATTAAATGCCCCAACCAAAAGACATAGACTGGGTGAATGGATACAAAAACAAGACCCATATATATGCTGTCTACAAGAGACCCACTTCAGACCTAGGGACACATACAGACTGAAAGTGAGGGGATGGAAAAAGATATTCCATGCAAATGGAAATCAAAAGAAAGCTGGAGTAGCTATACTCATATCAGATAAAATAGACTTTAAAATAAAGAATGTTACAAGAGACAAGGAAGGACACTACATAATGATCCAGGGATCAATCCAAGAAGAAGATATAACAATTATAAATATATATGCACCCAACATAGGAGCACCTCAATACATAAGGCAACTGCTAACAGCTATAAAAGAGGAAATCGACAGTAACACAATCATAGTGGGGGACTTTAACACCTCACTTACACCAATGGACAGATCATCCAAAATGAAAATAAATAAGGAAACAGAAGCTTTAAATGACACAATAGACCAGATAGATTTAATTGATATATATAGGACATTCCATCCAAAAACGGCAGATTACACGTTCTTCTCAAGTGCACACGGAACATTCTCCAGGATAGATCACATCTTGGGTCACAAATCAAGCCTCAGTAAATTTAAGAAAATTGAAGTCATATCAAGCATCTTTTCTGACCACAACGCTATGAGATTAGAAATGAATTACAGGGAAAAAAACGTAAAAAAGACAAACACATGGAGGCTAAACAATACGTTACTAAATAACCAAGAGATCACTGAAGAAATCAAACAGGAAATAAAAAAATACCTAGAGACAAATGACAATGAAAACACGACGACCCAAAACCTATGGGATGCAGCAAAAGCGGTTCTAAGAGGGAAGTTTATAGCTATACAAGCCTACCTAAAGAAACAAGAAAAATCTCAAGTAAACAATCTAACTTTACACCTAAAGAAACTAGAGAAAGAAGAACAAACAAAACCCAAAGTTAGCAGAAGGAAAGAAATCATAAAGATCAGAGCAGAAATAAATGAAATAGAAACAAAGAAAACAATAGCAAAGATCAATAAAACTAAAAGTTGGTTCTTTGAGAAGATAAACAAAATTGATAAGCCATTAGCCAGACTCATCAAGAAAAAGAGGGAGAGGACTCAAATCAATAAAATCAGAAATGAAAAAGGAGAAGTTACAACAGACACCGCAGAAATACAAAACATCCTAAGAGACTACTACAAGCAACTTTATGCCAATAAAATGGACAACCTGGAAGAAATGGACAAATTCTTAGAAAGGTATAACCTTCCAAGACTGAATCAGGAAGAAACAGAAAATATCAACAGACCAATCACAAGTAATGAAATTGAAACTGTGATTAAAAATCTTCCAACAAACAAAAGTCCAGGACCAGATGGCTTCACAGGTGAATTCTATCAAACATTTAGAGAAGAGCTAACACCCATCCTTCTCAAACTCTTCCAAAAAATTGCAGAGGAAGGAACTCTCCCAAACTCATTCTATGAGGCCACCATCACCCTGATACCAAAACCAGACAAAGACACTACAAAAAAAGAAAATTACAGACCAATATCACTGATGAATATAGATGCAAAAATCCTCAACAAAATACTAGCAAACAGAATCCAACAACACATTAAAAGGATCATACACCACGATCAAGTGGGATTTCTCCCAGGGATGCAAGGATTCTTCAATATACGAAAATCAATCAATGTGATACACCATATTAACAAATTGAAGAATAAAAACCATATGATCATCTCAATAGATGCAGAAAAAGCTTTTGACAAAATTCAACACCCATTTATGATAAAAACTCTCCAGAAAGTGGGCATAGAGGGAACCTACCTCAACATAATAAAGGCCATATATGACAAACCCACAGCAAACATCATTCTCAATGGTGAAAAACTGAAAGCATTTCCTCTAAGATCAGGAACGAGACAAGGATGTCCACTCTCACCACTATTATTCAACATAGTTCTGGAAGTCCTAGCCACGGCAATCAGAGAAGACAAAGAAATAAAAGGAATACAAATTGGAAAAGAAGAAGTAAAACTGTCACTGTTTGCGGATGACATGATACTATACATAGAGAATCCTAAAACTGCCACCAGAAAACTGCTAGAGCTAATTAATGAATATGGTAAAGTTGCAGGTTACAAAATTAATGCACAGAAATCTCTTGCATTCCTATACACTAATGATGAAAAATCTGAAAGAGAAATTATGGAAACACTCCCATTTACCATTGCAACAAAAAGAATAAAATACCTAGGAATAAACCTACCTAGGGAGGCAAAAGACCTGTATGCAGAAAACTATAAGACACTGATGAAAGAAATTAAAGATGATACCAACAGATGGAGAGATATACCATGTTCTTGGATTGGAAGAATCAACATTGTGAAAATGAGTATACTACCCAAAGCAATCTACAGATTCAATGCAATCCCTATCAAATTACCAATGGCATTTTTTACGGAGCTAGAACAAATCATCTTAAAATTTGTATGGAGACACAAAAGACCCCGAATAGCCAAAGCAGTCTTGAGGCAAAAAAATGGATCTGGAGGAATCAGACTCCCTGACTTCAGACTATACTACAAAGCTACAGTAATCAAGACAATATGGTACTGGCACAAAAACAGAAACATAGATCAATGGAACAAGATAGAAAGCCCAGAGATTAACCCACGCACCTATGGTCAACTAATCTATGACAAAGGAGGCAAAGATATACAATGGAGAAAAGACAGTCTCTTCAATAAGTGGTGCTGGGAAAACTGGACAGCCACATGTAAAAGAATGAAATTAGAATACTCCCTAACACCATACACAAAAATAAACTCAAAATGGATTAGAGACCTAAATATAAGACTGGACACTATAAAACTCTTAGAGGAAAACATAGGAAGAACACTCTTTGACATAAATCACAGCAAGATCTTTTTCGATCCACCTCCTAGAGTAATGGAAATAAAAACAAAAATAAACAAGTGGGACCTAATGAAACTTCAAAGCTTTTGCACAGCAAAGGAAACCATAAACAAGACGAAAAGACAACCCTCAGAATGGGAGAAAATATTTGCAAATGAATCAACGGACAAAGGATTAATCTCCAAAATATATAAACAGCTCATTCAGCTCAATATCAAAGAAACAAACACCCCAATCCAAAAATGGGCAGAAGACCTAAATAGACATTTCTCCAAAGAAGACATACAGACGGCCACGAAGCACATGAAAAGATGCTCAACATCACTAATTATTAGAGAAATGCAAATCAAAACTACAATGAGGTATCACCTCACTCCTGTTAGAATGGGCATCATCAGAAAATCTACAAACAACAAATGCTGGAGAGGGTGTGGAGAAAAGGGAACCCTCTTGCACTGTTGGTGGGAATGTAAATTGATACAGCCACTATGGAGAACAATATGGAGGTTCCTTAAAAAACTAAAAATAGAATTACCATATGACCCAGCAATCCCACTACTGGGCATATACCCAGAGAAAACCGTAATTCAAAAAGACACGTGCACCCGAATGTTCATTGCAGCACTATTTACAATAGCCAGGTCATGGAAGCAACCTAAATGCCCATCAACAGACGAATGGATAAAGAAGTTGTGGTACATATATACGATGGAATATTATTCAGCCATAAAAAGGAACGAAATTGAGTCATTTGTTGAGAAGTGGATGGATCTAGAGACTGTCATACAGAGTGAAGTAAGTCAGAAAGAGAAAAACAAATATCGTATGTTAATGCATGTATGTGGAACGTAGAAAAATGGTACAGATGAGCCAGTTTGCAGGGCAGAAGTTGAGACACAGATGTAGAGAATGGACATATGGACACCAAGGGGGGAAAACTGCGATGAGGTGGGGATGGTGATGTGCTGAATTGGGCGATTGGGATTGACATGTATACACTGATGTGTATAAAACTGATGCCTAATAAGAACCTGCAGTATAAAAAAACAAGCAAAACAACTAATACTAAACTTTCATTGGGTTATTTGTATGGAAATATGTTAATATAAATGTTTCAGACATTACATGAAATTTCTAAAAATCTTATATTTGTATTTGTATGGAAATATGTTAATATAAATGTTTCAGACATTACATGAAATTTCTAAAAATCTTATATTTGTATTTGTATGGAAATATGTATGGAAATATGTTAATATAAATGTTTCAGACATTACATGAAATTTCTAAAAATCTTATATTTGTATTTGTATGGAAATATGTATGGAAATATGTTAATATAAATGTTTCAGACATTACAGGAAACGTCTAAAAATCTTATATGTTCTGGTATAATGTTATAAGTAATAATCCTAGTTATTACTTTAAAATGTATATCTCAGAAATAACTAATTTTCTTGTCAACTGCATTATTATGAACTTTCATCAAATCTTTAACCATGGTCATTTTTAAGTCTTTTGTCATTTACAGACAGTTCTGGGTGTACTCTGATGATTTTGCAAATATGTTCCTATAAAAGAGTTTCATCTTCAAGAAATTCATGGAAAAGACTCTGACAAGTACAGGTTTCTGGTAACTGACTGTACTGCTGAACTGAATGAATAAGCATTTTCAGAACTCTAATGAAAAACTGATGAACTCATAAAAGTGCTAACAAAAGATCAAGATGAAAAAAAAGAAATTAATTACATGGGACTGAGTGAACTGATGAGGATGAGTATAATTTTTGTGACTTTCTGTCTGAATTAAAAAAAAAAAAATCCCACAAGGACTCAGAGGAAAAGAATATACAAATCAATTTTCACTGCAAAGTAAAGGAGCTGTTACAGTGGAGGATTACTGGACTGAATGTCAATATTATGACATAGTATAAGTGTGTTTCATGTTTGGTAATTGCAATCATTGTTGCTTTTGTTGTGGTCATCCATGTACAATGCTTGGTGTCAGTCTATCTATCTCTTGTAAAAATAAAATACAGTGTGTGTGTGTGGAAAAAAAAAAAAAAAAAAAAAAAGAAAACACGACGATCCAAAACCCATGGGATGCAGCAAAAGCAGTTGTAAGAGGGAAGTTTAGAGCAATACAATCCTACCTCAAGAAACAAGAAAAATCTCAAATAAACAATCTAACCTTACACCTAAAGGAACTAGAGAAAGAAGAACAAACAAAACCCAAAGTTAGCAGAAGGAAAGAAACCATAAAGATCAGAGCAGAAATAAATGAAATAGAAACAAAGAAAACAATAGCAAAGATCAATAAAACTAAAAGCTGATTCTTTGAGAAGATAAACAAAATTGATAAACCATTAGCCAGACTCATCAAGAAAATGAGGGACAGGACTCAAGTCAATAAAATTAGAAATGAAAAAGGAGAAGTTACAACAGACACTGAAGAAATACAAAGCATCCTAAGAGACTACTACAAGCAACTCTATGCCAACTTAATGGATAACCTGGAAGAAATGGACAAATTCTTAGAAAGGTATAACCTTCCAAGACTGAACCAGAAAGAAATAGAAAATATGAACAGACCAGTCACAAGTAATGAAATTGAAACTGTGATTAAAAATCTTCCAACAAACAAAAGTCCAGGACCAGATGGCTTCACAGGTGAATTCTATCAAACATTTAGAGAAGAGCTAACACCCATCCTTCTCAAACTCTTCCAAAAAACTGCAGAGGTAGGAACACTCCCAAACTCATTCTATGAGGCCACCATCACCCTGATACCAAAAGCAGACAAAGATACTACAAAAAAAGAAAACTACAGACCAATATCACTGATGAATATAGATGCAAAAATCCTCAACAAAATACTAGCAAACAGAATCCAACAACACATTAAAAGGATCATACACCATGATCAAGTGGGATTTATCCCAGGGATGCAAGGATTCTTCAATATATGCAAATCAATCAACGTGATACACCATATTAACAAATTGAAGAATAAAAACCATATGATCATCTCAATAGATGCAGAAAAAGCTTTTGACAAAATTCAACACCCATGTATGATAAAAAATCTTCAGAAAGTGGGCATAGAGGGAACCTACCTCAACATAATAAAGGCCATATACGACAAACCCACAGCAAACATCATTCTCAATGGTGAAAAACTGAAAGCATTTCCTCTAAGATCAGGAAGAAGACAAGGATGGCCACTCTCACCACTCTTATTCAACATAGTTTTGGAAGTCCTAGCCACAGCAATCAGAGAAGAAAAAGAAATAAAAGGAATACAAATTGGAAAAGAAGAAGTAAAACTGTCACTGTTTGCAGATGACATGATACTATACATAGAGAATCCTAAAAATGTCACCAGAAAACTACTAGAGCTAATCAATGAATTTGGTAAAGTTGCAGGATATAAAATTAATGCACAGAAATCACTTGCATTCCTATACACTAATAATGAAAAATCTGAAAGAGAAATTAAGGAGACACTCCCATCTACCATTGCAACAAAAAGAATAAAATACCTAGGAATAAACCTACCTAGGGAAACAAAAGACCTGTATGCAGAAAACTATAAGACACTGAGGAAAGAAATTAAAGATGATACTCAACAGATGGAGAGATATGCCATGTTCTTGGATTGGAAGAATCAATATTGTGAAAATGACTATACTACCCAAAGCAATGTACAGATTCAATGCAATCCCTATCAAATTACCAATGGCATTTTTTACAGAACTAGAACAAAAAATCTTAAAATTTGTATGGAGACACAAAAGATCCCGAATAGCCAAAGCAGTCTTGAGGCAAAAAAATGGAGCTGGAGGAATCAGACTCCCTGACTTCAGACTATACTACAAAGCTACAGTAATCAAGACAATATGGTACTGGCACAAAAACAGAAACATAGGTCAATGGAACAAGATAGAAAGCCCAGAGATACACCCACGCACCTATGGTCAACTAATCTATGACAAAGGAGGCAAGGATATACAATGGAGAAAAGACAGTCTCTTCAATAAGTGGTGCTGGGAAAACTGGACAGCTACATGTAAAAGAATGAAATTAGAACACTCCCTAACACCATACACAAAAATAAACTCGAAATGGATTCGAGACCTAAATGTAAGACCGGACACTATAAAACTCTTAGAGGAAAACATAGGAAGAACCCTCTTTGACATAAATCACAGCAAGATCTTTTTTGATCCACGTCCTAGAGTAATGGAAATAAAACCAAAAATAAACAAATGGGACCTAATGAAACTTCAAAGCTTTTGCACAGCAAAGGAAACCATAAACAAGACGAAAAGACAACCCTCAGAATGGGAGAAAATATTTGCAAACGAATCAACGGACAAAGGATTAATCTCCAAAATATATAAACAGCTCATGCAGCTCAATATTAAAGAAACAAACAACCCAATCCAAAAATGAGCAGAAGACCTAAATAGACATTTTTCCAAAGAAGACACACAGATGGCCAAGAAGCACATGAAAAGCTGCTCAACATCACTAATTATTAGAGAAATGCAAATCAAAACTACAATGAGGTATCACCTCACACCAGTTAGAATGGGCATCATCAGAAAATCTACAGTCAACAAATGTTGGAGAGGGTGTGGAGAAAAGGGAACCCTCTTGCACTGTTGGTGGGAATGTAAATTGATACAGCCACTATGGAGAACAGTATGGAGGTTCCTGAAAAAACTAAAAATAGAATTACCATATGACCCAGCAATCCCACTACTGGGCATATACCCAGAGAAAACCATAATTCAAAAAGACACATGCACCCCAATGTTCACTGCAGCACTATTTACAATAGCCAGGTCATGGAAGCCACCTAAATGCCCATCAACAGATGAATGGATAAAGAAGTTGTGGTACATATATACAATGGAATATTACTCAGCCATAAAAAGGAACGAAATTGAGTCATTTGTTGAGACGTGGATGGATTTAGATACTATCATACAGAGTGAAGTAAGTCAGAAAGAGAAAAACAAATATCATATATTAACGCATGTATGTGGAACCTAGAAAAATGGTACAGATGAACCTGTTTGCAGGGCAGAAGTTGAGACACAGATGTAGAGAACAAATGTACGGACACCAAGGGGGGAAAGCGGCAGGGGGGTGGGGATGGTGGTGTGCTGAATTGGGTGATTGGGATTGACATGTATACACTGATGTGTGTAAAATTGATGACTAATAAGAACCTACTGTATAAAAAAATAAAATTAAAAAATTTAAAAAATAAAGTAATAGTAAACTTCCTTTGGGTTATTTGTATGGAAATATGTTAATATAAATGTTTCAGACATTACATGAAATTTCTAAAAATCTTATATGTTCTGGTATAATGTTATAAATCATAATTCTAGTTTACTTTAAAATATATATCTTAGAAATAACTAAATTTCCTTGTCAATTGCATTATTATGAACTTTCATCAAATCTTTAACCGTGGTCATTTTTAAGTCTTTTGTCATTTACAGACAGTTCTGGGTGTACTCTGATGCTTTTGCAAAAATGTTCCTATAAAAGGGTTTCATCTTCACGGAATTCATGGGAAAGACTCTGACAAGTACAGGTTTCTGGTAACTGACTATACTGCTGAACTGAAGCATTTTCAGAACTCTAATGGAAAACTGATCAATTCATAAAAGTGCTAACATAAGATCAAGATGAAAAAAAAATTAATTACATGGGACTGAGTGAACTGATGAGGATGATTATAATTTTGGTGACTTTCTGTTTGAATAAAAAAAAATGTGATGTAAATTTATGTAAAAAGAACTTAATGTAAAACAATGCCACTCTTCTCACATATTTTCTGTTGTTTTGGAAAATATAGATATTTTCTGTTAAAAATGTGATTTAGAAAGTATGAGACAGATTTTGACATACTGGTGGAAAGAGGGTAATGATCAATTTTAACTGAGAACCAAATTTAGAATCATGTGACAAAAATTATATTAAATTACATGTTTTCATATGCATAATAGAAGGATAAAAACCAATATTTTAACAATAGCTATCTCAGATGAAGATGAGGAGTGGGTAAAAAAAGGAGCTTGCATTTTTAAATGATTCTGTTTAAAATATTTTTTTTACAGTGAGGATGTAATGTCTTCGTTATCAAAATAAAAAAAGCAACTTGAATGAAGTTTTCTGCTATAAACTTTTGTTATAATAGCTCAGTGTAAAAGAGAATCTATATTATGTTAAGCTTTTTTTTTTAAAGAAAAGGCACTGGATTTTGAAATGGAAATTAAAGATTTTTATTTACTGTCTTAGTTAAGAGACTTCAGAACATACATTTTAAGGGGTATTTTAAATAGTATTAATAAAAATATGATTATAGTATGATTTAAAATGTTCAGAAAACCTTTTCCAAAGAGCTTATTGTTATAATTATTAATATTTAGATAGTACAAAAGAACAATAACTTAAGTAAAAACACTACAGCATGATACATTGTGAGCTATTCAATATTTGTGTAACCATTTTTCTAGATTAGGAAATACATACTAAAACAGATATAAGCTTCCTTGTATTTACACACATTAATTATATATAAGTATTTAATGAAAATAATCATGTGTATATGAGATTGTGTGTGGGTACATGCATGGTAAGAATTGACACCAGTTTAGTTTTGACAATTTTGAAGATGTTCAATAGGAAGAATCAGAAGACTTGTGAGGGAAATTATCCTAGAACGATGGGCAAGATCAGATTCATATAAATAGGGTGTTGCCTAGTTTGAGCTGGCATACATATTATTTATCTACTATTTCATGCTTTTTTCTTAGTCAGCTCAATGTCCCAGAAGATCTGAAGTCTTAGTCTTAAATAAGTCTATGATTACATTTTTGAAAATTAATTGTTTCTTTCTCTTCCTTCTTCTTTTTTTTTTTGGCTTGGGGAAACTTGAATAGTAATTCTTTCCCTGGCATAGGATGACTCTTAAATGCAAAAAATAAAATTAATCTCAGATGATTCCAACTTTGGGGTTTTATTTTTTTTAAGATTTTAACAAACGTATATACTATATATTAAGCACTAATTCCTGTACAGCTTATTTTTACTAGTTTGCATCCAACTAGTTTAATGTATTATGAATGTCAGCTGTCTAAATCTTTTGAAACATGTCTCAACTGAAATTGCAGAGCAATCAGAGCAAAAGCCATGGAATAAATGAAAGAATGAGATGTTTCCATGATAATTAAGACCAAGGATCCATGAGGGGCAGAAGAAAACAAGCATTCAAGGATAAAAATCAAGTTTTCTAACTAGGTTGGGTATTAACTGGAATGGGATCTTGGAATTACCAACTTTTATTTGGTGTAATAATAATGAAGATGCAAAAAAAAAAAAAAAGGTTTTTGGGCACTTTTTTCCTGAATGGAAACCTTCACCAAAAGAGGTTAAATGATTTAAAGGCAAGTTCTTTCTCCAAAATGAGTAAATGACATCAGTTCTAATTCTTACTGAAGTTACTAACCAGCCATCAGGATATTATCTTTAATACTCAGAAGGGAAACTAATAGGTAGGGAGAGGTAAGGTCTCATCAGAGAATTCTAACGAGATATAGCATCATAGAGTGTTTACCTAGGTATTATCCTTACCTCCGTAAACTCTTCAGGTAAAGGTGAACCATCATAGTCTGTATCTTCTGCTCTCTCTTCAGATAACTTCCCACTGGTTTTCAATGCACCTGGGAAAGAAAGAAATAGGCCAAGAGGAATTAAAATGCTCTGTAGAGGCCTTCCTGTACTCCTTTAGTGTACCAACTTACTCATTCTGGTTCATCTACCTGGAGCACAGGCATCTCGTGCTGCATTATTTTGGTTTAAAAGATTCTGAGCTTCCTCATCCACAACATCCAGCAGAGACTGGATAACTTCAGCTTCTTGAGGATCATCATAAATATCATCTTCTTGTACATCAGATTCTTGAAAAACAGTAATTTACATGGGGTTTTACTTTAAAAAATATTGATATGAGAAAGAGACAATGTGTCAAATATAATATGCCAGGTCTTTCAAATTTTAAGCATCCACTTTGAAAAAGCAGCCATGACAGGAAAAGCAGTTTACACTAATGGGACCCAGGCATTTTTAGTTCTAGAACTACTTTGGCTGTTATGACGAAAGACCACATAAATGCAACTGAATAAACCAAAATCAATCTCTGTGATACACCTTTTCAAAGGACAGTAATAATTTAATGTTTATTTCCCTAACTTAATCCCAAATTGTTAATTTATAAAAGAAACTAAAGAAGTTTCAACCAAAGAAGTTATGTTACAAAGATTAAGGATATAATAGGGCAGCCCAAACATCCCCAAGAAAAAATGTCTCAGTTATTAGGTAGCCAGTGAATTGCTGCTTCAGAAAAATACAAGAAACAATTATCAAACAAAACTGCTATCTCTTCAATCATTTAAAAATCATTTTAATCTTAGAGATGAGAATGAATACTGGACATTCGTACAGTAGTGCAGCTAATATTAATTTTACGCTGTTCTTTTATTTCTCTGAACAATAATCCTTCCTTTTAAAGCTATAGGAACATGTAAGGCAAATAAGAAAGGCTGCCAACATTTCTTTATTACTTGAATTATTAGGGCATTTAGAGTAACTGGATGACTCATTTGGGAAATTACCTTTGGACAGAATCAGGTTTGCTGATTCCTTCATCTGATAAGTAGAACATTTTCCTTCAGCATACAAAATTTCAATTATTTCTTCCCCATTAACCTAAAGTATAAAATCAAAGCAAGTCATTAGTTTACTATTTTACTAACATCCAGGATTAGGGAGGGACTGCACACTGTCCCTCCACGTCCTTCTCCCCTTCTTTCTCGGTACAATATCCTTTTTATATTTCCCCTCCTTGGATCAGTGCTTCTAGGAGATACCAGTGCAATGAAATATGCAAAGGGTATGGGACTTTCCATCATCACATATGCTTGGAAACACTAGATTAAGCAACATGAAATCAATATTTTTATTCCAAGAATTCTCACAATGCTTACTAATATAAATTTTGAGTTGTCAAAAGAGAAATGTATTATGTAGTATTTCCTAAATTTATTTGACTGCAGAAATCTCTTTTTAAGGCATACTCTATGGGATCTGTCTTCCACAGAACTTTTTAGAAAAGTTAAATAGACCTACTAAACTTAGAAGTTCAGGGAAATGAAAAAAAAGTCAATCTTTTAAGTATTTGTGAAGTTGTTACATGGACATAGTCTTCAGTTTAGCAATCTGATCAACTGTTGGCTATAAAGATTTTCAAATCTAGTCTAAACCTCATCTCAATTTAAGGAAAGTAGCAATGGATTCATAACTATAAAGTAATAATTAAATGGAATGTAACTTTTAAATTCAGTGGTTATGAATGAAGCACTTCATGGCACGTAGCGTATTAAAAGAAAGATGATTAGGGCAAAATGCAATATTAAATGATTAGAATAAATTAAAATAATTTTATACAAATAAAGCGTGGTTTGCTTTAAAGATTTTACTTTTTTTATTAAGATAAAAGGTAGACCTAGAGTCTGTCATACAGTGTGAAGTAAGTCAGAAAGAGAAAAACAAATACCGTATGCTAACACATATATATGGAATCTAAAAAACAAAACAAAAATGGTCATGAAGAACCTAGGGGCAAGATGGGAATAAAGACGCAGACCTACTAGAGAATGGACTTGAGGATACGGGGAGGGGGAAGGGTAAAATGGGACAAAGTGAGAGAGTGGCATGGACATATATACACTACCAAATGTAAAATAGCTAGCTAGTGGGAAGCAGCCGCATAGCACAGGGAGATCAGCTCGGTGCTTTGTGATCACCTAGAGGGGTGGGATAGGGGGGATGGGAGGGAGGGAGACGCAAGAGGGAAGAGATATAGAGATATATGTATATGTTTAACTGATTCACTTTGTTATAAAGCAGAAACTAACACACCATTGTGAAGCAGTTATACTCCAATAAAGATGTTAAAAAAAAAGATAAAAGGTAGAGATAGTAGATGCAATGAAATTATCTCTTCATAAATAGTGGTTACATAATGTCAAAAAATTTCACTGGATTGTAAAATTCCACTCTTCATGAGGAATTCATAGTACAGACATTAGTATTCAAGGACAGAATATCGTTTGGGAGACTTCCTGGAAGATTTTAACTCCAACAAAAAATGTTTGCAATCACAAATAACAGAAGTTCTAATTTCTTTTTTTTTTTTTCTTTTTAACATCCTTATTGGAGTATAATTGCTTTACAATGGTGTGTTAGTTTCTGCTGTATAACAAAGTGAATCAGCTATACATATACATACATCCCCCTATCTCCTCCCTCTTGCGTCTAATTTCTAGGGTTTTATGTTAATTTAAACAGAAACTCTACTTTTTCTCCCTTTCAACAACATGGTGATATTTACAAAGAAAATAAGCACTTTACAGCATGACTAACACTAGAAACACATGCAAATTCAGTTACGTCAGCTATGTGAAATTGGAGACTTTATGAATAAACAGAACAAAATGTGTTGCTGTATCTCAATCTACAAACATACAGACACCAAGAAATTTTTATTTTTGTGTCCCAATCATTTCTGCCTTATAATTCTTCTGTTGCAATATCTTTTCAAGACATGCTAAACCATTTCACAAGTTTGAGATAACACAGTGAAATGAAAGGCATAGAATTTGGGGCTTCTGGTCAATTAATTCATTTTCTCCTCCTACACTAAACCCAGCTCACGTCCAGAAATCTTGTTGAACTGATAAGATTTTCAGATTACTAGGAGGGAAATGCCTCAGCTCTGGATTTTACATGGAAAGATATTTGAGTAGTGAGGTTCAGAATAGATTGCATGAGATATTTGTGAGATAAAACAGTTCCATGAAATGAAGATCCAGCTGCAAGCTGTGTATATTACATGTCAGAAAGTAAAAAGAAATGTTAGCCAAACAAATGGGTATAAATGTAGCCTTAAATAAAGAGCTTGAAAGTGGAATTTAGTTACGTATTAAAATATTTTTGTTAAAACACCTCCAGATTTCCCTGCGATAATCTTAAATGATTTAGGTTCTTTCATTTTATTATGTAGTAAAGCATTTTCTATGTCTTTAAAAAAGCAAGTAAGCCTATTTCTTTTGCCACTACAGTTTTGCCTCACTAGTAGCAGAGATCTGTCATTTGAGAGTCACTGCTGGTCAATGTTAACCCACTCTTAATTACATTTTTCTCTTCTGGGTATCTAAGAGACAACCAAAAGAATTGTGCACATTAATAAAAAATCGCAGCACTAAAGCTATCTATATAAGTAATTAGCCTATTTAAGAGCTGAATGTGTGCCCGATGATGTAGGGTTACTTGTGTGTGGGCTTTTCATTGTGTGTTACTTAGTAAGTCCTATTAGTTCATTAAGTACATGTATCTAAAAATCAATACATGTGTCTAAAAAAGGCAAATATTTAAACATGAAATGTTTGGTTCAAAATACAAACAAGCTACTTATTTAGATAAGGAAGTAGGACACAAAGAAGGTGGCTTTTCACTTACCTTGGAGAATGAGTTATTAGGTGTGAGTGCCGGTTTGCCACAAGGCTCCGCAATGTGATGACCTGAAGGAAGAACAGAAAGAAAAGGATGAGCCACTCAGAACCACATTAGGGACAACAAAATAGTGAAAGAAAACCCATATTTCTGTGCATGTTCTTATTTTTATTAATACATTAAGAGAGGTCATATCACAAAGTGACTTAAAATCAACTAAACGGAATCAAATATTAGAGAAGGGTTTATTCCAAGGACAAAGCCAATTTCTTAAAAGAAAATAGTTTACATAAAAGCTCAGTTTGGGCTAAATGTTTCTAGTGTGAGATACTAAATATAGATTTTCCCAACTAAATGGAAGAGACATTACAGGTGCTGAACTATATAGTCACTGGAAAGATAGCAGGCCCTTTATCTCATTTCACAAAGACTATCAATTTAACACAGAAAAATAAGTATGGATACAACTGGAAAGGACTTTTAGTATATTTATAAACCAAATGTGGATTTTAACTCTTAGACATCAGCACAAAAATTCAATACATATATTAAAAATGATATTGTTTCCCCTACAGTTAAAAATTAGATTCATTATTTCCAGGAGATACCTTATTAAACTGCCAGGAAAAATAATTAAAAAGTATCCAAAAATGAACCACTGGTTCAAAAGACTCATATTGGAAGAGTATAAAGCACAATAGTTTATTATTTGTAATCTCTCCCCCCTGTTCCCCCTGTTCCTCTCTCCCCCTCTGTCCCCAGGCAACCGCTGATTCCTTTGTCACTACAGATTAATTTGCACTTTTGTACAATCTTGTATAAATTGAATAATACAATATGGATTCTTTTTTTGTCTGGCTTCTTTCATTCAGCATACCTATTTTATTTTAATAATGTTGTTGCATGTATCAACAATCTATTCATTTTTACTGCTGAGTAGTATTCTATTGCTTGGATATATTACAAATGGTTATTCATTCAACAGATTTTAGACATTTGAGTGGTTTCAGATTTTGGTTATTACTAAGAACGCTGCTAAAAAATTCCTATACAAGTTTTTGTGTATGAATATATGCTTTGTTTTCTCTTTAGTAAACAAACAGGAGTGGAACGGCTGGATCGTATGGTGGGCATATGTTTAAATTTTTAAGAAACTGTCAAACTGTTTTCCACAATGGTTGTACCATTTTACATTTTCATCACTACAAGAGAGTTCCTATTATTGATACTATGTGATTTTCAGAATTCATAAAGAAATTAGATCAGAGAATCCCATAAAGACAGATTACTAGGCAGTTTCTACAAGGGGGCAGGGCACAGCTACCCTCCTCTGCCTGGAAAGTTACAAACAGGAGTCTTCTCAGAGGTCACTAGAAAAATGCTCTCCTGACTGTTCTGTGAGGTAGTTTGACTCTAATGTGAACCAGAACTATTAGAAAGCAGCAAGAAGGACCCCTAAGGCATTCAGATAACAACAGAGAACGAAGATAATCAAACTACAACTGCAATTGGCAGATTTCTTTTAGCTATTTTGGTATTTAGATACTACTGCCTGATAACCTAAAAGTTTAGTTACATAAGACGTACTGGATTTACATTTCAAATACTCTTTAAGTTCAACCACATTCCCCTGTACCTAACATTCTTATATGAATATTATCAATAAAAGCTACATTTACTGAGCTTGATTATGTAAATGAGAGCATGGAGTCAGACATCCTAGGTTTAAATTCTGGCTTGACTATTTATTAACCCTGTAGCTTGGGCAAGTTATCAAACTTTTCTGTGCCTTGGTTTCCCCTTCTATAAAAGGAGGATAATAGTAATACTAGTCTCACAGGGTTGCTGTGAGGATTTAAGCACCTAGAAGAATACTTAGTCCAGAAAAAGCATTAAATTAATGTTTGCTGCCACAACTATTAAGATTACAATTTCTATTACTATGCTAGAATATAAGACAGATACTTTGTTTACTCATTGCTATATTCACAATGCCCAGAACACTGCCTGGCATAGAGAAGAAATTTAGTAACTGTCTGAATAAATTATTATGTGACAATCATTGTAAGTATATTATTGTATTTATGTCTCATTATAACCTTAACAGGTAGATACTATTAATGTTCTTATTTTACTGGTAGAAAATAGAGGCTTAGATACACATCAAGTAACTTGCTAAGGTTACACAGGACTTATAAACTCAGTTCTATCTGGCTTTAAATGCCATGCTGCTCTACTCTTTCCTATTATGCACAGAATATTAGAGATGCTTTTATTTGAGTGTAATTTTTTCACTCAGATCCTGCAAAACAGTCTGGAGGGGCAATAAAAACATTTTAGTGATAGTATCCAAACTTGCTTTTGGGGAAAAAAACCTGTTACCTCTCTATAACTACTTGCTGTCATAAAATGACTTTATCCTTACCATTGGCTTTGGCTGACTTTGGAGCTGAAACAGCAGACCTCTTAGAACTGGGAACCACTGGATGACCATCTCTGTGTTGTTTAAAAAAACAAAACAAAACAAAACAGAACGCAATTGCAAATTATTTAAGATGTTTGTTTAAATATCCTTCAAGCCATCTGTTAACTATTTAGCCTCAGGAGTTTTATTTTAGATGGGCTTCAGGGGGTCTAGGTACTTCCTGAAGCTGCAGACAAAATTTTATTAGGGTTCATCTATACATGCTTGAGGGAGACATTCTTGACTGAAGAAAGATTAAGAATCACTTCTTTACATAATCTTCTTGGGTTTCAGTTCAATACATCACCATATTTCCCCTCTCATTTAAAACACCGGTAATATTCATGATCTAATAACTTAGTTCACTGTCACTCAGGTGAGAGTTCAAAGATAACTACACTCAGAAGTCACAGATCACTAAGTTTTGCCTATCTAAAGCCCCTGATACGTGTTTTTCTTTGGAATTACTTAAAGTGAAAATCTAGACAAAATACATATATTCAAAGCATTATAAGAATAGTACCACCCAGCATGAAAAACTGTCAAGGGACAGCACCTTGGAAGAGGATTAGAATGTGATTTTATTGTTGCTAATACTTCAAAGAAAAGGGAGGTTGCCTAAGGTATACAGTGTTGGGAGAGGCAATCAGCCATGGGTCCTAAGCATCCCTGTATGTTCTTGCTGGGTACCTCAGAGATGCAAGGCTCTAACCACTTTTTATCTGGGCCAGTTCTCAAGGCTATGTTCACGGTGAGCAAGCTTGAGGAATTATGTAATCTCTCCCCAAACAAAATGCAAGCTTTCTTACAGGCTGCCATAAAGTGGTGGGTTCCCTGGCTCTTCTTACAGTACTCCTCTCCTGTACTATATAACCCACTGCATGTACAGAAACCCATGAGGCTCACATATGTCATCTCCATGGGACTTGGAGGACATGGGAACCAACACCAATACCATGCTCATGCTGCCTGCTGTGCCTTTAGTAATAAGGTCTTTTGTTTCTGATACAGGAGTTTCATATCTTCTACCAGCATTCATAAAACAATAACTGGCTAGTTTATTAGCTTGCAAATAGGGTAAAATTACAGACACTTTACAGCTCTTGACAGATAATTATCACAAGAATACAACCCTCCATTACTGTTACCCTGTGGACTTTATTTATTTCTTTAATTTTAAAATAAATTTATTTATTTTATTTTTGGCTGCGTTAGGTCTTTGTTGCTGTGCGCAGTCTTTTCTCTATTTGTGGCGAGTGGGGGCTACTCTTCCTTGTGGTGAGCGGGCTTCTCATTATGGTGGTTTCTCTCGTTGTGGAACACAGGCTCTAAGCACGTGGGCTTCAGTAGTTGCAGCACATAGGCTCAGCAGTTGTGGCGCACGGGCTCAGTTGTTCCGCGGCATGTGGGATCTTCCCGGACCAGGGCTCGAACCCATGTCCCCTGCATTGGCAGGCGGATTCTTAACCACTGCGCCACCAGGGAAGCCCCCCTGTGGACTTAAAAGAGGGCAGAAATAAAACAACAGAGGAGAGAGAGCTGGAAGAATGAAGGGTAAGGTAACTATGACTGCTATTACTGTATCTTTAGTGACTTCAGCAAAGATAAAAGTAGAAAGAGAAAAGGAAACTGATTTTAGACCTAGGGTAAGGGGTGCTCTAGTGATTTGGAGGCAAAAAATTCATCTAGATCTATGGTTAGCAGAAATGTTTTCATAAAGACATTTTCCAGGTTGTTTGAACACTTTCCTCCTCCACTAATTAACATTCAGGTACACCTATGAAAATAACTGTATGCCAATCTAATTTTTAGAAATATTGAGGAAAACCCGTCAGGGGTTATGTTCAAGGGAAAAAGTGTACAATCTAACTTAAAGGTTCAGAAGGAAAAATGGGTTTATGATCAAATGATTTAATTAACAGTTTCTATATTTTGGAAGACATACTATATAAAACTCACCATATATCGCAGATATAAATGTGAAGTTTTCTCTTGTGTAACATAAGACTGTAATCTAGAAAGCCTGGGTTCATGTATATGTGGCAGGAAGAGTAATGGCCCCCCAAAGATGTCTGCATTATAATCCCCAGAACCTTTGAATATGTTACCTTGCATGGCAAAAGGAATTTTGCAGATGTGAGTAAATTAAGGATCTAGAGATGAGGAGATTATTCTGGATTATCTGGCTGGGCCCAATGTAATCACAGGGGTCCTTATAAGTTAAATAGAGAGGTAGGAATGTCAGAGTCAGACAGATGTGATGACCAAAGCAAAGAGTGCTGTGATTGCTGGCTTTAAAGATGGCAAAGGGCTATGAGCCAAGGAATATGGGCAATGTCTAAAAGTTGGAAAAGCAAGGAAATGGATTTTCTCCTGGAGCCTATGGAAGGGAGCCTGCCAACACCTTGATTTTAGCACAAAGAATTTGTAGTAATTTAATAGTAGTAAGAAACTAATACATAGGGACTTCCCTGGTGGTCCAGTGGTAAAGAATCCACCTTCCATTGCAGGGGACATGGGTTCAATCACTGGTTGGGGAACTAAGATCCCACATGCTGCGGAGCAACTAAGCCCCTGTGCCACAACTACCGAGCTCGCACACCTCAACTAGAGAGCCCACCTGCTGCAAACTACAGAGCCCACGCACCCTGCAGCCTGCACCACAACTAGAGAAGAGAAAACCTGCATGCCACAACTAGAGAAGCCTGCGTGCCGCAACAAAGAGCCCATGCACCGCAATGAGCACCTCAACGAGTGCCGCAACAAAAAGATCCCACGTGCTGCAATGAAGACCTGACGCAGCCAAATAAATAAATAAAAACATTAAAAAAAAAGAAACTAATACATATTTTTTTTCAATTTATTTCCATTATTAAGTGAAAGAAAAGTTGCTATTAGCATTTTTTATAACGTGAAATTGTCATGAGGTATAGTGAATGTGATAGTCTATTTCCCATTGGTTGTAGACATGAGGTTCAGGTAGGACTGACCATGTCCCAGCTCTGGGAATCGGCCAGGACTGGCCTGGGAGAGTCAATATATTCTTATCCCTTTTCCTCATCAGGGCTGGTCTTAATTTAGGTCTAAGGCAATCAGCACATAGCCTTTGCTTTACTACAGTGATTGGTGAGACCTGTTTGAGGATTGCTCTGGATAGTGTGGGATGCAGGTGTGAGGCATGAAAACTGACACAGACATTTGACTACTATGAAGGAAACACATAAATTACTAACCCCCATTCACTTAGTCTGTGAATTACTAATTCAGGAATATCTTTAAGAAAACCTAGTATCTTTTAATGGCCTGAAATGCATGTGCACACACAAACAAAATCCATGAATAATTGCAGAGTACCTTGTTGCTTTCAGCACCACTGAAGGAAGTGACATGTCTAATGCTCTCTTAGCTTCTTCCAAAGTCATTCCTTGTGTGCTGACTCCGTTCACATAGTGGATGATGTCTAAGAGCTGGAGATTACCCTCAGTGGCTGCAACTGACCTCGGATTGATATCACTAACATATACCACTTGATGAAGGCTGTCGTGACCTCCAGATAAGGAAAAACCTTCAGGGAACAGAAAAATATTTGTTTCCTTAGTCTTAACAGTACTTACTTTTAATCTAGCCAAGAAAAATCACACTGCACAAAGCGTGAATTTGCATTACCCAGCTCCTCTTTGTTGCATGTAAATGTAATGTCAGGTAGCAAATGAGGCAGCACTAGCATCCTGGGTAATTCTAGAACTCGGCCAAGAACTAATCTGACTGTCTTGGGCGCAGCTCGGAGTAGATTCACTGCATCTGTGTGAGTCATTTTTGTAACATCTGTATCATTAACCTATAAAAACGAGAATGGGGCAAAGTAGGATTACAATTACTGGAACACAGAAGTTGCCAAAAAATACAGTAATTTCTCTAACTTTTTATATAATTTATTTTAGCCAGTAGGAGATTCACAATAAAGAGTGGTCTCTAGTTTATTGGTAATCCCCACCAAGTAATTATAAATGAAATAATAATGTAAAATACCTAACAAATGTCATTACTTTGCTAATACAGAAAATTTATTCGTATAGCAATTTAAGAAACTTTCTCTCCCTGAGACCCAAGATAGCTTGTTTAATGCCTTAACTGAGATTAAGCATTTTCCAAATTATTACTATATAAAGGCCTTTACTTTTAAGAGGTGGAGAAGGAAAATATAAACCAAGCAGAGAAATAGAGTATTATATTAACTCAACCTTCTTGCTTTTCCTTCTTCAGCCCTGGCTTGCTCTTTGGCCACATTTGCACAAATAGAGTCTGCTTAAATGTCTCACCTTTATGAGCCGGTCCCCAGGTCTTAGCCTTCCGTCACTTTTGGCTGGATCCTGAATGACATCATGAACATAACAACCAATACTCTGATTGCCTTTGGTTACTGTAAAACCCAGGCTTCCTTTTTCCGACTTAATTAGGGTAATGTGGAGTTCTATCTCCTAAGGGAAGAAAACAGTGATTCTTTTAGGTTGTCTATTTTGCTGTAAAGGCAAAGAGAAAGACAAATATTATTTCCATTGATTAACACAGGAGGACACTAAACCTTAAAAGGTTACTTAACTTGCCCAAGTGAAGAAGCCAGGTATGTCCAATTCTAGAAAATGCCTCCCTGCCCATGGAAGAGTTGAGTTTAAATTCAACATTATGTGCTTGTCTAGAGATAGCTGAGACAGAACTTACTCATGCTTCAATCTTGTATTTCCAGAACAAACAGGGACAAACACCCATGCCAAGAGCAACAAAAGAAAGTTTTTTGGGGGGTAAAAACATGAAGTCTGGGTGACTAAATATCACAACTTGATGTATTTAGTTGTATAAGTTTTTTTTTTTTTAAGATTTCAATTGAGACACAAGGTTGCTTACAGCTTACAGGCATGATGACAGACTTCTAAGGAAATCGTTCAAAGATTATTTTCACCCTGTTGCTGAGAATGAAATTGAAGATGTAGATGCTACACACACACACATGCAATTATAGGAAAATGAAGCATCTGGAAAGATTAACTCCAAAATGTTTATGGTTTCTGAGTGGTGAGATTATAGGTGGTTTTAATCTTTGTTTTCTAATTTTCCTATAATAAATATTTATTACTTAGGTAACAACAACAAAAAAACAGTATTGAAAAAGGGTGATTTTGAATCAGTGTTAAAGATATTATTCTTGGAAATTTGGCTTCCCAACTGAATTTGTAGCTTTAGAAGTTCTGGGGTTATTAGTAAAGAAAAGGATTCCATTTAGGCACCCATAAAACAGTGTGGAGGAGAATAAAATTACATTCAAACTTGATTAAAAAGTAAACAGGTAACTCATCAGAATTTGGGAAATAACAGGTACTGTGCTAGGTGCTCTACATATGTTATTTCATTTAATCCTCACCACAATACTATGAGGTTACTAGTCTCATTTTAGAGCTAAAACTACTAAGACTCAGAAGGATTAAGTAATTTGTCCATAGGCACCTGCCAAATTGCAGCAAGTCAGTGGTAGAGTCAGGATTTGTACCCAGGTCTTTTTGCCTTTTTCCCTAATTCTCAGCAGAGAAACATACCAGCCAGATATGTTATCTATTTACTGGACATAGATATGAGGCTAATCTAAAAGATAGCCTTTTCCCTAAAGGGAAACTGTGGAGGACTACATTTTACTTGAGAAAATATGGAATTTTCTTCATACAAAGGAAATAACTCACCAGTTCAAAGTCTTCAAGGTGGTTTTCCAAGTCATTTTTCAAAGACGTCAAGCTTTCCTGTCTAGTTGGCTCAGAAGTGTGACATATATGATATTTATCCATTGAATTAGTGGAAGCAGATTCTGACTGAGATTGACAACTCTGCCCAGGAGTTACATCGGGTGGTCGAGGGGAAGGATTACTACAGAGACAAAGTAAGACTATTTTCAAACACAATGCAATGTCAATATAGTAAGTTTGTGCCACAAACAGAAAATGCTCAACAAATATTTATGTTTGCTTTTTATTGAGATCCTAAGCTACTTTTTGTCTGATTCTGGACTACGAATTTATTTCACATCTGTTCTGTGCTAACATTACTGATTCTTATTCTCTGTCCACCTCTTTAAGCTGCATAAATCAGTAAGAAAAGTTAGATAAGTATACTTTTGACTCCTAGTTGTTAATTCAAGGCTGAAGCTAATGTTATCAGAAGCCTAATGTGTGTTTCAACATAAGAAAAGGGAAGAAATAAGAAAAGAGTAAGTCTTATTCTTGTAGTTATTTTGGATGACACAATAGGAAAAAAACAAAAAAAAACTTGAACATATAGATAGTTGGACCTGAATATACCCAAAGTTGTAGCTAAACCATAAAATGTCTGAATAACTCTCATAGGTATACATTTAGTCTTTCCGTTTGTATTCCTCTATGCTTTCAATCATTTCTTCTGTCCCCCTCTCTTCAGTACTCTTTTATGTCCTATCTTTTGCAAACTCTCTACCCACTTCCTCCCTACTGCTTCCCGTTATATGTCTACTCCTTACTCTTCTATCCCATCACTAACAAAATAGGTCTGTTCTCCTTCTGATAAGTAATATGAATGATGGTGAAATACAAAAAACTTTCTTAATTACTAGTAAGTATGCTCAAAAGAGCAGCAAGGCTCAGGTCAAATGGGTAGAGAGTGTGCTAACTAAAACTGTCAGACACAATAGCTAGATATCCAATAGAGTCACCTTCTGCCTCACGATTGTGAGGTTCACAGATAGACACATTTCATTCTTAGAGCAATGGAGGTGGTTGCTCTCGTTACTAACACCAACCAGCTGCTTTGAGGGCTACACATAATATTGACAATACCTCTCCTCAAGTTCTGGTTTATTAGGTGTTTTCTGAGGATAGTAAAACATGGTACAAATGGTATTTTCTTGACTCCTGAGTGCGTCGTGTTGACTTTGTGCCTGTGACACCATGTTGCTTAGAGTCTGATGCAAAGCTGAACTCCAGCTCATATTTGGTATCTTTGCTGGAGCTTTCACTAAGTCATCTTCTCCACTCCCACTACTGTCACTATAACTGTCTCTCCTGGATGGGGACGTGCGTGGTTTCTTGCTTTTGTCAGACATTTCATTTTCATCTGAGCTGGTGCCTTGCTCCACACATGCTGTCTGAAGAGGGTCTTTACTGTTGTTTGGAGGTACTTGTGCTGGAGAGTGCAGTGGGGTCTGTAATGGACACATTTAAAGAGATCAGAGTGTGATAACTTATATTTTCATTTGGTTGAAAATGAACTTGTTAAACATAAGCACTTCCTATTAAAATATTCATTTTTTTGATAACAAAAGTAATTTATGCTCATTAGAGAAAAAATCATATATAAAAGTAACAGGGGCTTCCCTGGTGGCACAGTGGTTGAGAGTCTGCCTGCCAATGCAGGGGACACGGGTTCGAGCCCTGGTCTGGGAGGATCCCACATGCCGCGGAGCAACTGAGCCCGTGAGCCACAACTACTGAGCCTGCGCGTCTGGAGCCTGTGCTCCGCAACAAGAGAGGCCGCGATAGTGAGAGGCCCGCGCACCGTGATGAAGAGTGGCCCCCGCTTGCCGCAGCTAGAGAAAGCCCTCGCACAGAAACGAAGACCCAACACAGCCAAAAATGAATAAATAAATAAAATTATAAAAAAAAAAAAAAAGTAACAACTGTTAATATTGTAGAACTTATACTTTCATTCATAATTAGAGTTACAGTATATATTAATATCATACTTTGTATCCTGCTTTCAAAATTTCGCTTTCTACCATGAGTATCTTCTGAGATCCTTAAATATACTTTGAAAACAACTGCATAAACCGTATAATAATCTTACAGATGGCTATAGCTTTAATTTATTTCAGAATTCTTTTATTGGATACAGAGTTGTTTCTAGCTTTTCACTATAAATAGAAATCTAGAACTTCTTTGTATGTAGATTTTCACCTGAGTTTCTCATTATTTCCTTGTAATTTCCTGTAACAGAAATAGAATTTTCTATGTTCAGCACGTAAGATGTTTTTAAAGGCCTTGTTAAATATTTCCAGATTGCTTTCCAGAAAGATTGTATTAATTTACATACTCAAGAAATTTCCACTCAGTTCTTCCTATCTGGTTCCCAAAATCAATGTAGTCTCTTAAAATGCTATTTATAATGCACCTTACAGAAATGTTACTTTCCTGTTAATGTCCTTATAATACTCCCTCTTTCTCCCGGATATAAGGGTTAAAGTTTCTGGGGCCAGACACTCCTCCCTTTCATACACAGGGATCATGTTCACTGGTAACGGAACACTATTTTAAGTAGACAGGCCAGAGGCTGTCTTTCAATTAGATTATTATTCATCTATGTATGGATTCCCACCTATCAGTATGCAATGTATAGATAACCATCAAAACAGATTTTGGATCCTTTAGCTATTCCTTAACATAAGAAAGGAAATGGACAAATATACTGCCTACTATGTGATTTCTAGTATTAAAAGTTAAGGCAAAAAATCTTAAATAATTCTCATTTTCATCTAAACTAGCTCAGAATGAGGATTACATTTCCAAATTTGGTTCAATGAAGAAATGGACAAAAGGTTTTTGTAACCATTGTTTTGTTTTTTTCTATTTATGTTTGGAAAATAAATTCCTAAAATCCTAGAATCCTAGAATCTTAAAATTGGAAGGGAGAGAAGAGAAAGTGAACTAAATTACTTTATATTACAAACATAGATTACACTCAGAGATTATGTGACCCACACAAGATAATACTCCTAGCTAAATAAGTAACTAGGATGAAACCCAGGAGATCAAACTATGATGAAACCACTACAACTGAATTAATCATTCAATTGATACTCTGTAAATATAGAAATTACTTTTCCTAAGTCTCACCAAAGGAGCAGGGTCGATTTCTGGTAGCACACCAGGTGGTGGTCTACAGAGAAGCAAGGATACTTCTGGAGATGTTCCCCTGAGAGCGGATATGACTTCCTGTGGGTACCATGAGTGAGAAATGAAGATACAGTTAAACCAGCATTATGAAATCATTCTGAAAAGCCAATCCAACTCATCAAAAATGCTGCACTCCACATGCTGGGGGCTCACCTGCTGAGACAGTCCTTTCAAAGAGGCTCCATTCACTTTCAAGATAACATCTCCCACATCAATTTGTCCACTTTCTGCTGCTGGCTGTCCCGGAAAGAGCTTTTTAACCCTTACTATGCTGACGTTCATTTGCTCGGGTATAAGATTATCTTCTCGAGAAAAACTGAACCCTAGGCCTGAGCTATTTTTAAACAATTTCACCTCAAATGTATTCTCTGGAGAAAAAAATATATAAAGAAAGTAAATATTCTTAACAGGCTGTGAATACATATGAACATATAAACATATATACTTTTAGATACATTTTAAAAAGCCCATTTCCACCATATTTACAGCTTTATATGCAATTATTGTATGCTTATTCTATATTTAAATCCTATTTCACACTCTCTATTATTAAGAAAACTTAAGCTGCATGAACTAATATGCTGTTTGAACAGAAAAGTGGGTTCTGAAATAAGCGTTCTGAAAATGAAATTATGTTTTGATTCCATATGTTTTATAGAACTGTACAATGACAGAGAAAAAGAGGGAAAAAAACAAGAAAGGAGAAGAATAAGAGAAATTCAGGTATACAGTGGGAAAGAGATGGTAAGAAGAGCAAAACAAATGATAGAGAAGGGTTAAGGGCAAGTGAGGTGACCTTCTAATATTTAGGTGAGGTACAATTTAATCCAGTAAACTGCAAAGCGTTGTGATAAAATTCTCATCAACAAAAGAAATTTAAAGAACAATAACCCGGAAAGCATGAAAAACATATTTAGAGAAAGAGTAATGGAAGAAATAAAGAACATAAGGCAGTGAGATTAAGTGGATACACTGATTTTATTTTCATAATCAGGAAAAATAATATAGGTTGGGCTAATATTTTCTTTTTATTTTGGAGACTAATTCAAAGTTGCTAACATTTGTATAATCAAAGAAAAATTTAAAATAAAGACAAAACAATGACTATATACCACCACCACCATTTATAAAGGACATTTATAACCTCAAAAGGAAGATAGATGGACTCAGAGGGCACTTCCGTATTATGAACACATTTAGCCTTATGAAAAACTCACTACCACATCTGTCTTAATTTCCTTATTTTACTTCCAATTAGTGGTATGTCCAAAGGCTAGCAAAGTTTGTAAGAAAAACCAGTATCTGGGAACTGTTAGTGAATTTCTGCCCAGGCTTAGCTTCACAAGTCCATACAACTAAACAGAAATATAAAAAATGTTTAAGAGTCAAGGTTTCATATGGATTTGAAGCCATTCTCAGCAATTATTTATATTTATCTTTTTCCTATACAAATTTTATTTTGAATTTTACAACTATTTAAGGCACTATTAAATGACCATAAATTGTTTTGTCATGATTTCATTATCCAAAGCCTTTCAGACTTCAACAGCTACAAACGTGTCTTTTTTTTTTTTTAATTTAGTATAGTGCTGCATCAGATTATTATTTACACTTGACAAGAATAAATAAAGAGACCCAGGTATGAATTGTGATCTAACATGTAAAAATCAAATTTTAAATAATCCAGGAATAAGTTTAATGTGAGGTGACAGTCTCCCAAGGTCTGACCTTCAGTAACAAAGCTGTAGTCTTTGACGTGAGTCATTTTCTTCATCATTTTTTCTGGGGCTTGACCTTGGGCATCTGGATCTGAGAGGGTACACTGTGGGGTTACAGGGACATGTTCTTTGGATGCTGGAGACTGTCCCTTTTCTAACAACAGATGAACCACCTGGACAAATAGAACAGTACTTCATTAACTAAGAAGAAAGTTTTATAAGAAAGTAGGTAAGTTTTCAGGACTTTGTATAGTTGATGGTATAAAATCATTTAAAGTAACTACCTGGTCTACCAAAATACAAGTAGAGGGAGAGAAAAATAGAGGGAAAAATAGAGGGAAAAAGCAAGGGAAAAAGCAAGGGACTGAAAATTTCAATATCAAGGTTTTGAAAACTGTATAAAAAGATAAACTATTAGAAAGAAAAAAATTCTATTATAAAAATAATATAAACATCTTATAGAAAATTCAGGTATTAAAATAAAATCACCACTAACCTAATAATATAAAGACCTTTATAAATAATTTGGTAAACTCCCTGACTCAAAATGTATTAGACCAATGTGAATTTCGCCTCTGGGCTGAAATAACTAGAAGTGAAAATCACTAGATATTTGTAGCTGTATATGAAAAAAATTTTAATGCAATCTGCCTCCTTCCTCCTGTCAGATCTCTGGTAATATAAGGGCTAAATGTGATAGAGAAAGCCAGCTTCCTAAATAAAAATCCTCATCATAATACTTGCTTCCCAGTTTGGAAGGAAAAATACAAGCATGTTTACACGAATCAGGCTTTGTTTCTTGACTAATAAATTTGGAGATCTCAGTGAAATTAGTATTATTCACACATTATTATGTTCTATGGTATCTAGAAAAGGTTGGTATAATGATCTATTACCTGTCCGGTATTTCTCAGTGTCTCCACAGCTTGCTTATGAGTAGCTCCTTCCAGACTAACTCCATTGACAGCTAGGACACGATCACCTACAAATTAGGCAGCAATGTTGAAAGAAGCAAATCATAAAATAAAGATTCTACATGTTCTTTAATACCTTATGGTCTCGTTTTGTACTAATTTGCTTGAGGAAAGACAGACAAATTCTGGACAAAACTGTGTCACAGAGTTTCTTTAACACGTTCTTAATTCCTTTCTCAATTCTATGGCTAATCATTTTAGAACAGGATATTGTATATATTATAAAATCAGTTTAAATTAGGGAAAAAAGATAAACTGAACTACAAATGTAGAGAGACTGGAGGGAACTAACCTAGTTAGTTCTTATTAGAAATGCAGATGTCAGTGTTTTTGCAAGGGCACTATCCGTTTCGCAATCTCTGGCAATTTGCTTCTTAGAAAGTATCAATACAAAACATGAACTAAAACACTGTCGAGATATTTTCTGATATGAGAGAATAAGCTTAAAATAAGAGTTTTTGGCCCACCTCCTAGAGTAATGAAACTAAAAACAAAAATAAATAAATGGGACCTAATTAAACTTAAAAGCTTTTGCACAGCAGAGGAAACCATAAACAAGACCAAAAGACAACCCTCAGAATGGGAGAAAATATTTTCAAACAAAGCAACTGACAAAGGATTAACCTCCAAAATATACAAGCAGCTCATGCAGCTCAACATCAAAAAAACAAACAACCCAATCCAAAAATGGGCGGAAGACCTAAACAGACATTTCTCCAAAGAAGACACACAGATTGCCAACAAACACATGAAAAGATGCTCAACATCACTAATTATTAGAGAAATGAAAATCAAAACCACAATGAGGTATCACCTTACAATGGGGTCAGAATAGCCATCAACAAAAAATCTACAAGCAATAAATGCTGGAGAGGGTGTGGAGAAAAGGGAACCCTATTGCACTGTTGGTGGGAATGTCATTGGTACAGCTGCTTTGGAGAACAGTAAGGAGATTCCTTAAAAAACAAAAATAGAACTACCATACGACCCAGCAATCCCACTACTGGGCATATACCCTGAGAAAACCATAATGCAAAAAGTCATGTACCACAATGTTCACTGCAGCTCTATTTACAATAGCCAGGACATGGAAGCAACCTAAGTGTCCATCAACAGATGAATGGGTAAAGAAGATGTGGCACATATATACAGTGGAATATTACTCAGCTATAAAAAGAAACAAAATTGAGTTATTAGTAGTGAGGTGGATGAACCTATATATGGAATCTAAAAAAAAAAAAAAAGGTTCTGAAGAACCTAGGGGCAGGACAGGAATAAAGATGCAGACGTAGAGAATGGACTTGAGGACATGGGGAGGGGGAAGGGCAAGCTGGGACGAAGTAAGAGAGTGGCATGGACACATATACACTACCAAATGTAAAACAGATAGCTAGTGGGAAGCAGCTGCATAGCACAGGGAGATCAGCTCGGTGCTTTGTGACCATCTAGAGGGGTGGGATAGGGAGAGTGGGAGGGAGATGCAAGAGGAAGGGGATATGGGGATATATGTACACGTATAGCTGATTCACTTTGTTATACAGCAAAAACTAACACACTACTGTAAAGCAATTATACTCCTATAAAGATGTTAAAAAAAAAACCCAACAAAAAACAAAAACTAAAAATAGAACTACTATATGACCCAGCAATCCCACTACTGGGCATATACCCTGAGAAAAACATAATTCAAGAAGATACATGTACCCCAATTTTCACTGCAGCACTATTTACAATAGCCAGGACATGGAAGCAAGCTAAATGTCCATCGACAGATGAATGGATAAAGAAGATGTGGTACATATATCCATGGAATATTACTCAGCCATAAAAAGGAACGAAACTGGGTCATTTGTAGTGATGTGGATGAACCTAGAGTCAGTCTGTCATACAGAGTGAAGTAAGTCAGAAAGAGAAAAACAAATATCATATATTAACACATATATATGGAATCTAGAAAAATGGTACTGATGAACCTATTTGCAGGGCAGGAAAAGAGACACAGACGTAGAGAACGGACTTGTGGACACAGCGCGGGGAGGGGAGGGTGGGACGAACTGATAGAGTAGCGCTGACATATATACACTACCATGTGTAAAACAGATAGCTAGTGCGAAGCTGCTGCTATAGCTCTGTATAGCACAGGGAGCTCAGCTCGGTGCTCTGTGATGACCTAGAGGGGTGGGATACGGGCGGGGGTGGGGGTTGGTGGTGGGAGGGAGGCTCAAGAGGGAGGGGATATATGTATACATGTAGCTGATTCACTTTGTTCTACAGCAGAAACTAACACAACATTGTAAAGCAATTATACTCCAAAAAAAATATATTTTTTTGGAATTATATCAAGGAGTTTTTTAATGCCGTAGTCTTAAAATAATTGATATGTTCTTATTTCATATTATGAATAATTTGAACGTCTGTATCAACTTTCCAATTTCTCCTTTATTTGTTGAAGTGATAATCCTATATGTAATTCCCATACACACAAACACTCTACCTTTGTGAATTCTGCCATCGGACTCCGCTGCTCCCTTGGGAATAACAGCTTTCACATAAATGCCACCATGTCTGACACTGGTATTCACACCTCCCTAAGCCGAAAAAGACAAACAAAATAGCATTTTGTAATACGAAAAATTTCCCACTCTATCTTTCAAATCTGAGACATAGAAAGCATTCAGTGCATCGGCCAAAGCAACAGCATCACATCAGCACGTGCAATGACTTCAATACCCAAGAATATTTCTAGTAAGTTTTCCAAATGTTAAAGCAGTTACTCTTTTAGAAAAATTCTTTATTCAGAAAATAACAACATGCCAGATCTTGACTGTATGAGGAGTTGCTCTTCCTTCTATAAGTCTATACCATGCATTACGCACAAGCAGCAAGCAAAAATCCATCCATGCAAAATTAGTGTGAGACTATAACTGTCAGAAAAAACAGCATATAGAATAATATACTTCAGATCATATTTGCTAATCTGAAAGCAAATCTCATGAATCAAGGGAAAAATTTCTTTTCATTTTAAAAGGTGTTGGTATAGAAGTTTTGTTACAGCGTAGATGAGATCTAATGAGTAGATTCTCCATCTCTTGTGGATATTTAGCTTTTATTTCCCTTCACAATAGGAAGATAATAAAATTCCAAAGAAGTTACGAACAAGGGGGAAAGGGTTACAGTATTATTAAAACTGAAAGAAAAGTGGGTTTTCTTTTTGATCTCTATATGTTAAGCGTGCTATTTCTACCTTACTTCTAAATGGCTTTTCATAACTAACAATATCCTTCAAATGCCATAAATGATAATGTTACACTTAGGGTACAGTGTATTCATTAATAGAATTCTAAAGTAATTTCATCAAATAGCCTATGCTCATATTTTAACTACTTTAAAAGTACTACATATATTCTTGGGAACTTCTAATTTTAAGATACTAATCATAATTACATGTAAAGATGTATTATGAAGTGAAAGGCCATATAAATATTAGACTTTAATTATTTATAATGTAGGTTAAAATGTATTATTCCATGCTAATGCAGAAGACGTCAAATGTATACAAAACATACTTATTAATTTTATATTTTTCAAGTCTGGTATTCAGATTAAGCAAGTATGAGATCTATGGGGGAAAACAGCATTTGTCTATTTCTTTTAAACCACAGGAAAAAGTGAGTAGCACACTCAAGTTTTTTAAAAGAAGTCTTAAGATATAATTAAATTTTTAATTTTGGAAATATTTGACAAGTTTCCCTTTTGAAGCAAAATAATTCAATTAATAAATTGACATACAATAGGCTGCTGGAAATGGAGAAGAGAAAACATTTGAAAACCTTGTCAAACAGTACCGTGACACTTATCCCCAAGCTGTTTTCATTTTTAGCCAGTTCAACCTCAAAGATATCTCCAGGTTTAGGAGGTGATGAAGGAAAAGTTTTAAAATTCATTTTGTTGGATGTATTCATTGAGGAGGAAGATTCCTTAACAAAGAAAAACAAAAGGATTTCTTGTTAGAGTCAAGCTGAATTATTAATGGAAGATCAATATGTGTTTTTTTTAAAAATTAAGAAAAAGTAAGATATTAAGGGACAGAGTAGATCTGAAGATCATGAAGTTTGGAAGAGATTTTAGGGATCATCTAATCCAATGCCTTCATAGTTTATGGTTGAGGAAATTGAGGTCTAGAGATTAAAGGGCTTTCTTCAGGTCAAACAGATATGGCAGACGGAAGCCCAGAACCCACTTCAAACCTGGCTTTTACATAATCCTTATCCAATGCTTTTTATACACTCAAATTTAGAAAGTATTTCCATTTCATTTAAAAAACAATACATATCAAGCAGTAGCTTTTAACTTGGGCCTTTAAGATGAGTAGGCCTCAAGTTTACTTTGCTAATGTTTACAAATCCACTATAAACAGACACAACAGCTAAGCCCAGTTGATAAGGACATAACTCTCTTACGAGGAATGTTAGAGACATTAAGAGGAATGTTTTTCAGTGAACAAAGGGCTTAAGGTTCTTTTCTGAACCCGCTTGTGAATATGAGTATAAATTTATATCATTTCTAAAATTTCTAGGAAATGAATAATTTTCTATATTGTTGCTCTTATTATTGTACATTCAGAACTTCAGAATAATTTAGGCTATCAATAGTAAAGTCAACTGTCCATTATATGAACTATTTGGGAACAATTTTTTCAGATATTAAATTCTCTTATTAATATAAATATGAAGAGATAAACAATTTATAGAAAACAATCATAATCTGATTATTCATTCCTTTGTGTAATCACGTAGCAAGTTCCCAGAATGACAGCCATTTTGGAGTTAGTATTCAAAGCTGTTAATTTCTCTGCAAGTTAGCATCAAATGCAGTAGCAGTTAGTAGCATAATATATAAACTATTTCTCCTTTCCAGAACAATGTACTCAGTTTACAGTAGATTATTCTGCTCTGTAATATATTTGCTGTTGTTTGCTTTGTTAAGTGAAAAAAACAAAGATTCAAATTAAACAATGCCTTTTTTGGCGTTTGATGATCCTGACTGCTGGAATAAGTGGCTTCATCCATGTCTGAATCTCCACGGTCAGAGTAATCTGTTGCATCATAAATGCCTGCTTTTTTAGCTTTGCTTTGGTTACTGTCAGTAGAAGTCCCCTTTTTCTCAATGGCTTTGGATACCACAGATGGGGAAGGGCTGCCGTGCTGTGATTCCTGCCTGCTTCGGTCACCTACATGGCTGACAAAGAAACCATTGACCTGGCTCTGGGACAAGCTGGCACTCTCAGTCCTGGAATCTTGAGAACTCAGGCTTCCCTCCCGCAGGCCCCCAGACAGCCCAAATGAGCTATCTGAGATGTGCCTTGGGGTGCCACGTGGCCAGCAGTGATCCTCAGAAGAATTTACAGCACTGTCTTGCATGTAGGAAGCTTTCTTCATGTAGTTTTTCATGCCAATGCCAATGTGCACAGGAGTAGAAGGCACTGAAAAGTCAAAATTCGTCAATGAGGATAACAGGTTAGTGACACATGTTTGTGCTTACATACATGCACAATGTTCCCTGGTGATTGTTGGGAGGATTTTACACAGGATAACACATGTACGACACCTGAGCCAGGGCTTGGAACCATGACAAGGACTCAACAAATGTAGCAGATGCTTTCTGTTTCCTTTGCTTCCTCTTTGGGTCTCTCTTTCCGCAGCTTCTATGGAAACGTGGACCCCCTTTGCCTTAACTCCTCATTTCCATTCTCCAAGACCTATTTCTAGTGAGTCTCCCCTGTGAAGACTTTCTCAATTCCCTAACTAGAGATAACTTGAGTCTCCAAAAATCCTTGATCCTTATTTAATGGTTATATATTTACTTGTTTTATATCGTCCTATCAGACTGCATTTTTTGGACTCCAAGTAATTATCAAGGAAGGCAACTCCAAATTCCTTACATACATAGTTCTTTCAAAAAGCCACTTAGGAAAGCTTTCCTAAGACACAATCCACAGGTGACATGCGTAAAAGAATTACAGATGCAAGTTCATTAGAAATGAAAAGTCTTACATGGCAAGCGAAATCAAGGAAAACTTAAATAATATACAAAGAATTCCTAAAAGTCAGTAAGAAGTATACAGTGTTAAGCAGTGAGACAGAATCTGCCCCTGAACTCTGAGCCCCTCGCACTGCTCACTGCACGTGCTGTGTGTGCTGCTTTCTAACACTGCCCCACCACTTGATCCTCGTGACCACTCTGTGCAAGACAGACAAGGCAGGGCCAGGTCACTGTATCCGCTTTAAAGAATGAAAAACAACCATAGCTCAAGAGGACTTAAGTCATACAGCTAATAAGTGGCTCAGGTATGGCTTGAACTCAAGTCATCTGATCTTTGTCAAGTGCCTTTTTTGTCACAGCATGCTAATGGCAGGGATTATGAGACAAAATGATATGGTCTTGCTTCTACATTTCTGGCGTGTTGGTATCCTTTTCCTTTTATAATCGGGTTCACGACAGGACTTCATAGGTAACTGTTATATAACTATATTAATTAGGCAATGATTAAGAATTTTACTTCTGATTTGGCCTAAGAAGTGATGGAATACACCGAGTACTCAGAATTTAATTAAGTGATATTGATTTTGCACAACAAATCCATTTTTATGCATGTATTACTAAAGAGGAATAAGACAGAAAATCTTAGAAGTGATGAATGAAAAAGTTATACTGATGCATAAAATTAAAGCAATCAGAACTACACATATTAAATTTCCAGAAAGGAAATAAGTTCAAATCTAATTTATTGTTCAAGGTATTGAAATTTTTGTGGAAAATGAAACAGAACACATAGCTAAGAGACATTCAGAACATTACCTTTGGATATCTTTGCTTTTGGCTGAGAGATAACAAGTGTCACGTCTTCAGGTGCATTTTGCAAAATTTCAATTGCAGCATGGTGGCTGACCCCCTCCAGACTCACACTATTCACAGATATCAAACGGTCTCCTGTAAAAACAGACAATCCAATATTTTCTATATCAAAGAGAAATTCATGCTAAATCTTAGAAATGTTACCTGCCTCTCATTATTTTTGTTTTGCCCAAGTTCTGCTTTTGCCATCTGTGCAAATTCATGCCTGTCAGTTAAGTACTTAGGAAATTACCTAAATTACCTAAAAATAAATACCTGGCTTTAAGCATCCATCCAAGTCAGCTGGTCCTCCAGGGGTGATTGAACTAATAAATATACCTAGATCCAGTCTTCCCATCTTTTCTCCACCAATAATTTGAAATCCTGTGAAATAGCACATTTTAAAAAGATCTTCATGGGGAGGGGCAAGATAGGGGTAGGGGATTAAGAGGTACAAACTACTATGTATAAAATAAATAAGCTACAAGAATATATTATATAGCACAGGAATATAGCCAATATTTTATAATAACTATAAATGGAGTATAACCTTTAAAAATTGTGAATCACTATGTTGTACACCTGAAACTTACATGATATTATAAATCAACTATATCTCAATAAAAAATAAATAGAAATAAAAATAAAAGGATCTTCATGATACTGGTGCTTTCAAGGACTAATGGTTAGCCTGCGTGACAAATAGAAGTGTAGAGTCTCATATCAAATATGATTTAATAGGTAACACATGTGAGATGGGACTTAAATTTGGTGGAAATATTGCTTGTAAGCATTTCATCTTTGACATTTCCTGACTGGGCAGGTTGGGTAAAGGGGATGCAGGTAGGCAGAAGTGGGCTGGGGCCTCAATGCCAATGCTACGCAACTGACTTTTTCTCTTTGAATTTCACAGACCTTTAAGAATCTCAGTGACTTACCTAAGCCATACTTTGTATCTTTTTTCAGGTTAACCAGGGTGATCTCCCTTTCTGGTGAAGATACCATGCTCCATCTTTTGTGTAGCACATCTATTGGAAATGTACAATTTTAAGATAAAATAAATATAACATGCTTGGGTATTGAGACTGCTTGTTCTAATTTAAATAAAGCTCACTAACAGATTGCTCAGTCACTTTAAAATCATATTTTAAATAATATACCATTATCTTATATGTTGATAGTGAGTTATAGTTTACCAAATGATTATGTTATCACATTTATTCCTTATAAATGGTTCCCTGTGAAATAAGTATTGATATATTTCAGTTACAAATGCATAAATAGATCTCAAGAGGTTAAATGATTTGAGCAGGTTTACTCAGCTAGTACAGGCAAGAGGTGAACCTTAAACTTAGGTTGTCAGACTTCATGTCTTTCTGTTATATGACAGCTGACTTCCTGAATTTGATAATGCTCAATATGTTAAGAATTTCCCACTAATAAGTGGTTGGCATTTCTACTTATAATGTGTAAAACATTCATGTAAGTTCTAGGGTAAAAGAGCAACACGAAGAAACAGGATTTATTCTTTTAAATCCCATTAATAAGGACTTGGCTGGCACATTCTCAAAGGACTTCCGTTTCTTATTTTATTTGTGGAACAATCTCATGAGGTAAGCAAAGAGATTTCTAATCATTGTTTTGCAGATGAGGAATAATAGTTCATGACTTGCTCAACATTATCAGCTAGTATCACTGGCCAGCAAAATGCCTTAAGTACTTGATAAATGCTAGCTAAATACATTGAGTGAATGTTGGCATCAGAACTAAAATTTACTTTTTCTTATTTCTACTTGGGTTTTTTTTTTAAAGTAAGCTGATCATTCACAAATATCTCCTAAATAAAACCAATAAATATACCACTTAACTGTCATCTTAATAAAATTACTTCATTTACTTAATAATCAGAGCATGTGAAAACACACACACATACACACACTTCTTGTTATGGGCTGAAATGTGTTGCTCCTCCCTTTCCTCCAAATAAATATGTTGAAACCCTAACTCCTAGTACCTCAGAATTTAACCATATTTGGAGATAGGTTTTTAAAAAGGTAAGTTAAAATGAGGTCTTTAGGGTGGCCTAATCCAATATGACTGATATCCTTATAAGAAGAGGGAACTTGGATACAGATGTGTGTGTGCACAGAGGGAAGACCATGTGAAGAAAGAGGAATAGTTCCACCTACAAAGCCAAGGAGAGAGGTCTCAGAAGAAATCAATGCTGCTGACATCTTGATCTCAGACTTCTAGCCTCCAGAACTGTGAGAACATAAATTTATGTTGTTTAAGACACCCAATCCGTGGGATCTTGTTATGGCAGCTCTAGCAAATTAATACACTTCTTAACATCAACTGTAATTTAATAGTTTACACTGGTCTGTGTGTGATGTGGTGGTAAATGAGTTCAACACACTCAGAAAGATATTTGTTTAAACTAAATCTGCAAATTCACCTCTATATAGTTCTTAAGCATATTGAAGCTTTTTGAAAACTAGAGATTATCTGCCAACATATGACTACCCATGGATTTAAAATTGTATTAATGTTATAAATAGTAACTTTGTTACACAACATATATTAATGCTTAAATGATGAAAATGTGATACTTCATATTCTAGAAATAAACTCCGTTAATTTCAGAAAACAATAACAACCATTTGCTCTCTGGAGTCAATTAACCTTGTCCCTTAAACATCAAGCACTAGTGCAAGTTTGCTAGCTCCCTGTAGTATACACGTCCCTATTCTGTTGTTTCTTTTTGACCAAAACTTAGTTATAAACTTAGTTATAATCAATAGTAGTAGTAGTTCAGTATTTCTAATTAATTAACGAGATTCCAAAAAAAAAGATCACTGGACAATGGTGTGAAGAGCCTTATTTGGTTTATACAAACAAGCATAAAGTTCATGAATTAGTTACTGCCTAACTTAATATTATTTAGGTATCCAAGATACTTTTAGCCTAAAATAGACAATTAGGTCTAATTTTCAGCCAGAACCAAATAAAAAATACAACAGAATGAACCCATAAAATAAAACAAATAAGGGATGAGGTCATGTTAGGTATTAAATGTAAACTTTTATCACCATTCTGAAGACAGAGTCCATCTGCTTTAGACAGAGTGTTTCTGCCTTCAATTATAAAAGTGATCAATATTCTGAATGTTCCTAAGGAGTATCTGTTACAAGTCAAAGGTATTGATTCAAAGAATAAAAACAAGATTGGTTATTTATGTTACTCATTTGGCTAATAAATGTATGTGTGTGTGTGTGTATGTATATTAAAACATTTCCCGGGTAAACAATATTGGAATATGTGTATAGACCCACACACACACAAAATGTGCAATATTTTATGTTATTTATTTCCCTAACTAGAAGTAATAGATTAGGCTCTCTGTTTTCAAGGACTCATCAGTGAGATTTGAATATTAATTCATTCAATTATACTTTCACCTTTCAGATGTTTGCTGAATAATTTTCCTGTGAAAGTCCCACATTAGGCAATTGGGGAAAATAAAGAGAGATAATATGAAAGCTGCTAGCATAATAAATGTAAGCGCAATCAGATCAGGCTAGAAGAGCAAAGATTTAGTCTGACTGATAAACAGAATGTTAAGACTTCAGAGAAACAGTTGTATTATGAAGGCATGAGTCAGAGCTGTAAGAGAGGAGAGGTTTCTTCTTGCCAGAAATAAAGAACACTTCAAGGACATGAGGTAGAGTTTTAATAAGTGGATTAGGGAGATGGTTATACACAACAAGTAAGGCATTAACAAAAGCTGAGATGGAAAAAAGGCAGAAAAGGTTCTGCAAAAACGTCACAGTTCAGCTTAGTTGGAGTACAAGGTTTGAGTCGGGTGGAGCTGAATATTATTTTGGAAAGGGAAGCTTTGCTAACCTACTCTTTTTAATAGGGAACCCTCCCTTCTGCCGCCCTGATATAAAGTGACTTATTAATGTGGGGATAGAGGAAGGAAGGATGTTGGTGTAGACCTACATGTTACTAGACACTACTGTGCACATGTTGAGTTTCTATTTTTCTGGTATTATATTCACATAGATGTTCAAAATACTTTCCCATTGGCTAAAAATAAAAAAAAGAGAAGGAAGTATCTGAGGGTATATAGTACATAAGAACCCAACTAAATTTAAAGATATAGAATTCAATGAGGATTAAGTAGAATTTATGAATCATTGAAAGTGAGGAGCTAGATATTTCAAGTACCAAGACATTTCTGAGTTATTTTAATTACTGTATGGAAACAAGCATTAATATTCAAGGAATACATATTTTTACATCTTTAAAAGAATTTTCTTTTCCCATTAATATACTTTATGACCACAGCAAATTCTGCAGATATTTTAACGTGTAAAAGAGGCTCAAATAGAAATTTCCATTTCTTTAATTAATACATGCTGGTGTCATTCCCAATAATGTTTACCTGGGAAATATCTTAAGAATAATTGATAAATGTGTAATTCAGAAATTAAATGTACACCCTCTCTGCATTTGAGATTGTTGTTCCAATGTTGCCTTTCTCATCTCTCACAAGGTTCATGTGGACATATTCAGTCCCCAACTAGAATAACTGTGGATACTAATGATAGATACATCTACGAGTAAACTATTTGAATTTCCTAGTAAAAGCATGTTTCTGATAAGGGCAAAGTCATATAATCAATTTAAGTGAGTCAACAATCTTTTTGCAAGAAAAATTCATTTTCTTGGTTATAGAGCTACGCCCTTGTCAACTATCAGGCAGCTCCATGCCACTGATTCTAAGAGGAACTGGACTATATAGGCAGAGGAGGCTCTGGATAAATTCATCGCTCACTCTAGGGAAAAAGACCCAATTCAAACTCGGGGATGATGGGTCAGTAACACCACATTGGTATAAAAACAAAGAGAGGTATTTTTCATTGTTATATTACTTAATACACTAACTGCTCAGGTGGTACGTAAGGAGGATCATAATGGAAATTTGGTGTTTTATTTCTGTGCTAGCATGAATTAGCTGCGTGAACTTGAGCCATATAACATTTCTGGGACTCATTTAACTCATTCATAGAATGGAAAGGTTTGGTTTAGATAAACTTTTTAGTTCCTTTCAGTTCTCAATTTATTTGACTCTATCTTTTGTTTCTGGTTAATTCTCATATCTGTTGAATCCTTTGTGAGCACTTTGGACTTTTATTTTTTATTATAATTTTCAACTTTGTATGTATTCTAATTAAACTTTAGGTGAAAAAAAACCCCCTAGCATTTAAAGTTACACTGGTCCTTGACATCTGACTAAAAACTAATCTTCTATACAACATTTTATTACTACAAATTAAGAATGTTCATAAAGACAATAATCAGTTCTAATATTGGGGAAAAAGTTTACTTAACTGTCCGTACAAGTTACTTTGCACCAGAATAAGCTTTTTCACATGAGTTTTTTTGCTTTTTGCATTTTGTTTTTGTTAAGAGTTTGGTGTTTGACCCCATTTTGTGGTTTGAACAGGAAGGAAGCTGACAAATCCAGCTAAAAGTTACTTTTCAATTGTACAGTATTCCTGAATTATAATAAAACAAGAAAAACTGCAAACCAATTTTACATAAGCCTTGCATAAGTTCTACACATTTTAAAAATGTTTTTACTTTTTGACTCTCTTAATAAGGAATATTAGACGGGTTGATCACGATGGTGGAATAAGAAGAAATGGAACTCACCCCCACCCCAACGAATACATCAAAATAAGTCTACGTGTGGAACAATTCTCACTAGAAACTGGCAGAAAGACTCCTGTACAACCAAGGCTGTAAGAAAGACTCACATGTAGTCAGGTAGGAAGGAAACAAAAATGATCAGGTCAGGACCTGTGCCCCTGGAAGAGGACTCAGATGAAAAGGAAAAATACATGGGCAGAGACCAGCTTTGGGGAGTAAGCGGTGAGAGCCGCAGACTGGGTGCTCTAGTCCTGGGGTCCTGCAAAGTGGACATGAGCCCCCTTGGATGGTTGGAGGACTTTAATACCCCACTGACATCAATGGACAGATCATCCAGACAGGAAATCAATAAGCCAACAGTAGTCTTACATGATACAACAGGCCAGCTGGATTTAACAGATATCTACAGGAAATTCCATCCCAAAACAGCAAAATACATATTCTTTTCAAGTACACATGGAACATTCTCCAGGATAGATAAAGTCTCAACAAAATAAGTCCCAACAAATTTAAGACGACAGAAATTATGTCAAGCATTTAGACCTACCACAATGGTATGAAACGAGAAATCAATTACAGAAAGAAAAATGGGAAAAGAACAAACATGTGGAGACTAAACAACATGCTACTGAAAAAACCAATGGGTCAATGAAGAAATCAAAGAGGAAATCAGAAAATACCTCAAGACAAATGAAAATGGAAACACAATTCTCCAAAATTATGAGATGTAGCAAAAGCAGTTCTAAGAGGGAAGTTTAGAGTCATACAGGCCTTCCTCAAGAACAAGAAAAATATCAAATAAGCAAACTAACCTACCAACTAAAGGAAACAGAAAAAGAACAAAGCCCAAAGTCAGCTGAAGGAAGGAAATAATAAAGATCAGAGAGGAAATTAAGAAAAAATACAGACCAAAAAAACAATAGAAAAGATCAATGAAACCAAGAGCTAGTTTTTTGAAAGATAAACAAAACTGATAAACCTCTAGCCAACATCAGGAGGACCTTCAAGATGGTGGAGGAGTAAGACGTGGAGATCACCTTCCTCCCCACAAATACATCAAAAATACAACAACATGTGGAACAACTCCTACAGAACGCGTACTGAATGCTGGCAGAAGACCTGAGACTGACCAAAAGGCAAGAAACTCCCCACATACCTGGGTAGGGCAAAAGAAAAAAGAAAAAACAGAGACAAAAGAATAGGGATGGGACCTGCACCTCTGGGAGGGAGCTGTGAAGGAGGAAAAGTTTCCACACACTAGGAAGCCCCTTCACTGGCAGAGATGGGGGTGGGAAGCTTCGGAGCCACGGAGGAGAGCACAGCAACAGGGGTGCAGAGGGCAAAGCAGAGAGATTCCCACACAGAAGATCAGTGCCGACCAGCACTCACCAGCCTGAGAGGCTTGTCTGCTCACCCGCCAGAGCAGGTGGCAGCTGGGAGCTGAGGCTCAGGCGTCGGAGGTCAGATCCCAGGGAGAGGACTGGGGCTGGCTGTGTGAACACAGCCTTAGGGGGCTAGTGCGCCACAGCTAGCCAGGAGGGAGTCCGGGAAAGAGGCTGGAGCTGCCAAAGAGGCAAGAGACCATTGTTTCAGGGTGCGCGACTGGAGGGGATTTCTTCCCTGTCTGCCCACAGAAGGCAGAGCACCGCCTAAACAAGCTCCAGAGATGGGCACGGGCCATGGCTATCAGCTCAGATCCCAGAGACAGGCATGAAACACTAACGCTGCTGCTGCAGCCACCAAGAATCCTGTGTGCAAGCACAGGTCACTATCCACACAGCCCTGGGAGCCTGTGCAACATGCCACGGCCAGGGCCTGTGATCCAGGGACAAGTTGGCTGGGAGAACACACGGTGCACCTCAGGCTGTTGCAGTGTCATGCTGGCCTCTGCTGCCACAGGCTCGGCCCGCATTCCAATTATAACTACCATAGCGCTCCCTCCCCTGGGCATGAGTAAGCCAGAGCCCCCTAATCAGCCGCTGCTTTAACCCTGTCCTGCCTGGGTGGGAACAGATGCCTGAGGGCGACCTACATGCAGAGGTGGGCCCAAAACCAAAGGTGAAGCCCAGGAGCTGTGCGAACAAAGAAGAGAAAGGAAAATTTCTCTGTGCAGCCTCAGGAGCAGCGGATTAAATCCTCACAATCAACTTGATGTGCCCTGCATCTGTGGAATACCTGAATAAACAATGAATCATCCCAATATTGAGACAGTGGACTTTGGGAGCAACTGTAGACTTGGGGTTTGCTGTCTGCAACTGATTTGTTTAATTTTCAGAGAAATTAAAACCTTTACAGACAAGCAAAAGCTAAGAGAATTAGCACCATTAAACCAGCTTTACAACAAATGCTAAAGGAACTTATCTAGGCAGGAAACAAAAGAGAAGAAAAGGAGCTACAAAAACAAACCCAAAACAATTAAGAAAATGGTAATAGGAACATACATATCGATAATTACCTTAAATGTAAATGGATTAAATGCTTCAACCAAAAGACACAGGCTCACTGAATGGATACAAAAACAAGACCTGTATATATGCTGTCTACAAGAGACACACTTCAGACCAAGGGACACATACAGACTGAAAGTGAGGGGATAGAAAAAGATATTCCATGCAAATGGAAATCAAAAGAAAGCTGGAGTAGCAATCCTCGTGTCAGACAAAGCATACTTTAAAATAAAGACTATTACAAGAGATGAAGAAGGACACTACATAATGATTAAGGAATCAATCCAAGAAGAAGATATAACAATTGTAAATATTTATGCACCCAACATAGGAGCACCTCAATACATAAGGCAAATATTAACAGTCATAAGAGGGGAAATTGACAATAACACAATAAGAGTAGGGGACTTTTACACCCCACTTTCACCAATGGACAGATCATCCAAAATGAAAATAAATAAGGAAACACAAGCTTTAAATGACACATTAAACAAGATGGAATTAATTGATATTTATAGGACATTCCATCCAAAAACAACACAATACACTTTCTTCTCAAGTGCTCGTGGAACATTCTCCAGGATAGACCATAACTTGGGTCACAAATTAAGCCTTGGTAAATTTAAGAAAATTGAAATTGTATCATGTATCTTTTCTGACTACAATGCTATGAGACTAGATATCAATTACAGGAAAAACAGTGTAAAAAATACAAACACATGGAGGCTAAACAATACACTACTCAATAATGAAGAGATCACTGAAGAAATCAAAGAGGAAATAAAAAAATACCTAGAAACAAATGACAATGAAAACACGATGACCCAAACCCTACGGGATGCAGCAAAAGCAGTTCTAAGAGGGAAGTCTACAGCAAACACAATACTACCTCAAGAAACAAGAAAAATCTCAAATAAACAACCTAACCTTACACCTAAAGCAATTAGAGAAAGAAGAACAAAAAAACCCCAAAGTTAGCAGAAGGAAAGAAATCATAAAAATCAGATCAGAAATAAATGAAAAAGAAATGAAGGAAATGATAGCAAAGATCAATAAAACTAAAAGCTGGTTCTTTGAGAATATAAACAAAATTGATAAACCGTTAGCCAGACTCATCAAGAAAAAAAGGGAGAAGACTCAAATCAAAAGAATTAGAAATGAAAAAGGAGAAGTAACAACTGACACTGCAGAAATACAAAGGATCATGAGAGATTACTACAAGCAACTATAGGCCAATAAAATGGACAACATGGAAGAAATGGACAAATTCTTAGAAAAGCACAACCTTCTGAGACTGAACCATGAAGAAATAGAAAATATAAACAGACCAATCACAAGCACTGAAATTGAAACTGTGATTAAAAATCTTCCAACAAACAAAAGCCCAGGACCAGATGGCTTCACAGGTGAATTCTATCAAACATTTAGAGAAGAGCTAACACCTGTCCTCCTCAAACTCTTCCAAAATATACCAGAGGGAGGAACACTCTCAAACTCATTCTACAAGGCCACCATCACCCTGATACCAAAGCCAGAAAAAGATGTCACAAAAAAAGAAGACTACAGGCCAGTATCACTGATGAACATAGATGCAAAAATCCTCAACAAAATACTAGCAAACAGAATCCAACAGCTCATTAAAAGGATCATACACCATGATCAAGTGGGGTTTATCCCAGGAATGCAAGGATTCTTCAATATACGCAAATCAATCAATGTGATACACCATATTAACAAACTGAAGGAGAAAAATCATATGATCATCTCAATAGATGGAGAGAAAGCTTTTGACAAAATTCAACACCTATTTATGATACAAACTCTCCAGAAAGTAGGCATAGAGGGAACTTACCTCAACATAATAAAGGCCATATATGAAAAACCCACCACCAACATCGTTCTCAATGGTGAAAAACCGAAACCATTTCCTCTAAGATCAGAACAAGACAAGGTTGCTCACTCTCACCGCTATTATTCAACATAGTTTTGGAACTTTTAGCCACAGCAATCAGAGAAGAAAAAGAAAAAAAAGGAATCCAAATCGGAAAAGAAGAAGTAAAACTGTCACTGTTTGCAGATGACATGATACTATACATAGAGAATCCTAAGGATGCTACCAGAAAACCACTAGAGCTAATCAATGAATTTGGTAAAGTAGCAGGATACAAAATTAATGTACAGAAATCTCTTGCATTCCTATACACTGATGAAAAATCTGAAAGAGAGATTAAGGAAACACTCCCATTTACCACTGCAACAAAAAGAATAAAATACCTAGGAACAAACCTACCTAGGGAGACAAAAGACCTGTATGCAGAAAACTATAAGACCCTGATGAAAGAAATTAAAGATGATACAAACAGATGGAGAGATATACCATGTTCTTGGACTGGAAGAATCAATATTGTGAAAATGACTATACTACCCAAAGCAATCTACAGATTCAATGCAATCCCTATCAAACTACCAATGGTATTTTTCAGAGAACCAGAAGAAAAAATTTCACAATTTGTATGGAAACACAAAAGACCCCAAATAGCTAAAGCAATCCTCAGAAAGAAAAACGGAGCTGGAGGAATCAGGGTCCCTGACTTCAGACTATAGTAGAAAGCTACAGTAGTCAAGACAGTATGGTACTGGCACAAAAAGAGAAATATAGATCAATGGAACAGGATAGAAAGCCCAGAGATAAACCCGCACACATATGGTCACCTTATCTTTGATAAAGGAGGCAGGAATATACAATGGAAAAAAGACAGCCTCTTCAATAAGTGGTGCTGGGAAAACTGGACAGCTACATGTAAAGGAATGAAATTAGAACACTCCCTAACACCATATACAAAAATAAACTCAAAATGGATTAAGGACCTAAATGTAAGGCCTGACACTATAAAACTCTCAGAGGAAAACATAGGCAGAACACTCTATGACATAAATCACAGCAAGATCCTTTTTGACCCACCTCCTAGAGTAAGGGAAATAAAAACAAAAATAAACAAATGGGACCTAATGAAACTTAAAAGCTTTTGCACAGCAAAGGAAACCATAAAAAAGATGAAAAGACAACCTTCAGAATGGGAGAAAATATTTGCGAACGATGCAACTGACAAAGGATTAATCTCCAGCATATACAAGCAGCTCATGCAGCTCAATATAAAAAACATCCCAATCCAAAACTGGGCAGAAGACCTAAACAGACATTTCTCCAAAGAAGATATACATATTGCCAACAAAACACATGAAAGGATGCTCAACATCACTAATCATTAGAGAAGTGCAAATCAAAACTACAGTGAGGTATCACCTCACACCAGTCAGAATGGCCATCATCAAAAAATCTACAAACAATAAATGCTGGAGAGGGTGTGGAGAAAAGGGAACCCTCTTGCAGTGTTGGTGGGAATATAAATTGATACAGTGACTATGGAGGTTCCTTAAAAAACCAAAAATAGGACTACTATATGACCCAGCTATCCCACTAATGGGCATATACCTTGAGAAAACCATAATTCAAAAATAGTCATGTTGGGACTTCCCTGGTGGCACAGTGGTTAAGAATCTGCCTGTCAATGCAGGGGATACAGGTTTGAGCCCTGGTCCAGGAAGATCCCATGTGCCATGGAGCAACTAAGCCCGTGTGCCACAGCTACTGAGCCTGCGCTCTAGAGCCCGTGACCCACAACTACTGAGCCCATGCACCGCAACTACTGAAGCGTGTGTGCCTAGAACCCGTGCTCCACAACAAAGACAAGCCACTGCAGTGAGAAGCCCGCGCACTGCAACAAAGAGTAGTCCCTGCTTGCCACAACTAGAGAAAACCTGTGCGCAGCAACGAAGACCCAACGCAGCCAATAAAAGGAAGAAAAAGAAAAGAAAGAAAGAAGAAAAAAAGAGTCATGTACAATGTTCATTGCAGAACTATTTACAAAAGCCAGGACATTGAAGCAACCTAAGTGTCCATCTACAGACGAATGGATAAAGAAGATGTGGCACATATATACAATGGAATATTTCTCAGCCATAAAAAGAAACGAATTTGAACTAATTGTAGTGAGGTGGATGGACCTAGAGTCTGTCATACAGAGTGAAGTAAATCAGAAAGAGAAAAAGAAATACCATATGCTAACACATATATATGGAATCTTAAAAAAAAAAATGGTTCTGATGAACCTAGGGGCAGGACAGGAATAAAGACGTAGATGTAGAGAATGCACTTGAGAACACGGGAAGGGGGAAGGGTAAGCTGAGATGAAGTGTGAGAGTAGCATGCACATACATACACAACCAAATGTAAAATAGATAGCTAGTGGGAAGCAGCTGCATAGCACAGGGAGATCAGCTTGGTGTTTTGTGACCACCTAGAGGGGTGGGATAGGGAGGGTGGGAGGGAGATGCAAGAGGGAGGTGATATGGGGATATATGTATACATATAGTTGGTTCAATTTGTTATACAGCAGAAAGTAACACAACATTGTAAAGCAATTATACTCCAATAAAGATGTTACAAAAAAAAAAAAAAAAAACCTTTAGCCAGGCTAACCAAGAAGAAAAGAGAGAAGAACCAATAAACAAAATAAGAAATGAAAGAGGAGAAATTACAACCAATACCACAGAGATATAAAAAATCATAAGAGAATATTACAGTTACATGCCAACAAACTGGACAACCTAGAAGAAATGGACAAACTTCTAGAAACATACAGCCTGCCAAGACTGAGTCAAGAAGAAGTGGATAAATTGAACACATTGATCAGTAGTAGTAAAACTTAATTTATAATTAAAACCACAACAACAAAATACCTCCCAGCAAACAAATGTTCAGGACTGGACAGTTCACAGGGAAATTCTACCAAACATATAAAGAAGAAATTATACCTATAGTATTCCCCAAAATTGAAGAGGACAGAACACTCCCAAATTCATTCTATGAGGCCACCATCCATTATAGCATTTGCATCCAATACAGATGCAAAAATCCTCAACAAAATATTAGCAAACCAAATGCAACACTATATAAAAAGGACTGTGCATCATGATCAAGTTGGATTTATTCCAGGGACACAGGGATTGTTCAAATTTCACGAATCAATCAATGTGACACACCACATTAGCAGAAGGAAGGATAAAATTCACAAGATCATCTCAATAGACACAGAAAAAGCATTTGACAAAATTCAACATCCTTTCATGATAAAAACTCTCATCAAATTTGGTATAGAGGGAACATATCTCAACATAATAAAAGTCAGTTATGACAAACTCACAGCTAACATCATACTCAACAGTGAAAAGCTGAAAGTCTTTCCTGTAAATTCAGGAACAAGACAAGGATGACCACTCTTGCCGCTTCTATTCAACATAGCAGTGACGTCCTAGCCACAACAATCAGAGAAAAAAGAAATAAAAGGCATCTATATATTGGAAGGGAAGAAGTAAAACTGTCACTATTTGCAGATGGCATGATACTTTAAATAGAAAATCCTAAAGTCTCCACCAAAAAACTAATAAATGAATTCAGTAAAGTTGCAGGACAGAAGATTAATACACAGAAATCAGTTGCTTTTCTATACTCTAGTAATGAACTATCAGAAAGAGAAAGTTAAAATTAAAAAAACCCAAAAACCAACCAAACAAACAAAAAATTCTGTTTAAAATCAAATCAAAAAGAATAAACTAGGAACAAACTTAACCAAGGAGGTGAGTGACCTACACTCTGAAAACTATAAAACACTGATAAAGGAAACTGAAGATGATCCAAAGAAATGGAAAGATATCCCGTGCTCTTGGATTGGAAGAATTAATATTGTTAAAATGGCCATACTACCCAAAGCACTTTACAGATTTAATGAAATCCGTAGCAAAATACCCATGACATTTTTCACAGAACTAGAAGAAATAATCCTAGAATTTATATGGAACCACAAAAGACCCTGAATTGCCAAAGCAATTTTGAGAAAAAATAACAAAGCTGGAGACATCATCTTCCCAGACTTCAGATTATACTACAAAGCTATAGTAATCAAAATACCATGATACTGGCACAAAAGCAGACACATAGATCAATGGAACAGAATAGAGAACCCAGAAATAAACCCATGCACCTATGATCAATTACTCTATGGCAAAAGAGGCAAGAATATACAATTGAGAAAAGACAAGTCTCTTCAATAAGTGTTGCTGAAATAACTGGAATGCTACATGTAAAAGAATGAGATTAGAACATTTCCTCATACCATATACAAAAATAAACCCCAAATGGATCAAATACCTAAATGTAAGACCTGGAAACCATAAAACTCCTAGATGAGAACATAGGCAGAACATACTTTGACATAAATTGTAGCAATATTTTTTTGGATCTGCCTCCTAAGGCAGAAGAAATAAAAGCCAAAATAAACAAATAGGACCTAATTAAACTTAAAAACTTTTGCAAAGCAAAGGAAACCATTGACAAAATGAAAAGACAACCTACTGAATGGGAGAAAATATTTGCAAATGATATGACCAACAAGGGGTAATAGCCAAAATAAATAAATAACACATACAATTCAATATTAAAAAAAAAAACAACCAAATAAAAAACATGGGCAGAAGATCTAAATAGACATTTTTCCAAAGAAGACATACAAATGGTCAACAGGCACATGAAAAGATGCCTGAAATCAGTAATCATCAGAAATGCAAATTAAAACCACAACGAGCTATCACCTCACATCTGTCAGAATGGCTACCTAAAATCAAAAAGTCTACAAATAATAAATGTTGAGAGTGTGGCGAAAAGGGAATCCTTGTACACTGTTGGTGGGAATGTAAAATGGTGCAGCCACTATGGAAAACAGTATGGATGTTTCTCAAAAAACTAAAAACAGAACTACCATATGACCCAGCAATTCCACTACTGGGTATATATCCAGAAAAAACAAAACCACTGATTCAAAAATATACATGCACCCCAAGGTTCATAGCAACACTATTTACAAGTATCTAAGAGACAGAAGCAACCCAACTGTCCATCAACAGATGAATGGATAAAGAAGATGTGGTATATATACCTATACACAGTGCAATATTGGTCAGCCATAAAAAAAGAATGTAATTCTGCCATTTGCAGCAAATTGGATGGGCCTAGAGAATATTGTGCTTAGCGAAATAAGTCAGAAAATACAAATACCGTATGATGTCAGTTATACGTGGAACCTAAAAAATAAAACAAATAAATGTCTATAGCAAAACAGAAACAGACTCATAGATATAGAAAACAAACCACTAGTCACCAGTGGGGAGACGGACGTGGGGAGGGTCAAGATAGGGGTATGGGATTAAGAGGTATAAACTACCATGTATAAAATAGATAAGCAACAAGGATATACTGTACAGCGCAGGGAATTATAGCCACTGTACCTTTTAATGGAGTATAAAATACTGAATCACTATGTTGAACACTGGAAGCTAATATAATATTGTAAATCAACTATAATTTAAAAAAAAGAAAAAAAGAACTGTTATAAGATGTGCCATTTTTTGAAAGGGTAAGCAACCTTTATTTCTTTTTGGAAATCACAATTAATCAAAGGATTGGAATCCTTTCCATATTTGTTTCATGAGATTGGAAGACTCCTGCCTTTCTTCTTTTATCTTCTAAGTTTCACACTCTTTATGGGTCTCTGAAAGTTGTAAAAGGTTAAGACTGAATTTTATTCATTGGTCCTTGTATTAAGTGATAAATAATTCAGTATTAACTAATGCTCATTTCTAATTTTCTCTTAATAATCTTGTTCAGCAACGAAAAACACTGAAATTAGAACAAAAAGTCCTATATTTGACCAACGGGCAAGTAATTTAACTTTTTAATCTTCAGTTACCTTATGTGGAAAAACATGTTTGCCATGCTCTATTATGTCAAAACTCAATTCACAACAAAGCACTAATTCAGGGCTACTTGGACAGATTGAAGGAGAATTTTGAAGAAAATATAAACTTGTCTATAAGCCAACTGGGGAACACCTCCATGGGAAGGTGGGTTGGCCCCTCTGTAGGGAGCAGGTGGGAAGATGAGTGCTTGGAGGTTTAAACATAGACCCTACCCTGCACATGATGTTCATGTGGTACCCAATGTAAATTCATATTCTTTTCCGTTAGAACCTAGGTAAAAACACATTTCAGGCTCTCATCCTTGAATAGATTATTATCCAGCTTATTTCAAAAGTTTATCTGGGAGAAATAATACCTAAAAATAATTAGGCATTATTATACTAGGAGACGGTCTAAAGAGTGGAATAGAGCATAGGCTCTGGAAACAGACATCCTGCATTCAAATCATGGCCCCAGCTTTTGCCAGCTCCATGACCTACTGTGCAACTCTACCTTTCTGTGTTTTGGCTTCTCATTTGTGAAAAGGAAATAACATTAGTTCTGGCTCATAGGATTGTTGTGGGGATTGAGAGAGAAACATAATGTGCTTAGAACAGTGTTTGGCACACAGTAAGCACTAAATAACTGTCAGTCAGTAAGTACAACCGTTATGGACATGTTAATAACTGACCTATTTTAGGTACAGAGGTATTCTAACTTCAGTCCATGTAAGACATTTGGTCATCAAAAAGCTATATAACAAGGTCTTAGTAACTTAGGTCTAAGTATAAATTGACTTTTTCTTTAATGATATGCCCTCAGATTTTTTAAGGATTAATACATTAAAAAATTGGAGATGAAAAAATCTTTCATTTGCTATGAGTATTTAAGATATTATAAAAGTAAAAAGATTTACTTTTGGGCTTCCCTGGTGGCGCAGCGGTTGAGAATCTGCCTGCTAATGCAGGGGACACGGGTTCGCGCCCTGGTCTGGGAAGATCCCACATGCCGCGGAGCAACTAGACCCGTGAGCCACAACTTCTGAGCCTGCGCGTCTGGAGCCTGTGCTCCGCAACAAGAGAGGCCACGATAGTGAGAGGCCCGCGCACCGCGATGAAGAGTGGCCCCCGCTTGCCGCAACTAGAGAAAGCCCTAGCACAGAAACGAAGACCCAACATAGCAATCAAGCAATCAATCAATCAATAAATTAAAAACTTAAAAAAAAAAAAAAAGATTTACTTTTGGACACAATTTTGCTTCCAAGAAAAATGTTCCTCTCTTGAAGAATTGGTATGTGTATTTCTATCAGAGAATGAGAATTATACAAAATAGCTTACTGATGTCTGACAGTTTTGACCTACAAAAACAACGGTTTCATATGGTTCAACTAATTTTCATGCCTTCATTTTTGCCTTGGCTCTCAGGAAAATGAGAACTAAACTTAAAGCTTCATCAAGTTTAACTATATTAATACTTGTGATCAGCATATTTTCTTCCTTCTCATCAGGCTTCTGATTATTTCAACTTTAAGAATTTGAGGGTAAATCTTAAACATTTTTGGAGGGAAGTAGTATATACATAGTGATAATAATATTCTTTATACCCATGAAGGTTGTTAGAAAAATCAAATAATGTACATGAAAGTATTTTGTAACCTAAATTATAAAAACTGTGAACCCACTGACCTTCAAGTCATTGCACAAAGTTTTTTTCCTACAATTTTGTTTCTTCTTAGATTCTTTCTAAACTAGTAATCTCAACATTTAAAGTCTTCAAATTCTTCCCAAAAGGTTTATAATAAGACTCAAAGCTGGTCGCCATTTAGTTTTTGACCTTCACTCTGGCCCCAGCATACCTCCATACTGAGATTCTTACATCTCCCTGAATCTGTTATCTTCTCACATGTCTGCATGTCTTTGCTCACACTATGCCCTTGGTCTGGAATACTTATCCACACCATTCTGCCTGAATACACACTCCTTTTATTTCAAGATTCAGTTGAAGCATCCCTCAGTTAAAACTCTTTTCAATCAAAATTATCTCCCACCTAAGCTACCTTAGCTCCCCAATTAGTGTCCTTATCTCGAATTTGTCATTTCTCTAGTTCATCAACATTAGTCTAAATTACAGGTCCCATCACATCACTGAGATGCTGAAAACCACAAGTCTCTTTTGACTCCAATGTAAGGCCTAAAATCCTTGACATGGAATTGAAAGCTCTTTATTAGTAGGCCCATGACTATCTTACAAGGTACAAGAGAAAAATTATGATGGAAATGAGGGGAAAAACATTTTGTAAACCTACCATTTTCTTTTAAGGGTACTTGGGATGAAGAATTTCCAGAACTATGCAAAGTCATTCCTGTGGTATAAATTAAATTATTAGACAGTTTAAAAATGGTCAGATACTATATACAGAAGTAATTTCTTCTGATAAATTCATAAAAATCAACAAAACATTAAGATAGCAACAATTTCTTTCATTTACACTCAGAAAAATATGTCTCCCCACAATGAGCTTTTTTTTTTTTTACTACTTTTAATGTCCAAGTTAAGCATATCAACTTGTTTTGCAGAATAAATTTAAACACAAATGTATTGTTTCTGACAATGACATTTTGATGTCATATATGAAATGATGAAACTAAAATGAGTTTTAAAAGTATCTGTTCAAATGTTAAAAGAAAGTTCAATATTCTATAGGAATGAATAATCAATCAAAAACAAATGCAGAAAATAATTTTTTTTATGGTTGAATTTTATTTTACTTGTGTTTTTCTATGGAATATTATTCACTACTCTATATCTGATATGTGATGAATTTTTATGTAGAACAAAGCCTTCCTAATGAAAATAGCTTAGAATCTATATGAGATCCCATTATATATGAATACACTTTGAAAATTATTTTCTGAAAGATTAAATCAGTGTCTTTTTAGGCTATTTTCAACGCATAGGGTGACCTATAAGATGGAGTCTTGTCTTTCATCTGTTTAAAGTTTTTTTTAACCAATTCAATTTAAACTGATGATAGTATAATCTCTGAAAGCTGTGGAAACCTATATTAATAAAGTAATGTGACCTTCCATAAATATTTATCAATTATAGTGTAGTTCTCTTTGACTTCATTTACTCCACATATCCCCAATCCAATCACAGGGTGAGAAAATTCTTTTTAACTTTGTATAGTTATGATCACACTTAGTTCCAAGGGAGAGTTAATTAGTATTATTTAGTAAAACAACCGTAAAAAAGGGTATCCTTGTTGACCGCTTGTCTGCCCAGCTGTTTCCTATTTTGAGTAGTCATTCAGACCTCTGTGCTTAAACATCTACTTTTCTAAAAGATTGATTCCCATGCAGTTAGCTTTTAAGATGCACAAAACAACAGGAATCCTTCTGTTTATCTTATAAGGTAGTGTGTATTTATAAACACAAACAACTTCTGTCTATACTTAAATAGTTCATAGGCCCCAGCTAGCTGGGAAAAATTGAGAAAACTTAAATCAACTAAGAATTTCTACCTAAAACCATAGCACATTTCATAAAACTATCTCTTTCTAGACATAATTCCATTCTGAAAGTACCCTAAATAAACTTTTCTTAAAAAAAAATATAGCATTAGTGGAGTCCACTCTCAAAGACTGTAAGGAAAATCCAAAGGAAGGCTATCCAAAGCCATGGCATCAGACTACCTGGGTTCTCTTGGTCAGAATGTCATGGCCTTTAACTGTGACCAAGAGAAAGCTAACAGTCTGTGTCATGAGGCAATCACTTGTTAAATCAATTTTTGATTTGACTTGGTACTTTTTAAGTAGCCTAAAATTTTATATTCACAAAAAGTTTTGGTAGTTAGGACATACAACCAAAAATAATTTCCTGGTAATTAACACTGTCTCATTCACTTCATTATGAGCATGAGGTAAGGGAGAAAGAAGGTAAGTTTGTTTATGCTGACCTATAACATATGCTTGACCAGGGTCTTCAAAGGATGAGGAGTCTGATTCCTGTTTCCTCCTTTCAGGACTTCTATTTAAACTTGCAACAGACTTTGAACTAAAGAGGGAAAAGGAAGGTGGGGGGGAAGTGTCAATGTAAAAAAGTATGATGAAAATAATAAATTGTCAAAACAGAAGCAAAAGTAGGAAATGCAGAATTTACAAATATGTAGTTTGGGTTAGTTAAGTATGTTCTTACTTATTAAGTTTTGTGAATCCTGCCAAAGATTCCGTATCAGATCTCGCCATCTGGTGAAATGGTTTTCCTACCAACTCTGCAGTGGTTTGTGGTTGGGATTCCATGTTAACAATGACATTTTTCCGATGAGGATAGAGAGAGGCCTGACTCAGATCGTGGTATGATTTACTCATCCCTCTAGGCTTTTCCTCCCAAGAAGCTTTGTCACTCTTCTCTTTTGCGCTGTTTTGCAATGGCTGGTAAAGCGACAGCTCTGAGCAGGATAGCCTCTTCAGAATCTCAGCTTGAACCGACAGAGGTCGAACGGCAAGTTTGTTCAGGGTGCTGCTGGCCAGACTACCGGTGCTGATTGCTCGTCCCATATTAAATCCTCTAACGGACTCTGCTTGGAGATTCAGGCTCCTAAATGAAGCTTTCTCTACAAGGAAATAGGATTGCTTTACATGACGGAAACACCATAGAACCTTTTATGAGAAGAGCTATTTTAATAAATAAAAAACAGCATGCAATTTTTAATCATTTTGATCGCCATCAGAAGTAGGTAGCTTTCAAAGAGTGGCAATTGAGGATTTTAAAAAGGAGGTTGGAAGATTCTGGTTTTCATACCATCTCTCCATCCTTGTAGCTTTCTCACAGCCAGGGCCTGGGCAGCATTGCCTTACTTCATCTAGTGATTTTCCTGGATCTAATAATGTTTGGGCTTCATTCAGGCTTGCTGACCCCAATACAGTTTTCAGTTAGAAAGGAGAATGACATTTGACAGAGAAAATTTTAACGCTAGTAGTGTCTCTGCTAAAATACCAGCAAACCAAGGATGGGGAGAGGGAGAGAGAAAACCTGGATAGGCCAATATAGTGAGATCATGCCTGAAAAAAGCTGTGCAGAGGAGAGTTTTGCCCAGAGAAAAAATTCTTATTATATTTTTAAAAGCTTATGGCAGATTGTGGTGATGTTTGCACAACTCTCTTAACAATGTGGATATACTAAAAATCATTGAATTGTGCACTTTAAGTGGGTAAATTGTATGGTATGTGAATTAGGTCTCAATAAAACTACTACTAAAAAACAAACAAAAACCCCAAAACCCCGAACCCCCAAACCGAAACAAAAGCCTTTTATGGCAAATTTTCTGTCATTTCATTACTATGCCAATACCACCTCCCCACCTTGTAGACTTTTCCTGATTTAACTGAGGCCAAGGGGCCACAAGAGAATCACACATTACTTGTCTTTTTTGTTTCTGTTAATTAACATGATTAAGGAGCTGAGGTTCCCTTTATGCTTAAATTCCTTTCACTCCTAAATACATATCCAAAGTATTCTTTTAGTGGTCAAATTTAGAGATACCTTATAATAAGTGATTGGCTATTCTGTTCTGTGAGAACCAATGTCATGTCAGTATTGGAACATTTGAGGCTATAAACGAAAGCACTGCATCACAGAATTTTGGCATCAAAATCCTTTCATGTATATAAAGGACCAGAAGCATAAAATTTCAAATGGTTTGGTTGTTCATGCATTAGTAATCCACATCACAAGGCACCCCAATTGGTCTCCCTATGGAAAGTACCAATACAGCTTGACCACTATGTAAAACAGCTGCGAAAACTTGTTTTTTTAAAAAGAGAATGTCAAATGTTGCTGATTTAGATCTTAAGATTCTGTTTCATTTATCTTCTAATTCCTAGGAAGATTAATAATCAATATTTCATCTCAGGCATAAACAGATAGGAAAACAATGCAACACTTTCATATTCATGCATCAGAATGAAGTTTAAATAAACATGTCTCTTGAGGACACAGGGAGGGAAGGGGAAGCTGGGACGAAGTGAGAGAGTAGCATTGACATATATACACTACCAAATGTAAAATGGATGGCTAGTGGGAAGCAGCTGCATAGCACAGGGAGATCAGTTCGACGCTTTGTGACGACCTAGAGGGGTGGGATAGGGAGGGTGGGAGGGAGGCTCAAGTGGGAGGGGATATGGGGATATATGTATACATATAGCTGATTCACTTTGTTGTACAGCAGAAACTAACACAACATTGTAAAGCAATTATACTCCAATAAAGATATTAAAAAAAAATAAACATGTCTCATCACCAGGAAAATTCAACATTCTCTGAAGTAGAAGTGGACACCAAGGTAAAACATGACAATTAAAAAAAAAACTTTTGTTTTAAAATTCCCAGTATAATCTTTAGCTTCAAATAGAGTTTTTATGAGAGCAGATAACATTAATTCTCTTTTCTTTTACTTTGAGAGGAGACTTTATTCAAAGACGCAAAAACTGAGTCTTAAACAGATTCAACTACTGGGAAATGCCTCTATACCCAAAAGTTTTCTTCACCCTAAAGGACAATGTAGACCAAACTTTGGCAGGCATAGGGACCACCAGTTCAGCTTAGGTTATATCTATTTTGTAAACATACCAAGGATTATGCTATTTAAATCCATTCACAGATCATTCCTGGGTAGAACTTAAAGTGTTGCACATATCCATGGGACAGAATAATAAACCACCCACTTATCTACTGTCCTACTGCCTTTCACCTGGAAAGGACTCCAACATGGACCACCAGGATGGGAAAGGACATTAGAATGAACCTACATCCTATTACTAATGTTTCAAATTTGAACTCAAAGCCTTTGTTAGTTCCACACTCAGTCTGCAATCCACACTGTGCTATTATTGTCTCTTGTACTTGTTTTGTATTTCCTTATATCATCAACTAAATTGTATGCTCTTTTGAGGAGAGGGGCTTCATTTATTTTTGTAACCCATAGCACCTAGCATGTAGCAAGTGCTCAGTAAATGATTATTAATCTTAACTTAATTCCATGCAAATTAGTTCTCTGGAAACTTATCAAATAGAAAGACTACTGGATTAGGAATTAAGAGATCAGGTTCTAGTCTCCTTTGACCTCTAACTATGAGGTTAAGTGAGACACTCTTTCCTCTGAACCTGTTTCCTCATCAGTAAAATTTTGGACTTAATGGCCTCTAAGGTTTTTTCTAGCACCCATATTCTATGACTCTAAAGAAGCAACATACACTTGTGAGCCCATCAACCTCCAATAGATAACACCAGTTATTTTCACTTGTCCAGTACAGACAGTTAAGTAGGCAGGTAGTTACTTCTAAGCTGCTTCCAAGCAGAAAATAATTCCTTTCAAGGCTTAACAAAATCAGGGAATAGATGTAGATAATACCATCTTAAAGTCCTTTTACATATGAATTTAAGGATACATAGTTGTGTTCTTAGGGGGAAAACTGAGATATGTAGAACATTCCCACTTCATTGGTGAAGAAAATGAGACCTCAAAACGTCAGTTACTTTCCTAAGGTCATCCTACTACTACTATAACTAGTGGTAGTCGTGGTAAAACAATGTTGATGATGATGATAATAAGGATAATGAATATTTATTCAATACTTATTTTGTGCCGGCACTTTTACATGTATGAATTCATTTCATCTTCACAATAACCTTATGATGTTGGTATTATCATTATGATAATCATTTTACCAGATGGGGAACTAAGGCAGAGAGTTTGAGTTGCCTGCCCACGGTTTCAGAGCTTGCAAGTAAGACAGCGTGGTTTGAACACTGGCAGTCTTGCCCCATAGTTCATGTTAACTACCACAATATATCATTGAAATGTTGAGGGTGGAAGGCTGGTTCATAGTTGTGTCTTCTGACTCTTCACTATAGCACCCTATACCACATCTATAATAATGTAACCTTCAATTTTTCAATTCTGACTTGAATAGAATATTAATCTAAGTAGGCATATCAATGGCTCTCATAAGTTTGATTATATCACTATACTTTTTTAAAAAAATTTATTTATTTTATTTACTTATTTTTGGCTGCGTTGGGTCTTTGCTGCTGCGTGCAGGTTTTCTCTAGTTGCAGCGAGCGGGGGCTACTCTTCCTTGTGGTGCGCACGCTTCTCATTGTGGTGGCTTCTCTTTTTTTTTTTTTAACATCTTTATTGGAGTATAATTGCTTTACAATGGTATGTTAGTTTCTGCTTTATAACAAAGTGAATCAGTTATACCTATACATATATCCCCATATATCTTCCCTTTTGCATCTCCCTCCCTCCCACCCTCCCTATCCCACCCCTCTAGGTGGTCACAAAGCACCAAGCTGATCTCCCTGTGCTATGCGGCTGCTTCCCACTAGCTATCTATTTTACGTTTGGTAGTGTATATATGTCCATGCCGCTCTCTCACTTTGTCCTATCTTACCCTTTCCCCTCCCCGTATCCTCATGTCCATTCTCTAGTAGGTCTGTGTCTTTATTCCCGTCTTGCCCCTAGGTTCTTCATGACCATTTTTTTTGTTTGTTTTTTAGATTCCATATATATGTGTTAGCATACGGTATTTGTTTTTCTCTTTCTGACTTACTTCATTCTGTATATTTCACTATACTTTGAAAATATATAAGAGCATACAAATTTTTTAGCAGAGCAAAGCAGGGAAAGAAAAGGAAAATGTGATTACAGCAACAGTTATCATATTGTAACATGCATAAAATCATTACTGAGGAAAGCCTGTTAAAATGCAGATTCCAGGGACCCAATTCCCAAAGACTGTGATCACTAAGTGTCATACAGGTTTCTGGAAGCTTCATTTTTAATCAGTATACAGCCCCTACCATCTTGATTCTGAAAGGCTGAGAAACATTTATTCATAGGTTGCCATAACCTCAGTCTGATCCTACAGGGGAAGGTTCAGATAAAGAATTCATAGGGCTCTGCTGCACAAAGTCATCAGTGCTATTACATTTAATTTTTTAATCAAATTCTTGATTAAAAAAGTGTTTCACTGAAGTCTATAAGAATTTAATATGCAGAACCAGACTTTCTACAACTTTAATCTCTACATGTGGTCTTGCAGAGTAAGCTTTAAATATTTCAGTTCCGATTGAGATTTTCTTCAGAGCTAAATTGGTTTCTTCTGTTGGTTCCTTTTCAAAAGGAACTGAAACCACTCTCCTGAGCACTTATATTGGTACTATGGTTACTCACGTCAGTGTCAGAACAGGGACGTGACCAAGTAAAACTGAAATCTGTCACCCCCAAAACTGTTATGGTACATGACTTCCCCATTCTGGGTGCAGAGCCCCCCGCCTTGTTTCCCATGTTCTTTCCCTTATCTGGAAAGCCCTTCCATTTATCGTCAACCTACTTAATTATTTTTGTCCTTCAAATTCCAATTCAAGTGCCACCACTCACATACTCTATCCTCTGATCTCCCTTTCCTCCTGCAGTGTATATTATAGAGACTGTACAATATAACCTGTTATTGAAACCTTGACCCTCTATTGCGTATTACTGTTTCATGTTTGTTGGTCTTATCTCCCAGTGTGTAAGTTTACTACGGGTAGAGAATGTGTCTGAAACTTTTACAATATTTACATCAGCTAGCCTAACAATCAGCACAAGATAGTTCAACAGGTACTCCCTGACTGATGAGGGGTGCTGTTTTCAAAATAAACATGAAGTTGACATCTCAGCTTCATTTATGACACCTTTATGAACTTGACTTAGTCATTTAACATCTACATACCTTGTCATTTTCATCCTAAAAGTGGAAGTTCTTTTAAAGTTTGTAGCAAAAATCATGCATCGACCCTGGAGTCATCTGACACAGTTTGCTTCTCCTTACCGATATCCTGGGCATCTTGGTTGCTCTGTCTTGCTCTCATTTGCAGCTGGAACTTATGCTGGGAAGAGCAGAGGTGCAGCAGATACTGGCATATCTTACTGTTGTCTGTCTGGAAGGCGTGTTTTATTCCATCTGATGTATTTTGCAATGTGATTTTCTTTTTCTACAATATTAATCAAGGGTATTTAAAATTAGGATATTTTCCTATCACTTCATTGCATGACCAAATTTTAGAAACAATGAGTAAGTACAGATATTATTTTTACTTCACATTATTAGGCATGAATACTCATTGACCTATATCTAATATAAATATAGAAAAATATAACTCTATATTATTAGAAATTTAGGAAATAAATGAAATTAATATTATTTGCCACTTTTAGAAATTGTAGCCTAAATCATATTGTATAGACTGTATACCAGCCACCAGCAAGGGAAATAGTTTCCTTTAAAGATTACTGATATTTTGAGTTTACTGCAATGTTTACAAACACCAAAACTATTTAAAAAAGAAATTACAAGAAATATATGTTCTACCGCCTTAGATAAAGAAAATGAAGTTCAACAAAAACTGATATTAATATGCAATAATAAGCACTGTGATTCAGTCAAGAAAAATTCTGGTGGCATGAAGGCTGGGATGGAAGATGTGGGAAGTTAAGGAAAATGTTGGAATGCAGAAACACCGGATAACATAACTGCTGGGCTGAGAGATGGAACACATCAATATTTAGAGACAGTGATTCTTGCCAAATTCTGGGAAAGGAAGAGAATCATTAATCAGTTTTATCTCCCTGTTTCTTAAAAACGAAATGTTTCTTATGTAAGAGGACATCCTGAAATATTGCGACCTATGTGGTAAGGCTTGCAGTGATCCATATGCCTTAAAAGACTAGCATTCAACATGTCAGGGATCTAAGACTAATGTCTCTGGAGAATTGCTCAAGCCCAGCTAGATTCTACTGTAGCTCTTGGCTTCTCTACTGTACAAATTAGTTCCTCTATATCATGTCCCTTGTCTTGCTGTCAAATGCAGAAATAGGCTTAGACAAGTCAAATTTCGTAGACTCACAAAAGATATGATAACAGAGTATTACTCAAACTTCAATCATGCAGGTGCCACCTTCATAATTCCTGGTCTTAAAAACAAAATAAGACTATTAAATTCTTGCTAGATGTTGTTACCAGTGAAATCTCAGGAACCCTGTTCTCTCTTTCTTAAGAAAAGGAAATCAGCAAGTATTAGAGAGGAGTTAAAGCTATAGTAGCACCAAACTAGTATCCTGACTACCAGTAGCATTCCTAGTAACTCTTCAAATAGTTGGGGAATTTTTCTCCTAACAAACACTGCACTTAACCACTATCAAGTAATTCCCAAGGATGTTGAACTCCACAGTTGTAAAGCTGTACAGGTTTGAAACAAATCATAAGGATAATTGATCCTAAGTGTTAACTGATGGACTGGACAAGAAATGTGCCTAAGGAAATTCAGTTGTTAGAGATGAGAAGGGCGAAGGGTAACTTTTCCATCTCCCCAGAGGCCAGTGGAAGAAAAAAGGAGAGTTTAAAAAAGAGAGTTCTGTGTTAGAGAAAGAACTACAGGATAAACAAGTTCTGTTAAAGACGGGAATAGTTTGCAAGGAAATGTGGGCTATTCTTTATTACTGGAGATCTTTAAAAATGAGCTAATCATAGCTAGTTCTATTTTTATTGCAGGGCTGATGTGATAGCTGGCAAATAATGGCTGAATGCTGGATGATTACTTGATTTGTTGCCCTTTTAAAACTGGTCCAAATTAGATTTGTATTTAATTCATCAAGGTTTCCTCTAGGCACTTGCTCTGCCAGCATTTTCACTGGGGAAGGTAGGTAACCTAGGTAATTTCCTGATCTTGACAATCTTGGGAAGATGAGGATGGTCTGGGATTTCCTGAGAGAATACATTATTATGTGGTAATCTTAGTGGTACCTCTGGGTTTCAGGGGAAACCAACCAACTAACCCTCAGGTCTAGAAATGATTCCAAAGGTCTCTAGGTTGAAGATTATCCACAGTCAGTTGGGACTTTGATATTATAACCTTAAAAATATTGTTTGTTCTGGTGAGACCATATTTCAGCCCAAATATAAACTAAAGATGTCAGTAGTCCCTGAATACCATTAGGAAAACAAATACCTGAACAGATTTTTGATTTACCTCTGGGGTTTGCCAATCACACTTCAATGTTCAGATTTTCCACCTACTTCCAAAATCAAAATATGCCTTTATAGTTCATTATCTTTCATAAACATGATTTTCTAAAAATTGCTTTCCTAACTTTATCTCCAGATACTACACACTAAAACTTAAAACTGTAGAAAGTCCTGAGGCTAGTTCATAAAAGTCAGTAAATCTCTGGACCACTGAGATTCAAATACAGTTCTGTGAGGGACCTATTACTAAACTAGACAAAGTTCACTGGGGTTAAGATAATTATCAATCTTAAATACATTAGAGGGTTTTCTCCATGTGAGAAGTATTAGTACCCTGGAATAAGTTCTGAATTAACAGAGAAGTCAACTTGGTTGTAATTTAACTAAAGTTAATTGAGCATATAACCAGCTAAGAATTCTTTTAAAAATCACCTTCTGAGAAAACCAAAAACAAAATCTCAATAATACTTCCCACAACTAAGAAAGAAGAGTTAAATAGTATTAAGACATATAAGCTCTACTAAATGCCAGGGTTTAAAGTTCGCTTAAGGAAAGTCAATTAACACGTTACATTTGCAATTGACAACACCAGTTTAAATGTAGAGTCAAGAGAGGTTAAAATGGACATACGGAAAAAGAAATCTTCTTGGTTTCCCTCCATGGAAAGCGAAGGACCAATGTGCGAACTCCATTGTGAACCTCAAACACAAGGACACCTTTAGAACAGACTCCAAGCAGTATTCCTGTTTGTGACTTTTTCTCAGGGTGCACCCGGTGAAAATGAACTCCATATTCTGTCAGTCTTTGGCAGACCTGTTGGAACAATACCATAACATAACAATGCACCTTGGAAAAGGTGACTTAAAGATACAGAAGTTGTACCAATGTCGTTTAATATGGAAAGGATAGTCTCTTAAACAAATGTTGCTGGAACAACTGGATATTCATATGCCAAGAAAATAAATCTTGACCCTTACTTTAGCCAATATATGAAAATTATCCCCAAAACAATAACAGACTTAAATACAGGAGCTAAAACTAGAAAATTTAGAAAATATTTGACTGTGGGTTAGACAAAGATATCTTAGACAGGACATAAAAAGCAGGAACCACAGAAGGAAAAATTGGTAAATTGAAGCTTCATTAACATCAGAAACTTTTGTGCTTCAAAAGTCAATGATAGGAAAACAAAGGCAAGTCACAGACTGGGAGATAAGGAATCGTATCTAGAATACATAAAGAATACGTACTTCTCAGATACAAAATAACCAGATACAAAAATGGGCAAAAGATTTTATTAGACACATCAACAAAGAAGATATATGAACGACAAATAAACATATGAAAAGATGCTCAAAATAACAGTAACTAGGGAAATACAAATTAAAACCACAATCATAAACCACTACTTACCTTATTTCAATAGCTAAAATGAAAAAAAAAAAAGAAAACAAAACTAAACATACCAAGTGTTGTTAAGGGTGTAGAGCAACTGGAAATCCCATACGTTACTGGTAGTACTGTAAAACTGTACAACCACTTGAGAACAATTTGGCAGTTCTGCAGAAGTAACACATACACTTACCATAGATCCCAGCAAACCTAATGGTAGGTATTTACTCAAGAAAAAGAAAAATCATATGTTCAAGCAAAAATGTGTATTTGAGTGTTTAAAGCAGCTTTATATCCATCAACTAAAGAAAAAATAAACAAATCGTTGCATATCTGTACAACAGAAAACTATTCAGCCATAATAAACTACTATACACACCACACATGGATGAATCTCAAAAGCATTATTCTAAGTGAAAAGAACCAGACACAGAAGACTATGCAATATATGATTCTTTAAATGAAATTCTAGAGAAGAAAAAATTATGGTGATAGAAAGCAGATCAGTATTTGCCAGAAGTTAGGAATAGGGGGGAAGGGACTGAATGGAAAGGGACATGAGGGAAATTTTTGGTGTTGGAAGTGTGTTATATTTTTGGCAAACTTTTTATTTAAAGGGCTAGATAGGAAACATTTTCGGCTTTGTGGGTCATATGATCTCTGTTGTAACTACTTAACCCTGCTGTTGTAGTGTGAAAGCAGATACAGACAATAGGGAAACAAATGAGCATGGCCGAGTTCCAGTAAAAGTTTACTTATAAAATAGGCAGACCACAGTTTGCTAACCCTTGTTCTTCATCATGGTTGTGGAAATGGTTGCTCAACTGTATATATATTTTCAAAACTCACTGAATCGAACATTTAAAAGTGGTCAATTTTATTGTATGTAAATTATACCTCAATAAAGCAGATTTACAAAAAGATATGAAAGTTTTTCAGAGGCAATATGATATATAGCAGAAGGGTAACCTTGGAAGGGTATATTAATGAGATTTTTAAAAAAATTCTTAGGTTAGAAGAAAGATGCTCAAGCTGAAGAGAAAAGGAGTAACAGGATACATTATTAGAAGGAGAAGGGCAGCCTACTATGCATTAAGCCCACTACTTATATGGGGAAAACTGAAGCTCAGAGAGGTTAAAGTACATTGTTCAAGTTTACCCAGCTGGTTGAAACAAGAATTCAAATGCAAGACTGTCTGAAAATCCCCATGCAAATTCTTTCTGCTGTGTTAATCTGTCTTCTACCTTTATTAATAAAAATATAACTTGATATTTACTTCCTACAAGTATAAACATGTAATAACCGAGGAAAAAAATAAGTACATAAGGTAATGTCTTTAAAAGTAGAGTCAACTTAAAACAAACCACCCTGCCTTTCTTACCATGGATCCTAGATTAAAGGTGGTATAAGTCTGTGAATGAAACCCCTTTATAGATATTTGTAGGGCTGGGAAACTTGGCTCCCTTCCCTTATTATGGAGCAGCAAATTTAAGGCATGATGTTACATCCTGGGGAGCTAACAGTAATTAGAGAATAATTACTGAGAGGAGAATATTCTTTTATTTTTAATTACTGAGAGGAGAATATTCTTTTATTTTATTTTATTTTTTTGTCGGCCACGCCACAGGGCATATGGGATCTTAGTTCCCCGACCGGAATCGAACCTGCACCCCCTGCAGTGGAAGCAGGGAGTCTTAACCACTGGACCACTGGGGAAGTCCCCCCAAGAGGAGAATATTCTGAATTTTCTCTTCTCAATAGAATATTTTCACATATTTGCTGTTCACATTGGAAGTTTGCATAGTACTGTCTTTTCTGATCATAAATGCACTGTTATTCATCTAAGGTCTTATAGGAACATGGTGGCAGAACTGAAACTATAAATCAATTTTTCTAACCCCCTTCCCCTGTGTGAATTAGTTGGCATTAATGGAAAGACTGTTTTTAGAAGATATAATTGAATCTTAAGCTTTTTAAGAAAAAACAAAGCAAAACAACCCTAGAATTAGTTTCAACTTGCCTTTCTTATCCAGACAGTCACAAAATCCAATTGTTTCTTCTTTATAATATATCTTGATTTTGAGAGTATGAAATAGGATAAAAGCATATAATCCATAGCCAGATAGATACGGGTTCAAATCATAGTTTTGCTCCACATATCAGCCACTGACTTTGGGAACATTACATTTCCTCTCTGAGCCTCAGTTCTCTCTTTTACAAAATGAGAATTAAAATACCATGGTTTTAGTCAGGAATAAATGAGCCGAGATAAAGCATACAGCATCAGTTATTGGCACCTGAGCTTTTAGATGTATGTCTTCCAACACTTCTTCCTTACTTTGAAAAAGATAAAAAGTTCATCATTTGTAATCTTGCATGCTTACCTTTAAAAATTCTAACTCTGTCTCTTTTTCAGAAGCTCCCACATAGGTATTATGCAATTTCGGTAACTCTTCTTTAATATAGGATAAATCAAGTTTCTCCATCACTCTGGGAGGTAAATAATGCTCCAGTCTAAAATAAGACACACCGTGAACCTAGAAGGAGAGTGTTTTTGTAAGAAATTCTGTTTGCCCTCTTCCTCCTATCTTAAAGTTCTTGCCTCAACAAGAGATAAGGTACTCCTATTTATACTTCTCTCTGAGGAATGAGTTTTAGAGAAAGTGCATCTCTTTCTGTTTTATTCAGCGAAGTAGAATGACTGAACTGATCAGCAAGCTTGAGAAGAGACTGACAATCAAAGGCCAAATGTCACTATAGTTAAGGATTAATGTTGTGAAGGATGCTGCTTGAGTGGCAGAGTCTCTTCTTGCTCCCTGCTTCCTCTTAGGTCCACTTGTATTCAGGTGCATTTGGCCTTGAACATGTGTCCTCCATACAGTGAGCTCTGCTGGGTTCTCAGCCTATCACTGCATGGATCCATGTGGAAGGTGGAAGACCCCTTTGATCCAGATTTGGCTGGTAACCCTTATGTCTAGTATCCGTTAGTTAGAAATAGGGAGAAGGAAGGGTAAGTGTTAGATATCCCAAAACTCTGAAACAGGATAATTTTTAAACAGAAAAAAAAAGAAAGGAAGGAAGGAAGGGAGGGAGGGAGGGAGGGGGGTGGAGAGAGAGAGAAAGAAAGAAAGAGAGAAAGAAAGAAAAAGAAAGAGAGAAAGAGAGAGAGAAAGAAAGGAAGAAAGGAAGGAAGGAAGGAAGGAAAGAAAGAAGGAAGGAAGAGAAAGAAAGAAAGAAAGAAAGAAAGAAAGAAAGAAAGAAAGAAAGAAAGAAAGAAAGAAAGAAAGAAATCCCACACTGCATGATTTGAAATAACCAATATACACGGGGAACTCGGTCATTCTGAGGCACCAAACTAGCCTCAAAAATCTCCAGATATAAACAGCCAACACTTCAACCAGGTTTAGTCTTTAATCATGCTGATTATAAGAACACCAATGCAAAATTTGTCCTGGAGAAAAAAATAAATCCTACCTCTGGTTGATAATCTCCATACTCAGCTTGTAGAGCCAAGGATGCTAGTAATAAAGAAGTCTCATCATCACAGTGCATCCTCTCCTCCAAGATATCTTTTCGCAGCTGAAGATAATACTGATGACAGGTCAGAGAATGTCTGGGAAAACAAATACACAAAACATCTAGGCTTTTGATCTTGAATCTTGGGGTGATTTTTTTATTGGCATAGAAGTTTAGTTGCCAAGATGGCTTATGATTAAGTATAAGAAATTAATAAACTATATTGAAGGAAATACTTCTTTTATGATAAAGAAGACTTTATCATTGATCAGAATAAAATAATTCAGAATAAAATAATAAGCAATGATAAATAAGACTTTATCATTGATCAGAATAAAATAATATCATTGATCAGAATTCAATAATTCAATAATAAAATAATTATTGAAAATAATTACTTCAATAATTATTTGAAATAATTCAAAATAATTCAGAATAAAATAAATCAGTAAACTAAAGGGTCAAAAGACCAGGGGCCAAAAAGAGAAACATAGAAACTCTTGTGTACTCACTGTATTAGACTAACATCATCCATGAAAAATTTAATTCGAAAAAACAAAGTAAAATTAACGGAGGCTTTGCTCTTTTTCTTTGGTTCTTCTTTCCATCCCTCTGGGGCCACTTTGGTTAATTTTAGATCAGGATCAACAAAGAAATATTCATTATCTAGAACAGAATGAGAAATATTCAGATAAAATAAAAATACTTTCATGTTTTCTTTTAATTTCTTCATTTTTCGGTCAGACTTACACAGAACAGTTTTACACCAGAATAAAACAGGATTGTTAAGAAGTATGGCAGGGAATTCTGAGGCACTGCATATGGATGGAAGGCAGTATGGCTCAGTCTTTTATAAATGAGGGCTCTGAAGACAGACAGACGTGGATTCAACTCCTGGTCACATCATTTACTACCTGTGTGATACTGAATAAATTATGTAACCTATCTAGACACCAATTTTCTTGTCTGTAAAATCAGGATGGTACTAATTCCTGCTTTTTAGGGTTGTTGTAGAGATCAAATGACATAATGGTTATAAAATACTTGGTAGTTTAAAGCACGTGGCACATGGTAAGCATTCAATAAATATTAGCTATATTTGTTATAGTTGAGCTACCATTGAAACCTAGAAGGAACAATAATCATCATTTTATTTTTAGTTTTAATGTCATCATTTAATTCTTGATTCTCTCCAAATAAAAGATTAGTCAGTAAAATCTGACTTATCCAGAATGTTTAAGAAATTAGATACAAAATTAGATACAAAATTCTGTCTAATTGGGCTTCCCTGGTGGCGCAGTGGTTAAGAATCTGCCTGCCAATGCAGGGGACATGGGTTCAAGCTCTGGTCTGGGAAGATCCCACATGCCGCAGAGCAACTAGGCCCGTGAGCCACAATTACTGAGCGTGTGCGTCTGGAGCCTGTGCTCCGCAACAAGAAAGGCCGCGATGGTGAGAGGCCCACGCACCGCGATGAAGAGTGGCCCCCGCTTGCCACAACTAGAGAAAGCCCTCGCACAGAAACGAAGACCCAACACAGCCATAAATAAATAAATTAAAAAAAAGAAAGAAAAAAAAATTCTGACTAATTGAATATTTTTATAGAGATAGTATTACATGATTAGTCTTAAAACTGTAATTAGTAAACTGATAGAACATCAACAGGCACTAATCGAATATTTATTGGATGACTCTACAAAATGAATTATTAGTGTTTAAGGAACAAGAATTCAATAAACTAAGTTGAAAGACATTTCTTGTATGACAAAGGTGGTGTTATCCTGATCTTGTAGGGTTTCAGGGTGATTTGATCCTTCAATTATAATTTATTGTACTTTGTTGTCAAAGCTTTTTAAGTTAAATTTTGAGGTAAACAGGAATCTGAAATATTGAAGAGTAATTTATAAATATAGTAATATTAAAGAAATATTTATTTAAACCCAGCTCCAAAGGGTTTCTTTTAAAAAAAAAAAAACTAATTCTTTTTTTAAAAAATTTATTTATTTTTATTTTTGGCTGCATTGGGTCTTTGTTGCCGCGTGTGGGCTTTCTCTAGTTGAGGCAAGAAGGGGCTACTCTTCGATGCAGTGCATGGGCCTCTCATTGCAGTGGCTTCTCTTGTTGCGGAGCATGGGATCTAGGCACATGGGCTTCAGTAGTTGTGGCTCACGGGCTCTAGAGCACAGCCTCGGTAGTTGTGGTGCATGGGCTTAGTTGCTCCGCTGCATGTGGGATCTCCCAGACCAGGGCTCAAGCCCATGTCCCCTGCACTGGCAGGTGGATTCTTAACCTCTGTGCCATCAGGGAAGTCCCCAAGGGGTTTCTTATTGCTATGACAATTCTAATTGATAAATAGCAGCAGCTTCTACTGAATCTGTGTTCTGAGACCACCGTGGTTGTGAACGTCACAGGTCAGTGGATGTAATGCTTAAAAAATGTGAAATGACTTATTTTCCGTCATCAACTGACAACATTTAGGAAGACACTGTTTCTAGGATAGTAAGCTGAAGAAGTTGATATGGAAATTCAGAAATAGGGTCCTGCTATATATTCAAACTCATATTAGCAGAATACTAATTTCTAGAGTACATATGTAGGCAAAATTATGGTCCACAAAATATAACAATTAAAATCTATGTTTATATAGCCAATGCCAGAGAAAAATCTTCATGATAAGGTACAGAAGATGCTAAAAAGACATGGCTATTAAAACAATGTACCTAGTTAGGAAAAGGAACTCCTCCTACTTCTCAATGCTGACATATCCATGTAGTTAATATTTCCCAAAAGAAGGTTAGGCAGAACAGATATAGGAAGTCGTTGTTGCCAAGTTTCCATACTATACCCTGAATTTAAAATGCCTTGGTACCTTTGAGGGTAGCTAAAGCGAACAAATGATGTTCCACTAAGCCAATATGGGCCACAAGCATATCAAACACATCTTTACATATAGTTTTGGTATCACAAGTCAGTTCCAGTTTCTGTCCACTCAGAAGCATTATGTTTACTTTTCTTCGGTTATCCTCATTCTTCCCTTTCTTGGTCTACAATTGAAAAAAATGAATGGAAGTTATCAATGTAAACATTATAAGAATTTTACTGTTTTAAAAAAATCATTACTAAAATTATTTTCTAAAAGTGACACAAAGTGGTTTTATTACTTACAAGGATAGACCGCGGCAAATCCAAAGATATAAATGGTTCAATCGTCATTTTCACAAACTCAGGGCCAAAGAAATTCTGTGAATCACAGAAGTAGAATCAAAAGTTTTTATCATTTATTCAAGCTCTTTCCTTGAAAGGAAAATAATGTAATAATAATAATAGTAATAATAATAATAAACAACTACATGTAAGGCCACCATATTAGAACTAGTGATCTGAAACAAATGTAAAAACTTTCAATAAAGAAGTACGGTGGAATTTGCCAAGAACGGGAATGGAATGTGCCTTACACTAAGTGTGAATAGAAGTTTTATCAGCTTCATTTTCTACCAGCAATGTAAAATATAAAGCCTGGCTTTATATTGTTTTACATAAATAAAGGTTTTCATTTTTCGGACTCCAGGTAGACTCAAACTCCCCAAAATAAAAAAATAGCAGTCTCAATTACTGAAGTAATACAGAGTTGTCAAGTTCACATAAGTATTTGGTTTAATAATGTTAATGTGTAAAGTTATTGAACAGAATTTCATTATTTCAGAGAGTGATATTCAATTTGTCCTAAAACAAGTCTTAGTTACTGGACAACATCTATTTTGATATTACAAAAGACACATCCATCTGTAATCAAGTTCTTGGAATTCTGTACTTTTTTGTTCTAATTAGTGACAACTAGGGATATTATAAGTATCACAGTCTCTGCTCCCTCTTGCTGCTTCTAGTAAGAAAATAATATCTCAGGAGCTGGGGAAAGTAGAGTCCACATTCTGCATTTACTTCTTTTTAAGCTACTCTTTCCCTTTATGTCTTGTATATCCAGGGTTTTCTGCCTAGAGGGGAGAATTGGTTGAAGAGATAACTTAAAACAAGTTAGACTCCAGGAGGGAGCAGCATTCAAAATAGACGGAAAAATTATGTCCAAATGGGCAAAAGGTAGAATGAATGCAGGGCTAATTTTGAGGCCAAAGGCAGGTGGTGTGTGTGTGGGGTGGGGGGGGGGCGAGCTTTCGTGCATGCATGTGTTTGAACTAATGGGGGGTAACTGGAGTTTTATTTTTGTTGGTTTCTTCTTTGCATTTCACTGTACAGTTCATTTGGTTGCTTGATGTGGGAATTCTATCCAACAGCCAGGTGTGGAACATGTGACAGGTACCATTTAAGTAAAAGTTTAACAGTAAGCATTTGTTAATACTCAACGAACCAGTAGGACACATTTTAAATGAGAATAGAAACAAAGTAGAAGAAATGACAATAGTCTGCCATGGGAAACAGAATTTGATACAGATCAAATAAGGCAATAGAGTATGAACATTAAAAATTTGTTTGCATCAAAAATAATACAGAAAAAAAAAAAGAACTAAAAACTTATGTTTGGGGAAATAACATTAGTTCAATTGTGAAATTGTTCCTCCTAATACTAGTACTATTTTCAGCCTCAAAAATATAGCCTTCCTACTCTTTTTATTTTATTTACTTATTTATTTGGCTGCACTGCACGGCTTTCAGGATCTTAGTTCCCCCACTAGGGATCGAACCTGGGCCCCCTGCAGTAGAAGCGCAGAGTCCCAGCTACTGGACCTCTAGGGAATTCCCCCTTCCTGCTGTTTTTTTTTTTTTTTAAAGAAACAACACTAGGCTGGACGCGGGGATGCGGGTCAGGCGCGGACTCTCGTCTCTAGGCTCCATTCTTGGGTGTTTTCCGGCGGCAGAGGCCTGGACGGAGGAGATGTCTGGTCTCCGTGGCAGAGCTGCCCGTCTCTCTTCTGCGGACGCACACCTTTGCGGAGCTTCAGTGCATACCCAGGTCATCCAGGTTGTATTTCTGGGGCGCGACAGCCGGACGTTCACACCGCTTGTCAGAAAGAGCTCTCTAAAAGTGCACCTCAGGTGGGACTGGAACCCAGCTGCACTTAAGATGGAACTTGAACCCACAATCTTCTAACTGAAAACCACAGCTCATCTCAGGACTTAATGAAGCTCAGGTTCTTTATGTCTCGGCACAGAAGGAATTCAGTGAGAGGCAAAGTGATAGGTTGTCTGTGTGGCAAGCCCTCCTTCAACAACCAGGTCAAGTATTTACCACTTTTGTGAAGGCTTTTCTGAATTTCCCAGCCGTGTGGACGAAAGGCTCTTGGTGCTCCAGCCAGGCATCAGGGCCGTGCCTCTGAGGTGGGAGAGCCAACTTCAGGACACTGGTCCACAAGAGACCTCCCAGCTCCACGTAATACCAAACGGCAAAAATCTCTCAGAGATCTCCATCTCAACATCAAGACCCAGCTTCACTCAACGACCAGCAAACTACAGTGCTGGACACCCTATGCCAAACAACTAGCAAGACAGGAACACAGCCCCATCCATTAGCAGAGAGGCTGCCTGAAATCATAATAAGGCCACAGACACCCCAAAATACACCACCAGACGTGGACGTGCCCACCAGAAAGACAAGATCCAGCCTCATCCACCAGAGCTCAGGCACTAGTTCCCTCCACCAGGAAGCCTACACAACCCACTGAACCAACCTTAGCCACTGGGGACAGATACCAAAAACAAAGGGAACTACGAACCTGCAGCCTGTGAAAAGGAGACCCCAAACACAGTAAGATAAGCAAAATGAGACGACAGAAAAACACACAGCAGATGAAGGAGCAGGGTCAAAACACACCAGACTTAACAAATGAAGAGGAAATAGGTAGTCTACCTGAAAAAGAATTCAGAATAATGATAGTAAGGATGATCCAAAATCTTGGAAACAGAATAGACAAAATGCAAGAAACATTTAACAAGGACGTAGAAGAACTAAAGAGGAACCAAGCAATGATGAAAAACACAATAAATGAAATTAAAAATACTCTAGATGGGATCAATAGCAGAATAACTGAGGCAGAAGAACGGATAAGTGACCTGGAAGATAAAATGGTGGAAATAACTACTACAGAGCAGGATAAAGAAAAAAGAATGAAAAGAACTGAGGACAGTCTCAGAGACCTCTGGGACAACATTAAACGCACCAACATTCGAATTATAGGGGTCCCAGAAGAAGAAGAGAAAAAGAAAGGGACTGAGAAAATATTTGAAGAGATTATAGTTGAAAACTTCCCTAATATGGGAAAGGAAATAGTTAATCAAGTCCTGGAAGCACAGAGAGTCCCATACAGGATAAATCCAAGGAGAAACATGCCAAGACACATATTAATCAAACTGTCAAAAATTAAATATAAGGAAAACATATTAAAGGCAGCAAGGGAAAAACAACAAATAACACACAAGGGAATCCCCATAAGGTTAACAGCTGATCTTTCAGCAGAAACTCTGCAAGCCAGAAGGGAGTGGCAGGATATACTTAAAGTGATGAAGGAGAAAAACCTACAACCAAGATTACTCTACCCAGCAAGGATCTCATTCAGATTTGATGGAGAAATTAAAACCTTTACAGACAAGCAAAAGCTGAGAGAGTTCAGCACCACCAAACCAGCTTTACAACAAATGCTAAAGGAACTTCTCTAGGCAAGAAACACAAGAGAAGGAAAACACCTACAATAACAAACCCAAAACATTTAAGAAAATGGGAATAGGAACATACATATCGATAATTACCTTGAATGTAAATGGATTAAATGCTCCCACCAAAAGACACAGGCTGGCTGAATGGATACAAAAACAAGACCCATATATATGCTGTCTACAAGAGACCCACTTCAGACCTAGAGACACATACAGACTGACAGTGAGGGGATGGAAAAAGATATTCCATGCAAATGGAAATCAAAAGAAAGCTGGAGTAGCAATTCTCATATCAGACAAAATAGACTTTAAAATAAAGACTATTACAAGAGACAATGAAGGACACTATATAATGATCAAGGGATCGATCCAAGAGGAAGGTATAACAATTGTAAATATTTATGCACCCAACATAGGAGCACCTCAATACATAAGGCAAATACTAACAGCCATAAAAGGGGAAATCGACAGCAACACAATCATAGTAGGGGACTTTAACACCCCACTTTCACCAATGGACAGATCATCCAAAATGAAAATAAATAAGGAAACACAAGCTTTAAATGATACATTAAACAATATGGACTTAATTGATATTTATAGGACATTCCACCCAAAAACAACAGAATACACATTTTTCTCAAGTGCGCATGGAACATTCTCCAGGATAGATCATATCTTGGGTCACAAATCAAGCCTTGGTAAATTTAAGAAAATTGAAATCGTATCAAGTATCTTTTCCGACCACAACGCTATGAGACTAGATATCAATTATAGGAAAAGATCTGTAAAAAATACAAACACATGGAGGCTACACAATACACTACTTAATAACGAAGTGATCACTGAAGAAATCAAAGGGGAAATCAAAAAATACCTAGAAACAAATGACAATGGAGATACGACGACCCAAAACCTATGGGACGCAGCAAAAGCAGTGCTAAGAGGGAAGTTTATAGCAATACAAGCCTACCTCAAGAAACAGGAAACAGCTCGAATAAACAACCTAACCTTGCACCTAAAGCAATTAGAGAAAGAAGACCAAAAAACCCCCAAAGCCAGTAGAAGGAAAGAAATCATAAAGATTAGGTCAGAAATAAATGAAAAAGAAATGAAGGAAACAATAGCAAAAATCAATGAAACTAAAAGCTGGTTCTTTGAGAAGATAAACAAAATTGATAAACCATTAGCCAGACTCATCAAGAGAAAAAGGGAGAAGACTCAGATCAATAGAATTAGAAATGAAAAAGGAGAAGTAACCACTGACACTGCAGAAATACAAAAGATCATGAGAGATTACTACAAGCAACTCTATGCCAATAAAATGGACAACCTGGAAGAAATGGACAGATTCTTAGAAATGCACAAACTGCCGAGACTGAACCAGGAAGAAATAGAAAATATGAACAGACCAATCACAAGCACTGAAATTGAAACTGTGATTAAAAACCTTCCAACAAACAAAAGCCCAGGACCAGATGGCTTCACAGGTGAATTCTATCAAACATTTAGAGACGAGCTAACACCTATCCTTCTCAAACTCTTCCAAAATATAGCAGAGGGAGGAACACTCCCCAACTCATTCTACAAGGCCACCATCACCCTGATACCAAAACCAGACAAAGATGTCACAAAGAAAGAAAACTACAGGCCAATATCACTGATGAACATAGATGCAAATATCCTCAACAAAATACTAGCAAACAGAATCCAACAGCACATTAAAAGGATCATACACCATAATCAAGTGGGGTTTATCCCAGGAAGGCAAGGATTCTTCAACATATGCAAATCAATCAATGTGATACACCATATTAACAAATTGAAGGAGAAAAACCATATGATCATCTCAATAGATGCAGAGAAAGCTTTCGACAAAATTCAATACCCATTTATGATAAAAGCCCTGCAGAAAGTAGGCATAGAGGGAACTTTCCTCAACATAATAAAGGCCATATATGACAAACCCACAGCCAACATTGTCCTCAATGGTGAAAAACTGAAACCATTTCCACTAAGATCAGGAACAAGACAAGGTTGCCCACTCTCATCACTATTATTCAACATAGTTCTGGAAGTCCTAGCCACAGCAATCAGAGAAGACAAAGAAATAAAAGGAATCCAAATCAGAAAAGAAGAAGTAAAGCTGTCACTGTTTGCAGATGACATGATACTATATATAGAGAATCCTAAAACTGCCACCAGAAAACTCCTAGAGCTAATCAATGAATTTGGTAAAGTAGCAGGATACAAAATTAATGCACAGAAATCTCTTGCATTTCTATACACTAATGACAAAAATCTGAAAGTGAAATTAAGAAAACACTCCCATTTACCATTGCAACAAAAAGAATAAAATATCTAGGAATAAACCTACCTAAGGAGACAAAAGACCTGTATGCAGAAAATTATAAGACACTGATGAAAGAAATTAAAGATGATACAAATAGATGGAGAGATATACCATGTTCCTGGATTGGAAGAATCAACATTGTGAAAATGACTCTACTACCCAAAGCAATCTACAGATTCAATGCAATCCCTATCAAACTACCACTGGCATTTTTCACAGAACTAGAACAAAAAATTTCACAATTTGTATGGAAACACAAAAGACCCCGAATAGCCAAAGCAATCTTGAGAACGAAAAATGGAGCTGGGGGAATCAGGCTCCCTGACTTCAGACTATATTACAAAGCTACAGTAATCAAGACAGTTTGGTACTGGCACAAAAACAGAAATATAGATCAATGGAACAGGATAGAAAGCCCAGAGATAAACCCACGCACATATGGTCACCTTACCTTTGATAAAGGAGGCAAGCATATACAGTGAAGAAAAGACAGCCTCTTCAATAAGTGGTGCTGGGAAAATTGGACAGGTACATGTAAAAGTATGAAATTAGAACACTCCCTGACACCATGCACAAAAATAAACTCAAAATGGATTAAAGACCTAAGTGTAAGGGCAGACACTATCAAACTCTTAGAGGAAAACATAGGCAGAACACTCTATGACATACATCACAGCAAGATTCTTTTTGACCCAGCTCCCAGAGAAATGGAAATAAGAACACAAATAAACAAATGGGACCTAATGAAACTTAAAAGCTTTTGCACAGCAAAGGAAACCATAAACAAGACCAAAAGACAACCATCAGAATGGGAGAAAATATTTGCAAATGAAGCAACTGACAAAGGATTAATCTCCAAGATTTACAAGCAGCTCATGCAGCTCAATAACAAAAAAACGAACAACCCAATCCAAAAATGGGCAGAAGACCTAAATAGACATTTCTCCAAAGAAGATATACAGATGGCCTACAGACACATGAAAGAATGCTCATCAACATCATTAATCATTAGAGAAATGCAAATCAAAACTACAATGAGATATCATCTCACACCGGTCAGAATGGCCATCATCAAAAAATCTAGAAACAATAAATGCTGGAGAGGGTGTGGAGAAAAGGGAACCCTCTTGCACTGTTGGTGGGAATGTAAATTGATACAGCCACTATGGAGAACAGTATGGAGGTTCCTTAAAAAACTACAAATAGAACTACCATACGACCCAGCAATCCCACTACTGGGCATATACCCTGAGAAAACCATAGGTCAAAAAGAGTCACGTACCAAAATGTTCATTGCAGCTCTATTTACAATAGCCAGGACATGGAAGCAACCTAAATGTCCATCGACAGATGAATGGATAAAGAAGATGTGGCACATATATACAATGGAATATTACTCAGCCATAAAAAGAAATGAAATGGAGGTATTTGTAATGAGGTGGATGGAGTTAGAGTCTGTCATACAGAGTGAAGTAAGTCAGAAAGAGAAAAACAAATACAGTATGCTAACACATATATACGGAATCTAAGGGAAAAAAAAAAAAAGGCCATGAAGAACCTAGTGGCAAGAAGGGAATAAAGACACAGACCTACTAGAGAATGGCCTTGAGGATATGGGGAGGGGGTGGGTGAGATGTGACAGGGTAAGAGAGTGTCATGGACATATATACACTACCAAATGTAAAATAGATAACTAGTGGGAAGCAGCCGCATAGCACAGGGAGATCAGCTCGGTGCTTTGTGACCACCTAGAGGGGTGGGATGGGGAGGGTGGGAGGGAGGGAGATGCAAGAGGGAAGAGAAATGGGAACATATTGTATATGTATAACTGATTCACTTCGTTATAAAGCAGAAGCTAACACACCATTGTAAGGCAATTATACTTCAATAAAGATGTTTAAAAAAAAAAAAAAAGAAACAACACTATGTGGTCCTTCAATGACCAACAGTTCAAATTCTCTAGTCATTGATATAGCATGTCTCTGACGAAGAAAGCAGACACCGACTGACTGAAAGGAAACATGGGTTTTTAGTGAGATGACACATAACAGTGGCATACTATAAAGGTACAGACTCTCTAATGAGCCAAAGTTCTGCATTAGCTCTCTGAAACTATGATTTTAGAAAAAGATGTGTATATATAGTGCCTTTTATGCTTTGTGTGGGCCTTTAATTATTGGAAGCCCATGCTATCCTGCCTATTGCTTAATTTTGACAAATGTATTGGTTATAATGATAAATTGATGAAGCCTTATTGAATTTCTTCCCTTTGGCTTGAAATAAATTCAGTTGTATTTTATTGGAATCTAATAACTTTAAAATTAGACATTGTCTTATAAATTACAACCCAATTCCACATTTAAAAAATTAGCATAATGAGACACAAAGTGGTTTAAAAATGTACATAAAGACATATTATTAGAATTGAATTATTAGCAACTGAATCCAAGTCCTCCAATTTGTAGTTCAGTGTAATTTTCACCATGCAATACTGTTTCTTCTCCTTAGAAAACTATGAGGAAAATTTGAATTCTATCAATTTCAGGGTATACAAATATGCTTTTAAGAAGATTCTTTGAAATAAGCAAGAAAACCCGAAACAGAATAAGATAATATACTTTCTTAGTGTAGGACTAAAAAGAAAAAAATCATTCTAGATTTTATCACTTTCCTAACATTTATTTTGCTTTTGAAGAATTATTTGTAAAGGAACAATACAAATGAGATACTGCCTCATCTATCAAATTGGTGATAATAATAAAAAAAAAAGAATGATAATATCAGAGTTGGTAAGAATATGGTGAAAACAGGCATCATCAGAGGAAACATAAATTGGAAGAAAATTTTAAAGGGCAATTTGACAATATGTATAAAATGTGTTAAGAGGTATTTGCCTTTGACTTGGCTATTCTACTTGGAGGAAGTTATCTGCAAAGATTTAGCTATAAGGATGTTTATAGCAATTACAAATTAGAAACATTTTAAATGTCCAATAGCTGGAAACTGATTAAATAAATTATGGTACACAGTACGTTCACATAATGGGAGTACTTTACAGCCCTTAAGAATAGTATTATAAAAGTTGTAAAATGTTCATGATATTTTGTATGAGAAAAGACTACGTTCATTTTGAGCTTATGCTTATAAAAATATAGAGGATATATGTTGAAAGAAAAATAAACCAACTAAACACATAAAAGAAAAATCCCCCACAGATATAAGATTTGTTCTTTCTTATCTTTGGATATTGTAATATGAGGATATGATGCTTGGAGATAATGCAGTCATCCTTTATAAAGAGAATTACTGTCAAAATTCTGAGAATGGCAGAGCAGAAAGATGGAATGCGCTTGATAGCATTCTTGAGCTTCTGAACCATCTCTGAACTCTCTATCTCTGATCTTCTTGGTTTGTGGGATAAAAAATTTCTTAATATTAAAAAACAATCTCCCACAATACTGGATAAAGCCAGTTGACTTTAGGTTCGTGAATATACTTTTAAAATACACAGTTAAGATACTCTAACTCCATCTAATGTTTTTTTAAAAAGGAAATCATGAGAATAGTATGGAGGTTCCTTAAAAACTAAAAATAGATTTACCATATGATCCAGCAATCCCACTACTGGGCGTATACCCAGAGAAAACCATAACTCAAAAAGACACGTGCACCCCAATGTTCACTGCAGCACTATTTACAATAGCCAGGTCATGGAAGCCACCTAAATGCCCATTGACAGACAAATGGATAAAGAAGATGTGGTACATATATACAATGGAATATTACTCAGCCATAAAAAGGAACGAAATTGAGTCATTTGTTGAGACGTGGAAGGATCTAAAGACTGTCATACAGAGTGAAGTAAGTCAGAAAGAGAAAAACAAATATCATATATTAACGCATGTATGTGGAACCTAGAAAAATGGTACAGATGAGCCACTTTGCAGGGCAGAAGTTGAGACACAGATGTAGAGAACAGACATATGGACACCAAGGGGGGAAAACTGCGGTGGGGTGGGGATGGTGGTGTGCTGAATTGGGCGATTGGGATTGACATGTATACACTGATGTATAAAAGTGATGACTAATAAGAACCTGCAGTATAAAAAAACAAACAAAACAACTAATATTAAAGTTTCATTGGGTTATTTGTATGGAAATATGTTAATATAAATGTTTCAGACACTACATGAAATTTCTAAAAATCTTATATGTTCTGGTATAATGTTATAAGTCATAATTCTAGTTATTACTTTAAAATGTATATCTCAGAAATAACTAAATTTCCTTGTCAATTGCATTATTATGAACTTTCATCAAATCTTTAACCGTGGTCATTTTTAAGTCTTTTGTCATTTACAGACAGTTCTGGGTGTACTCTGATGCTTTTGCAAATATGTTCCTATAAAAGGGTTTCATCTTCAAGGAATTCATGGAAAAGACTCTGACAAGTACAGGTTTCTGGTAACTGATTGTACTGCTGAACTGAATGTATAAGCATTTTCAGAACTCTAATGAAAAACTGATGAACTCATAAAAGTGCTAACAAAAGATCAAGATGAAAAAAAAATTAATTACATGGGACTGAGTGAACTGATGAGGATGAGTATAATTTTTGTGACTTTCTGTTTGAATTAAAAAAAAAAATCCCACAAGGACTCAGAGGCAAAGAATATACAAATCAATTTTCACTGCAAAGTAAAGGAGCTGTTACAGTGGAGGATTACTGGACTGAATGTCAATATTATGACATAGCATGAGTGTGTTTCGTGTTTGGTAATTGCAATCATTGTTGCTTTTGTTGTGGTCATCCATTTACAATGCTTGGTGTCAGTCTATTTATCTCTTGTAAAAATAAAATACAGTGTGTGTGTGTGTGGAAAAAAAAAATGAAATCATGAAAACAGCTAAATATTTATTTTAGTATCAACCAACAAGATATTTAACACCAATGGAAACTAATATGAGATTTCAATTTTAACTACAGGCAATTCTATAGGATACCTATAGAATTTTTTAAAGTACTTTGTATAACATTTCCCTGTGAGGCCAAGTTTAGGTGCAGTAACCTGAGAATCAACTTACTCTTAGTTTTCTTTGGGTCATGGCTGTTTCTAGGGCCATTTCTCTTAAGGGATCCCTGGTGATGTCAAGCATGGAAGCTTTGAGTGTGTCTCCTGGATACAGGTTCAGTCGAGACTGTCTAAGGGCCATTCTGGCTTGCAGCTGCATCATTTCTTCTTCTTGCCGTTTTAGCATAATCTCTTGATTAATTAAGTTGCCTTCAAGGGGTGTTTCATATTGTCTGCTATATAGAAGAGAAAAGTAAGGGTTGGGAAGAAAACAATTATTTTAAGTCTAATCAAGAAAAAGTCATGTTAAGTAAGGTATCAAGAATGTAAACAAATTTTATTTTTTCATTTCAGAAGAACCCTTGCAGTAACATTTCAGTCCTATTTTTAATATATTAATATAGTATGGTGTCCCACTTTCAGTGGGTAGATCTACATCCTTCACCTCTTCTCTTAACATCCCAGCATCTTCTGAAAACTGCTTCCCCTGCAGTTCTCTCAGATCAGGGCTGTTTTATTCTCATAATCCTGCACCAGTGGGCTGGGACATGCGATAGAGAGGCCTCGTGATTTTTATTTCAGCTTCCAGATCATTACTGACCCCTCCTCCAAGAGCCCCCAGCTTTCCTGAAGTACATGCTATGAACTCACACCATCCACTGCTCTGCTTTGCTCTAGACATTGTCCTGTGGTCAACTCCCCCTTATTCATGAAAGATTTAAGTGGCTGACTCAGTGGTCTTCACCACTACTGCTGTCATCATTCATGGTGGTGTGACAGAGATTGAAGAGTGCTCCAACAACCTGGCCTCCTCCACCTCAGCCAGCAATCTACACCCATGGTTATGCTGACTATTAACAATAACTGCACCACCTCTACAATTTCCTATTTCTATCTTTCAATTCCCTCTCTATCTAATCTCCTTATTTTTTCTAGCTTACTTCCTCTTACACTCCCCTTCAAATAATTCACTGACTCTATCAGGAATTTTAGTCCATTGACTCTACCACTTTCTCTCTATTAACCCTCTCTTGCCCTTACACAACTTGAATTCTAAGGCCCATCATTAAAATCATTCCTTTGCATACGACCTCAACTCTCATGAAACTGCAGAACCATGCTGACTGATCTCAGTGGGTTCTTAGTACTGCCTGGTGATTAATTTTCTTTGAGAACTATTTCATATTTTCTTCCTTGTCTTTTCTTTTCAAAGCTCCAATACTTTCTCCCTAGTCTCCTCTCAACTGATGAATTTTCCTCAGTTTTCTTGGTAAAATAAGGAGCAATCAGGAAATAACTTCCTTATCCTTCTACCACTGGACTTTCCAAATCTACATCCATATGTTCTGCTGTCTTTTTCTGTTACAACAGATGGATCTCCTGAACACTTATACAGGCGTCAAATCTCTACTGTGCATGGGATTCTAGCCCTCTCTCCCACCCAAAGACTTTGCTCCTGCAATTACCCTCTCACATGCATCACTAGTCTCATGCACTAGGTTATTCTCATTAGCATACAAACATGCTGTACTATTTTCTACTTAGAACAAAAAAATCCTCCTTTGGTTCCACATCCCCTTTCAGATTCTGTCTCATTTTTCTGCTGTCTTTTAGAGTAAATTTCTTCAAAGCTGTCCTTTAAATTTTATCTCCACTTCATCTCCCACTCTCTCTTGGACTCAGACCAATAGTTTGAGTCCTTACCATTTCACCAAAACTAGTCACAAAAATGACTACCTTCTGTGTTATCAAAGGCAAAGGATAATTCTTAGTTTGCATCTTACTTGACCTCTAAGCATCATATAACATAGCTGCTTAATCATTCCTCTTCTTAAACATCTGACTTCTGGAAAACCATGCTCTTTTTATCTTCCTTCTACTTCACTGGCTCCTTCTTCTTAGTCTCTTTTACTGGATCCTCCTTCATTTCTAATCTCTTAATGTTAGACTACAACAGTGCTCAGACCTCCAGATTTTTCTAGTCTCCACAGTCTTCATATCTACCTGATCTCATGTAGTCACCTAGTCTTAATTATCTTATATTCCCGTAACTCCAGGCTCTCCCCTGAATTCTAATTCTACTCACCTGCCTAGGTGAGTGTTCTACTGGGATGTTAACATGTATCTTTAACCTAACATGTCTAAAACCAAATTCTTGATACTTTTTCCTTATGTGCAACCTTCTCTCAATCACTCACTGGTTGCTTAGGACACAACTTGGAGTCATTCTTGATTCCTCTTACAAATCCCACATCTGAATGACCAGCAAATCCTGCAGGGCACAACCTTGAAGAAATCTATATTTGAATCTTCTCTACCACTAGCAACCTAGTCTGTGCGGTATGCAGCTCAAATGGAGTACTGTAATTGCCTCCTGACTGGTCTTTTACTCCTGCAATCTGTTCTTCACAGAACAGATCAATCCCATTAAAATGTAAATTAGATCATGGCTCTCTATGCTCTCAACCATCCAATGGCTTCCCATTACACTCAGAATAACATCTGAAGTGCTCACCTTAGCTTTTGAGGTCTGATATGATTTGGGTCCTGGTTACCATCCGCTCTGCCCTTCACTCATTCTGCTGCCTTCTGTGTTATGCTGCCCTTCCTGCTATTCCTCTAACATGGACACATCTCCCCTACCTCAGGGCCTCTGCTCTTGCTGTTCCTTTTGTCTGGAACCCTCTTCCCCCTGATATCTGCATGTTTTACTTCCTTGTTGCAAATAGTTGTCTTTTCAAATGTCGCCCCTTGGGAGAGGCCTCCTCTGATCACCCTACCTATGTAAACTAGAATTTGGACATCACACCCCTGTAGTTTCTATCCCTTTAGCCTGATTTATTTTTCTTCCAAGCACCATCACACTCTGATGGTGCATTACTTACTTGTTTTTTCAGTGGTTTACTAGCTATCCCTCAGCACTAGAAAATCTCTTGAGGGACTTCTTGATCTTGTTCATGACTCCATCTCCAGTACCTATAAGTACCCAGTACATGGCAGGTACTCAATAATCATTTGTTGTGCAAATGATTGAACATGATTTTATGGCTCACTCTCACTTAATGGGGTCAAGGAAAATGGTAAGAATTTGAATCTATACATTTTAACTCACACCTGTCATTTTCATCAAATATATTAGCCTTCTTGTTCAAATTATTTTATACCAGAGCTACAAACAGGTAGCAAAAAATGACTGATCATCACTTTATCTGGCCCAACACAGTATCTGGTAGAAATTCCTATAAAGACTGAAACGTTTGAAAGGCAAAAAACAAACAAACTAAACAGACAAAACAAACGAACAGGGACTTCCCTGGTGGTGCAGTGGTTAAGAATCCCCCTGCCAATGCAGGGGACACAGGTTCGAGCCCTGGTCCGGGAAGATCCCACACGCCGCGGAACTAGGCCCATGCACCACAACTACTGAGCCTGCGCTCCAGAGCCCGTGCTCCACAACAAGAGAAGCCACTGCAATGAGAAGCCCACGCACCACAAGGAAGAGTAGCCCCTGCTCACCGCAACTAGAGAAAGCCCACGCGCAGCAACGAAGACCCAATGAAGGAAGGAAGGAAGGAAGGAAGGGAGGGAAGGAGGGAGGAAGGAAGGAAAGAAGAAGGAAGGAAAGAAAGAAAAAGAAAAACAAACAAAAAACTCAGAAAACCTAGATGATTTAGGAATGAATAAATAGGTTCTTTTGAGACAGAAAAAATGGTTACATCATTAAGCAGATAGGGACAGAAGCAGTGGGAATTGCACTATGTAAAAATTGTACTTCAAAAGTTAACACAGAGGGCTTCCCTGGTGGCGCAGTGGTTGAGAATCTGCCTGCCAATGCAGGGGACACGGGTTTGAGCCCTGGTTCTGGGAAGATCCCACATGCCACGGAACAACTGGGCCCGTGAGCCACAATTACCGAGCCTGCGCATCTGGAGCCTGTGCTCCGCAACAAGAGAGGCCGTGATAGTGAGAGGCCTGCGCACCGTGATGAAGAGTGGCCCCCGCTTGCCACAACTAGAGAAAGCCCTCGCACAGAAACGAAGATCCAACACAGCCATAAAATAAAAAATAAATAAATTAATTAATTAAAAAAAAAAAAGTTAACACAGAAAAAAAACTTAGAGTTGCTCTTTGGAAAACAGCTTTGAATATCTTTTTTGGTCACTGAAAGACACTTTTGATAGCTCAAAATCCAAAAATTACTCATTCTTCTGGATCTGACTCATAACTTCCTGTTAATCTCCCCCCACCCACTATGATACAAATCAATAGCACTGTCTGGATCTGTTTTTCCATTTCATTCTAGCTAAAGAAATGGAAATTTTATAAAGAAGCAGGCAGCATGTCTAAATACAGAACTATTTATAGATGTCACAAATATGTGACCTAAAGAACAAACAGAACCTCCCGATTAAGTACCAGCATGTTAAGGATATTATCAGAAGCCTTTGTACACATACAGAAAACTCTGCACTTGAATAAGGAATCTAGACAATACCTTAGTTAATGTGTTTTTCCTTGGGCAGAAAGAAGAGATGGGGTACTCTAAAAGAAGTAGAGTTTTAGCACCTTACATTAAATGTAATAAATACGCAGACCTAACAATCTACTTCTCCTTGAAATATTTTTTTTTCACCTATAACTTTATCTAATGCAGATGCTATGAACACTATGTTGTGTTTTTTACCCTCTTAAAGTGTGAAACAAAAGGTAGTTTATCACTAAATTACGATTTGATGAGCTAAGGCCTCAATGTTAATGTTTCCTAAAATTAAACTGGAAACAGTCAAAACTAAGATTCTCTTATAATCCTGACGCTTTTGAGGTACCTTATCAAGAAAATTGAAATAAGACTCACAAAATGGTTCAATTTTGTTTGGAGGAATATGTATTTTAAATAACTAGCAAATTGACTATAAAATCAATCAATCAGACTGGGAGTTTGGGATTGACATGTACACACTGCTATATTTAAAATAGATAACCAACAAGGACCTACTGTAAAGAAAAAAACAGAAAAACAATCAACCAATCAACACATAATCCCAACAATTCTTCCAGTTGTTATCTTTACTCCTACTTCTGATTAAGTTAAAAGGGCATCATATTAACTATTTATAAGTTTTCTCCAAATTACATATATAGAGAAGAGTGACTTCCTCGATTCAACACAGAGCTTAGTGCAATTCAACGTTTGCTTCGTATTGCTGGTCATCCCAAAACAGTTTTGCTTCTTTAACAAAATTATGTAATATCAAGCATAGATCTGTCTTTGTCTCTTACCTCCTTGGTCAAAATTACCAAAATAGTAATCACAAATACTATTACCACAATAGGGTCATAAAAATAGAAAATGCATTATGCAAAGATCATACATACCACTTTAGGTAAATGAATACTTATTTGAGCTTTCCTCAAAGAAAGTATCATAGACTACTTTTTTTTTTTTTTAAGACTTTTTTTGGATGTGGACCATTTTTAAAGTCTTTATTGAATTTGTTACAATGTTGCTTCTATTTTATGTTTTCGTTTTCTGGCCTCCAGGCATGTGGGATCTTAGCTCCCCAACCATGGATTGAACCTGTACCCCCTGTGTTGGAAGGCGAAGTCTTAACCATTGGACTGCCAGGGAAGTCCCTCATAGACTATTTAAAAGGAACAAGAGGGAAGAGAAAAACACACAAATTTCATAAAAACTGGAATATTAAGGAATAATTTTAGTGCAATGTAATTACTTGGAGTCTAAACCCTGGATAAATTGTCTGCTTTAATCACATGGCTAGGGTTACCTGGTCTATTAATAGTTTACAGGTATGAAACAGTGTCTGCCAGAATTAATCAACTCAGGGGCAAGTTTTTGTTAATTTTCAAATGATTCTTTTGTGTATAATGGCACTTGAACTAAATGAACTGATATCAAATTTAAGAGGATTCCTGTCGTTTGGGAGTAAATTTGGAGGCAACCTCTGGTTCTCTAATATCACATTATGAATTTCAAATTAATGCTTAACATTAATAACATGCTTCTGTTCATGTAAGGAACCTGTACACACCTGCAAAAGATACACATTAATATATTCACTGCTGATCTGACACTTTTCAGTTCAGATAAATAAGTAAATCAATCCATGCCTATAATACCACCATTCTAACCCTAGCACAAGAATAATACACGACACCTTATAAGAAACCTGAGTATTTCAGTATGAAAGTGAACTCTAAACAGCCCGAAGTGGGCTTTAAAAAATACAAGATGACCTCTTTTAAGCCAGGAAAGATGTAGTGAAAAATTAACTTTTTACATAATAGGTTATTCAGTAGTAACCTATTAATTATTCATTCAACAAATAATACTCACTGAAAGCCTGCTTGTTGAGCCCATTCAACCTCGAAAGAAGTATTATTCTCTTAGAAATCAAAGTTTACTATCTTCTCACAGATGTTTAATGCCGTGCCTTCAGAACTTCCTTACTGTTAATAAGTTATTTTATATTCATGTTAATTTAAAAAATCAAGCACAAACTATAAATAATCAGGGCCAATTCTAATTTTAAAAGACTCCAATAACTCAAACTACTATAGCATCTTTTACATAATTGAATGAATTTGCAAGAACTTAAAGAGGAGGAAAAGGAAAAGGAAAATGGAGAAAATAGAGGAAAAAGAATAAGTTTTAAAAATTCTCCTTGATTCTAATAAAGAAAAAAAAACACCAGCAACAGGAAATATATTATCATTTTTTCATATTACATACCTTGGTCTCTGTGACTGGCCTTGACTTGGGGTTTCATCTACCCCTGGGAGACCACTGTTGGACTCAAATCTCTTTGACGCTTCACTTTTTCTCACTAATTGTGAATGAAACAAAAATAGTACAAGTGATAAAAATATCAAGTAATCTTATTTAAAACTCAAGAATTCAGCAGACACATAAGATAATTTTTACAAATCATATTCATGTAATCAAATTAGTGACATAATGTCAATAAACTCTTTAGAGGTAAGTCATGTTATTTTGAAAACAATTATTTTCTCTACTACGAAAATGACTACACTGCTATTTGATGAAACTGCTATCAAGTTCCTATAATACTGTTAAAATGAGTAACTGGAAGTATTTTGCAATTAAAAAATTTTATATAGAATTATTCTTTTGACACCTTATATCTCAACACTACTGAAAGAGAAGAACAATCATGGTTTCTTAAGAACATTTTGCTTGTTCAGATCCCTCTCACCTTGTCTGAAATCTGATTCAGAGGAAATAATAGATGGACTTTCACTGGAGGTACTAAAGACATCACTGTGGTAAGTTTTGTATCTTCGAATTGGTTCTGAAAGGATTAAAACATAAACATTAGAAAGCAAAATCATTAGCTGTTCCACACAAATCAAATAAGGCACTAAATTTATTCTTGTGAGACTAGAACATTTTTATACATTGCTTTAAATTTAAGAATGGATAGGTGGTATTCAAAAAAGTGACTACAGTTTTGAGGCAGTTTGGCATACTGGTTAACAGCCTGGACTCCGAAGCTAGATTTGCCAGGGTTTGAATCTCAGCTCCAGTACTTACCAGGTGCATGACTTTAGGAAGGTATTTAACCTTCCTGCGACTCTTCTTCAACTGAAAAGAGGGTATAATAGTAGTGTGCATCTCATAGGGTTGTTGTAAGCATTAAATGAATTAATATATGCAGAGCTCTTAGAACACAGTGTATGCTATAGAAACATCATTCTTTGCACTAGGTGCTATGAGGGACGGAAAATCCAAAGACACAGTCCCAAGCTCAAATAATTTAAAATGTAGAAGTACAAAATACTTAAGATGGGACATGTGGGGACGGGGGGTGGGGTGGGGGGAGCTGTGTAGGGATGTATGGTGTGTGCTCTGTATGAGGGGGGCAGAACCTCACTAAAATCTAAATTTTACCTTCTAAATGTTTCTGACTCACCCCTCTTCTTTGTACTCATGATCACTATCATAGATGACTATTCAGCTCAAGCCTGGACTACTTCATGTGTCCTAGATTCCCCTCTCTGCAGTCTTGCTTTCTTGCTTGTCTCATATTATAATGCACATTACAAAGAGTGAACTTTCCAGAAATGAAAATCTGAGCATAATACTGTATTTCTTAAACTTCTTCAAACTAGAGTCTTCAAGATACAGTTTAGTATCTCCTTAGCTAAGTATTCAAAGCCTTTCCATAAGCTGGTCCCTGACTACATTTATAGCAGTGGCTCTTCATATTCTGAAGTCATAGGTTCTTCCTTGCTAGAATCAGATGAAAAGCATAGACCTCTCTTCTCTGCCTGCCCGCCCAAAGCACACTGAAATACACAAACATTGAAACAGAACTTTAAAAACTCAATCCAGGTAGAACCCTTGTTCCAGGGCATCTTCACCATCCACTTCTCCAAATTTTGCACTTGTGTTACTGAATTTACAGATAACCAAAAGCATATAAACTTTTAGATTCTTTCCTGAAAGATACTTTCCCTGCTAGAAATGCCTTTCCTCCACTTTTCTTTTGAATACTTTTTCTTTTTCCTTTAAGAGAAGCCTTAAAGGAAAAAAATCTTTCATGTCCACAAAAGCTTTCATGACCACCTAAAGGCTGAGTTAGATATTGCTTCTTGTACTTTCATATTGCCTTATGCTTAAAAAATTGTGACTCTTCCACTGCCTAATATTGATAGTTCTCTCTCTACTTGTTTGTTTCCTCTACCAAAATTATAAACTCTGACAAAAAGGATTGTGTCTTTTTCAGATATATCTCTAGTATCTAGCAAGTGTCTGATGCATAGCAAGCACAAAATAAATATTTTCTGAGTAAATATGAATGAATGAATGAAAAGATGAATATATGTGATACACAAAGGTCACTGATGACCTTTAAGAGGACTATTTCCATTGCACAGACAGGTGAGAGACCAAATCAGACTAAATGATAGTAAATTGAGAAAATGAGTAACACTATTCTTTCAAGAAGTTTGAGGGTTTGAGAAAGAAAAAAGATTTTAAGAAATAAACTAAATGAGACTAGATGAGTTATTAGGGTCTTTTTGGAAGAGTGAAATGTCTGAGGATGTTTTTAGGCAGTGGATAATAAATCTGTAGATTGGAGGAGATTGCAAATGATAGTGGGGAAAACTGATGGAAAAATGTGAAGGAACCAGGAGGAGGAGATGGGAAAAAACCAACATACATGGGATGGTTAATTTAGCAGGGAGAAAGAACCTTTCCTTCTTAAGAGAAAGAAGTGATGAACAAAGGAAAGAGTGAAAATACAGAGGGAATCCCAAGATACTCATCAGAAATTTGCCATACTCCTGGTAATAAAAGTAAATCACTTCCTGAGAAGAGTAAAGAAATTCTGCTGTGAAGAAAGTGTTGAGTCAGCAAAAAAAAAAACCCATGAAAGCTTTTATGTTACAGTGAGAGTTTAGATTAGGCTAGAATGCATGAATTTTATTGGAACCAATCAGAATGGTTTTGTGGCTTTTTCTAGGCACTAGAGAAAGCAGACCATGGGAAATACCTAGAACTGAGGAGTGATATGGGATGCATGGTAGCAGATCATCAAGGTATGTGAGGGTTTCTTTTTTACTAGTTTGCAAACTTGAGGACAGGTACTTCACAAAATGAATTATTCCCTTGTGCTAGGAGGTGTTTAACAGAGATTGTTAAAAGAAAAAGAGATGAATAAATGAATGAAATAGTTAAATGGCACCACAGAAACCAGGTTGGAAACCAGGATGGAAATGATGGGCTGGAAAAATTGGGAGCTCATGCTGAGGCAAAGGATAGGAGTAATGCTGGGAAGAGTTGAAGGTTAAATGACTGGCCATGGACTTGACGGACAGGAAGTTGTGTACTGTTCTTATAACAATGTTTACCAGGAGAAGCATGCACAATATAGAAGACTCCTACTTTGTCCAGCTTTGTATACAGTGAACATAAGTATAAAATAATACTATAATTTATAAAAAGAGTTTTGGAATTGAAAATCCAAGTATGTACCAGAACTTTAAAAAAAATGATTCCATTCTACCACAGGGCAGTCTCATGGTAAAATAAATGATTAAAAAAACCCTCCTCTCTGGGACTTCCCTGGTGCCGCAGCCTGCCAATGCAGGGGACACAGGTTTGAGCCCCGGTCCGGGAAGATCCCACATGCCGCGGAGCAACTAAGCCCGTGCGCCACAACTACTGAGCCTGCTCTCTAGAGCCCGTGAGCCACAACTACTGAAACCCACACGCCACAACTACTGAGCCCACGCACCTAGAGCCCGTGCTTTGCAACAAGAGAAGCCACCGCAATGAGAAGCCTGTGCACCGCAGGGAAGAGTAGCTCCCGCTCGCTGCAACTAGAGAAAAGCTCAAGCGCGGCAACAAAGACCCGACGTAGCCAAAAAAAAAAAAGTGGGCTTCCCTGGTGGCGCAGTAGTTAAGAACCCGCCTGCCAATGCAGGGGACATGGGTTTGAGCCCTGGTCCGGGAAGATCCCACATGCCGCGGAGCAACTAAGCCCATGCGCCACAACTACTGAGCCTGCTCTCTAGAGCCCATGAGCCACAACTACTGAGCCCACGTGCCTAGAGCCCATGCTTTGCAATAAGAGAAGCCACCGCAATGAGAAGCCTGTGCACTGCAACGAAGAGTGGCCCCCGCTCGCCATGACTAAAGAAAAGCCCATGCACAGCAACAAAGACCCAATGCAGCAAAAAGTAAAAATAAAAAATAAATAAAAATGCATTAAAAAAAAATTCCTCTGGTTTAAGATGAATGTGATTTGAAAGGATTGTAGAAGATGTCAAACAACAGTTTTATCTAATTTATTTATTAGTTTTATCTAATTTAAATGTAATGAACATAGTTAACTGGTTATGTAAGAAGAACTGCTATTTTCAAGGGGCACCAAAGAACTTTTTGTTTTATTGTACAGAACATCCACGTTAAAGTTTTGAGGGATTTTCCCAAGGTAACTTGACCAAATTACAAACCTGGCATTGTAACCCACAGGACAGTAAAACCAACAAGGCCAAGGGAAAGACCCAAATGTATGGAGGCAATATGGTTTTACCTCACAATGAAAAGTGGAAAGTTGCAGCAAACCTATTCAGTAGACAGAGGAGAGAACTTCAGTCACTTGGATGTTAACGCCTGCAATAACAATTTCACACCCCATATTAATTGAATTTACTGCTTCATAACTATTTCTGCAAAGTGGCTGTATAAGAGTAAATAAATTTTAATTTTAATTTCCATTCTCTGGTGGTGCTTTATAACTATTCTTACATTATTTCACAGCATCCACATTCCCTGTCTTTTGCTCGGCTATGTTTTGTTTCCTTTACTCTGACAACACTAGTAAACTTTTTTCAATCCTTGCGTTCCTCTGTAAGACAAATTAATGTAACTTTGACAAACTCTTCTTAAAAATATAACACCAGGACTTCCCTGGTGGCACAGTGGTTGAGAATCCGCCTGCCAATGCAGGGGACATGGGTTCAAGCCCTCGTCTGGGAAGATCCCACATGCCGTGGAGCAACTAAGCCTGTGCGCCACAACTACTGAGCCTGTGCTCTAGAGCCTGTGAGCCACAACTACTGAGCCCACATGCCACAACTACTGAAGCCTGCACGCCTAGAGCCCATGCTCCGCAAGAAGAGAAGCCACCCGCAATGAGAAGCCCGTGCACCGCAATGATGAGTAGCCCTCGCTCGCCACAACTAGAGAAAGCCTGTGTGCAGCAATGAAAACCCAACACAGCCTAAATAAACAAACAAACAAATAAATTTACACACACAAAAATATATATAACAATAAATCATCTTCCCGTGATGAACTACTGTCTGTAAATGTTCTCAGTACCACACCCAGGGGGAGGGAGGACATTGCCTTATGATGCTTTACCGCTTCAGAGTATTAGGGCACAAACACTCTGGAAACACAAACCGGATGACTAGCTTAGCAGGACAATTAAGGGGCAGGAAGAACTTTTCCCTTCTAAGGCTGGGGTAGGGGTGGGGTGTTTATGTTAATTAAAGTGGTAGGAATCTTTTGTGAGCTTCTTGTATTCCAGAATGCATCTTTAAAAAAAAACGTTGTTAACCATGTTCCTTTCACTTAATGGCATGGCAGATATAACCAGAGTCAAGTTCCCAGGCAATATTTACTACACAGTCATGGTTATAAAACGGTTAGAATCAGATTAAAGTTCTCAGCCAAAATTTACTACTCAGTTGTGCTTACAAGAAAGGTTAGTCCTTATAAGCTTTCCATTTCTGAATTAAATAATAAATGTAACAGTTTCAGGAATTACTATAAAATTACATGTCTTTTACCAAGAGAATCTGCATTGGTGTATAACAGAGGCATGTTTTCCATGCTGACAGATAGAAACACTTCTTGGCTTTCTGATGACCTACACAAAAGGCACCCAGTAGACACTAACTAGATAGGTAGTAGCTTTCTTCCTCTTGTCTGGTCTGCAAAAGAAGGATAATCCCTAATTTTCCACAAGGTGTCCTACCATTATTGACGACCTTTTTTGGAGGATCCAGACAACAGTTATGTTTTCTATCTATATTTAAATGTATAATATTAGCACTTTAGATTTGGTCCAGATCCCATGAATGTGGTATTAACTGAGTGATTAAAAAAACACACACAATTTTTTATTATGAAAACTTCTAAACAGACACAAAAACAGAGAGTACAAGTCCTCATATGTACCCATCTCCCCGCATCAAAAAAACCTAGTGATTGTTATTTTAATTAGAAAGTGTCAGACTTTTTTTTTTAAACAAAGAGATGCTCTTAAGTATTTATAGAATATTACAAAGTTTCCTGAATGCCAAAATTTTTGAATCATGTGCAATGGACCTATTAAGAATATTCAAATACACATTTTATAAAATACACATGTGGCTACTTTCATTGCAATGTTAAAACTGCAATAGCAAAATTTTAAGCTGTCACCATTACAATTGGAGAACTGAATTTATTTGCCTTTTGTGGGATAAAATTAGACTCAGTATCGAATTTGTTGGTTTGCAAATTTCTTTTCTCAGCTAGTAAATATTTAAATGAAACCTACATTGTGTAAATCAGTGTACTAGAGTTCATTTAGGATCATGAGTATTCCTCATTTCACTAGATGATTTTCTTCTCTTTGACTTCCTATATGTATTTAGTTTTCAGACATGGAAAATAAAGTTGTAGTTAACAATCTTAGCATAGAAATAATAACGAGTGAAAAAGAAAAAATGGGAGAATAAAATTAGCCTGAATACATGTCACCAAAAAAGCAGTACATCAAATTGAGTGTGTGAATATATGCATGTGAAACACATAAAACACACAGCAATATAGTCTCTCCAAAAAACATTTTGTAGAATAGTGGTGAGAGAATGAGAAGAATAGGGACTAGAGAATAATGGCTTAAAGAATTAACATCTGGATAGAAGTCTAGTTACAGAGATTCTGTAATCATACATACTCTGACAATTAAAGGTATATTTTAATTTCTAGTATTACTTTACCATAATTAAGAGTGTACTATTTTTTTGGTCAGATTACAAGGTATAAAAATCTGACAGGACTTCCCTGGTGGCGCAGTGGTTAAGAATCTGCCTGCCAATGCAGGGGACACGGGTTTGAGCTCTGGTCCGGGAAGATCCCACATGCCGCAGAGCAACTAAGCCCGGGCGCCACAACTACTGAGCCTGCGCTCTAGAGCCTGCGAGCCACAACTACTGAGCCCCCGCATCACAGCTACTGAAGCTTGCGCGCCTAGAGCCCATGCTCCACAACAAGAGAAGCCACCTCAATGAGAAGCCCGTGCACTGCAAAGAAGAGTAGCCACTGCTCGCCACAACTAGAGAAAGCCCAGGCGCAGCAATGAAGACCCAATGCAGCCAAAAACAAAGAAAAAAAAAATCTAACAAATATTTTATTATCCTTTAACTGTTACCTGATCCTCTAAATTGCAACTCTAACATGGTATTGACTCCACATTTATATAGCAACATTAAAAGGCAGCTTTTCAATAGGCTAGTGTTTTGTCATAAATTCTTGACGACTGAGAGTCACAATTTCCACCAACACTTACTTAACACACTTAACACTTTAAACATATGAAGTTGTGGCATGTGGTCATGAACACTACACTTTTAATGGTTAGGGAATTATGAAGACTTGCATGATATTCTGAGCTTATGTAGAGCTATTTTAGATGAAACGTTCAAATCTACAATCTTCACATTAAAATGTATCTAAGCCAGCGCAAACTGTAATCTAAAAACACGTTTTACAAGTGACACATATTCAAGCTCAGACAAGTAACATGAAGGAAATGAGACTCAGGCAATTGCAACATCAGGAATTAAATAACCACTTTTAGCTTGGCATTTCTTTACCTTTAATACATGACCCAAATTATAGATAAAAGTTTCAAAGAGAAATGCACTAAAATGACGGGTTTTGTAGTTCAGCACTGTAAAAAAATATTTAAAACCCTGCATTTTTATAGTTATAGGTTCTAACAAATGAAATATTTCAACCTTCAAATAAAGCAGAGAAACAAAAGTAACAACATTATGTATTCATGTATGAAGTGTTTTTCTCTATGCTTTCTTTTGAGGGGGTTAATTTCTGGAGATTAGAGATTGTACCTTGTTTATGATCACTAGAGTCCACTGTATTCTATATTACACCATGCTGCATGATACATGAATAGAATATATTCTAAAATCCTTTGAGAGCTAGACGTGATCAATAGAATTTTTAACCAAGAGAAACAGAACACATGCAAGTATGAATATATATAAATGAGGAAAGGTACATGGAGAAATACTCTGTGAAATATAAATTACTTTATAGATGTAAAATTTGTGCAGAGTAGGAAGGCAACAAGAGTGAACAGTTCCTCTATGATGGTCTTGTGTAATGCAGTAGCCATAAATCTGGGCCAGCTGTACCACTCTTCTAGCATCCTCCAGGATCCTTTGTTGTTATGACTTCAACTGCCCCTTCTAAAGCTTTCAAACAGTACAGAGTTCTAAAGGAAAGTGATTGCATTTGCTGTTGGTTGGTCAGGCTGTGACTGACAAGTATGTGATTTTCTCTTAGAGTTGGACAAAACAGAGGAGAAGGAGGTGGGATTTCTCCTCACTATATAGCATAATTCATTAGAGAATATTGTTGTATTCCATATCTGAAATAGCACCACTGAATATACTAAACATTTAATATTAACAGCCGTGTTGCAATATTCAGTTTAGATTAACAAACACTTACTATCTATATATGTCAGGCATAGTCGTAGATACTAAGGATGTAGCCATGAATTAGACCAGGGCAAATTTCTGGTGTCTATAAGAGGAGAAAAAAGCTCTTTAAAACAAATAATTTCAATGAAAAATATAGGCCAACATCTGGAAGTGGGAAGATGAGAGAAAGCTTCCTGAGTTATGCAATACCTGAAAGCTTAGACAGTCTTTTAAGGCAGAAAGCTGCATGAATAAAAGCATGAAAATATAAAATAGCCTGTATGGAGGGAAGTTGGTGAGGGAGGGCAAGAGGAGTGGGAGGGGAGGAGAGAGAGAGAGAGTGCGCGAATACACGTGGTGTTGGAATGACTTGTGAGATGGAAAATGCTAAAGGGTGAGACTGGAGAGACACAATAATGGAAAGCCTTAAATACCATAATCTAAGAAGCCTGAATTTTATCCTGCTCAGCTGATAAAAAGTTATTAAATGGCTGGAGGCAGAGAAGAAATGTATTCAAATTTGCATGGCAGGTAAACAGAGGACAAATTATAGCTGAGGGATCAATTTAGAAAGCTAGTTCTATAGTCCATGGGCAACAGAAGGAACTGAGAGACTGGAATGAAATGAAGAAATATTTTGGAGTTTAAAACTGTTGGGTCTTAAACCTTGTGATGATACTCATTACTAGTAAGATCCATTTTAAATCACAAACATATCAATCCATGCTTTTCAGAAGGTTTCTATATCAAAGCCAAACTGGGTCTATGTTAACTATGTATGAGTTAGATTTAAATTAGGTCCCTAATTTCTGATAAAGTACCCTCTGATTTCTGTGGACTCCAAAACCAGTATTATATTACTATGATTATAGACACTGGAAAGCTCGTTTTGGTTTCACTTTTAACTTTCCTTAGCATTTAAAAACGGAACTTCATTTTTTTTTCACTTGGATAAATCAAAGAAGAGAAGTAAATGTCTATGCTCAGTTGTTTTTAAGCTAAAGAATGACTTACTGCATACTTCTTCTCAAATGCTTTTCAAACCAATCTTTGGTATTTTTTACTGGACTAACTGTGTGAGAATGGTTTGAAGCTGCACTCAATGGCTAGGTAATTTTAAATAAAATATTCAGTTCCTTAGTTGCACTAGCTACAATGCAAGTGCTCAACAGTCACACGTGGCTTTTAACTACAGAGCTGGACTTTGTAGATATAGGACATTTCCTCCATTGAAGTTCTATTGGACAATGCTGGTCTAAAACATAAATCTCCTTAAATTTCCGCCCTGGAAACATAGTACGCACTTGATTCTTTCTGGTTAAGATGTTGAATACATCTATAATAGTGTGCTCTTCAGAGATACAAAATATATTGTATCTTAGTAGTATAATAATGAAGTCATTAATACCTAAGTACATGTGATACTTGACCAATATCACATAAAATCCCTGCTTATTCATATGTACTTCTGTGGAAACTGATTATTTAAATTATTTAAGTTCATGGAGTAATCCAAATAACGACTCAATCTTTTTTTTTTTTTTCTTTTTTGCGGTGGGGGGGTTGCTATTCTAAGGGAAATAAGGTAAAAATAAAAACTGAGTAGTTCATCTTTACCAGTTTTGGCTCTTAGAAAAGAAAGATAAGTTTTGAAAATATTTCTCTCTCTCCATAAAATGTCACTAGTAGTATCCTCTATGATGAACTGTAACATTTATGATTCCATCCTCCTACTCTTCTGAAATGTAACTATAAAAGTATATGCGGGCTTCCCTGGTGGCGCAGTGGTTGAGAATCTGCCTGCCAATGCAGGGGACACGGGTTCGTGCCCTGGTCTGGGAAGATCCCACATGCCGCAGAGCAACTAAGCCCGTGTGCCACAACTACTGAGGCTGCGTGTCTGGAGCCTGTGGTCCGCAACAAGAGAGGCCGCGATAGTGAGAGGCCCGCGCACTGCGATGAAGAGTGGCCCCCGCTCGCCACAACTAGAGAAAGCTCTCGCACAGAAACGAAGACCCAACACAGCCAAAAAAAAAAAAAGTATATGCACTTTCAAGTTCAATGGAATGAATGTGAATGGAAATGAAACATTCAGGTGCCTTAATAATGAGAACAGGCTCACATATTTGAGTGTTTCCATACTCTAGCTGCACAACAGAGTTTAAGCTGTATTCACACAACAGTCACAGAACAGCAAAAACTAGGCTAGACCAGAGGCCACAGCACTGAAAGAAAGGAAACGATACGTAATTTAGACATAAAGTAGATTGACTGCTGGAAGCAAAATTCTATTCATAGTCCCCACCCAGGGTGTGGAGTGCTGTTCATACTATACTCACAGTACTGGTTCCAAGTCAATCTCTCATAATCAGGAATGTGCTGCCAACCCACAGAGCAATGGATAGGGAGTGTGTGGCAATTACACCACAAACGACACGGCAACAGATACTCTCATTAGAAAACAGACAATTTCTCAGATCTTGAGATGGAGTAGAGACAGGTGGAAAAGAAAATACTGGGAACAGGGAAGAAAGGAAAAGAGTAGAATAGGACAGTCCTATGCTGAGGTGAAAAGAGTGAAATGAAAAGAATAAAGCAAAAAAAGGGAATGACATCAAATTTTAAAACTAGTTTCCATGAGAGAAAGCTGTTATGTTTCTTCCTGCCCCTCCCTCACTGCTTTATGAATGTAGAAAACTATTAATAATCATCATAATAATCTTATGATTTTTAAACTTCAACTACAATTTCTTTCTTGGGATCTTTTTTGTTCCTAACTTTATTTTGTTCCCAAAGAAATTAGAGCACTCGATACCAACCACTGCTTTTTGATAGTTTACTCTCTTATGTCATCAGGTACAGGATAACCATCTTACAGATCCTACCGTAGTAAAGCCCCATCAAAACACTATCCAAAACAAAGCAAAACAAAATCCCACTATCTGCCACAATAGAGGATATGACACAATGGAGCTCTATCTTAACCCACATCCAGTGTGATTTATTGAAGGAAGAACCAAATGAGCCTTTCTTTCATAATAATATCTTATTTTACTGTATTAAAAATTATATAATTTTACTAGGAAGAGATCTAAGGGGTTTGTTTAGATGGTCACTTGAATGTCCAACTTCCCAGGCAGTAAAATATTTTCCCAACAATATATCTGAAATGTTTCTGGTTTCTGCTTGAAATCAGAATGGCAGAATGGAAAAAATCTTATTCTGGGGCTTCAGAGACCTGGATTCTAAATTCAGCTCTGTTATGATTTATGAATTATGTCTTTCCTTTGGCAAACTAGTCTACTCCGGGTCTCTGAAAATGAGATGTTTGATTTAAATGATATCCAAATTCCTTCCAATACCAAACTCCGTGATTTTAAAGTCTGATCTCCCTTGTGCTAGTTGGCTGGTTGATGCTGTCAGCTGAGGAGATGCCATGGAGGTGATTTAGGTACAGGCTCCTTTCAAGAGGATGGGGCCTGGGCTAAGGTAAGGGCTATACATTTGAGGTTGAAGGAGACAATTGTCTTTCCCATTAGTTCAATGAATCTCCTCATGTGCCCCAAAGAACAAACTGCAATTTAGCAATTTCTTTTCTTCTGACTGTTGTATTATCCCAGTGAACACTGTAACACATCCTTTTTTAAAAATTAAGAGGTGGGGCTTCCCTGGTGGCGCAGTGGTTGAGAATCTGCCTGCCAATGCAGGGGACACGGGTTCGAGCCCTGGTCTGGGAAGATCCCACGTGCTGCAGAGCAGCTGGGCCCGTGAGCCACAATTACTGAGCTTGCGCATGTGGAGCCTGTGCTCCGCAGCAAGAGAGGCCGCGATAGTGGGAGGCCCGCGCACCGCGATGAAGAGTGGCCCCCGCTTGCCACAACTGGAGAAAGCCCTCGCACAGAAACGAAGACCCAACACAGCCATAAAATAAAATAAATAAATAAATAAAAATTAAAAAAAAAATAAAAAAAATAAAGAAAATTATAAAAAAAAAAAAAATTAAGAGGTAACATGTAGTGGGAAATTCTTAGACTGGAATGCTGAAATCTCTCATGGAAATCTACAATCTCCCATAATAATGGAAACTTTATCATTAACCAGTTATGTGATCTTGTGTACATTATTAAATCTTCCCAAGCCCAAGCACATGTGCTTTAAGACCTCTTCTAATTCTAAAATTACTGATACCCAGTAGCAACTTCCAATTGTAAAGATCACAAAAACTGTACAGAGTATTAATATTTTTAAATGCTTTAGTCACACGGAAAAGGGATCTATGAAGCCTACTATTCATAAGAATTAAATGAGATAAATGGGTTTATATTATTTTCCATTATTTTTTCTTCTTTGTATACTAGCTGAAATCTTCATACTGGCAATCTGTACTTTGCTCGGCTAACAGAAATTATCTTCCCTTTAGAAAAAGACAGCACAGCATAAAACCAGTAAGTTATTCAGCTAAATAACTAATAAAATTATTGCTTTTGAATTCCAAACCTCAAACGTTCCTTTCAAACAATGCTTTTAGTCTAAAGCAAAAATAATTTATTACTACTTGCAAGTTACTATATAATAATGGAGTTTATTTAAGGTGGTATATTTCCATAATAAACCAACATTTTCAAGGTGTTCTGTTTTCCTTAACTTGGTTATAAAATATACTCCGGGGGGAAAATGGGTAGGTTCTTTGTGGGATCAAATGCTTTTGAAAACTCTTCAATACCAAAGAGAGATTTCAGGATAGAAATTGTCCTATATAAAACAATTGAAAGCATATTTATTTTTAAAAAGAAATCTTTTCCTTTTCTTTTATCTCTTATAATAAACCTAAAATTTCTAAATCTGGAAATTTTTTTTTTTTGTAACAAGTTACCATTTTGAAAAAGTAAGAGTTTACAGAGATTATATATCATTCTTTGCAGATATATATATGCATATCTGAAAACAAGTTGGTCTATTTGAGTTTCCATAATATACTTACACACACATGCATGCACATGTTTCCCAAAAAGATAAAAGACTTCTATGCAAACTAGGATATAATTTGACTTAACACTCACTTTATAGGAAATCCCCGTAAATCACCTATTCAAACAAAACATGTTAAACAGACTATTTATTGTAGCATAATTTAACAAATTAAAAATATTTTCACTAAAGTTTTGATGTTTTACTATTTGACTCTCAACCAAGGTTCAAGTGTAAAAAACACTTTCCTCACTTCAGTAATCCAAACTACTATTAATTTACCAAATAGTAAGTCAGATAATCTTTTGAAACATACACCTGAAAACATTATGAATTAATATTTTAATATTTACATGTTAAGAAAATATACCAGTCAATCTTTTAAATGTTAGAAACAGTCATCTAAATTGGTGTGTTTCTTCACTACTTATATTCTGAGACAGTCATGGTTTTATCTATTTGAATCATTGAGGGATTTTTTTTTTCCACAATGGGCAGAATTTCTTTACATAAATGTCTCCATGAGGGAATGCTCATAAGAATGTCAGGCTAAATTATATTCATATGTTAGCTGTTGTGCAACACTAAACAGTCATGAAATACAACTTCTGAAAGGAGAAACTTTATTTTAAGCTACAAAGTGACTGCTTTTTGCTGTCACAACTCTAAAAGTTTACTGATCAGAGTTAAACAGTGAAATAATGCATAAAACAAATTTCTAAGTTTTTATTTTCTTTGAAAAATAAAAGTCTTTTTAAGTCTTTGAAAGTTTTTAGATCTAGGTTATATTCGACCATCTCATAATGCTGGCTAATGTTTTTAAAAATGCAATTATATACAAACCCATAATATTAATTAAGTGTTCAATAATTTCCTCCATAATTTCAATTTCCCCACTAATTTGCAACTCCTGAATTGAAAAAAAAAGTGCAAAACTTCATTTATGAGAAGTAAAGCACAATGTGGGGTCTATTTTCAGTCCTAGAACTTTGCTTAAAACTTAAGTAACAGACCAAACCTTTAGCAGAGTACTGTAAAGGCAACTTATGAATCAAAAATATTCACTAGGACAATGATCTTAAAAATGAATATGACCCTTGATTATGTTACTACTCTCACTGAACTAGAAGCACCTTAAAGCTCCCTTTAATCATCTATGTTCCAGGGGTCTAGAAGCGGCAGTTATAAAACTTTAATCTTCAAAAATGTAGAGGATTAGGGACTTCCCTGGTGGTCCAGTGGTAAAGAATCTGCCTTCCAATGCAGGGGACACAGGTTCAACTCCTGGTCAGGGAACTAGGATTCCACATGCCACAGGGCAACTAAGCCCTCGTGCCACAACTACTGAGCTTGCGTGCCTTTACTAGAGAGCCCACGTGTGCAGAGCCCACACACTCTGGAACCTGTGCGCCACAACTACAGAGCCCACACGCTCCGGAGCCTGCACACCACAACTAGAGAGAAGCCCGCACACCGCAAGGAAGAGCCCTCACACCTCAACGAAGATTCCGCGTGCTGCAACTAAGACCCGATGCAGCCAAAAATAAATAAATAAATCTTTAAAAAAATATAGAGGATTAGATTGAAAACTCTTATTTTGCCCTCTCTTCCACTTATCTATACTAAAAAGAGCCTCTAGCCATATGTCTAGAACATAATTTTATTCTGTTCAATATATTGTGCTTTGTGTGTGAATAGGTACTTTTGAAACAGAGCTTTCCCCTGCAAATAATAACTGATAATTTATAAAGTTATTTTATGCCCCCATACTAGGATTGTAATAATTTGACTTATTAATCACTTTACATTCACTACCCAATTAATTTATTTGTGTTAAGCCCATTTTACACATAGGGTAACTTAAGACGGAGTGATTAAGCCCAGCTGCTGAACTAAGGATCACATAGCTACTGAGTGGGGTAAATAATTCAAGCCTAGGCTGTCTGACTCTAAATCTATAAACCTAAACACTATGATTTTAAAAATGTAGATTTAAAACTTCATTACAGACCAAAGAAATTATAATCTCCAGGAGTCGTGTCCCAAAATGTGTTTTTTGAAGCTGGTGGTTTGGGAACCACTGCACTGTCACCAGTCTACACTGCCTCCCTGGGATTGCTGATTTTGATTAACTGCATCTCATTTCCACGAACCAGTCCTTTACAGAAGCCTCCCACAAGATAGTGCATGATAGCCGGTGCTGTGGAGGATTAAAAAGAGGTAGAAAACATGGCTCCTGCCTACCTAAAATATTGAGAGACTTATATGGTGGCTGGACTGGGTGTGTTTAGTAGGGATGACTTTGTGGTAGCACTGTACTTTGATTAGGGTTTTTGTGGAAGGAAGAACAGAAATTGACAGAGAAGAGCGAGCTTAACTTGGCTACAAAGGTTTTGCAGTGGAAATAAGACTTATGGAATGGTTTACTAACCCTTCTTTATTTCAAAACACAATTTTAAATACTTCAATTCAATTCTCTCTCAAACACACACGAAATTACTAACCTTCTTCATTCATGGCTTCTCTCAGAACCTGAAGTTTCTTTTGTCTTTCTCGGATTCGGTCCAAAGCACTTGATATTGCTGAGGAGGTGGGCAATTCTCGTGTGTGAAACACTGGATCCATTTTCTGAGGGCCAAAGATATCCAAGGCTATGCTTCCATCTGAGTATCTTGCCTCCTTTTTCCTAGGAGTAGTTGAAGTCCGTACTGTTACCGCCTCAGGCAGACAGTGTTGGTGTCTGTCAGTCTCCCCAGAAGAGACGTCTCTGTCACCTGTGCAAAGCAAGTCCATGGATGAAGCCCAAATCTTCTTCTTGGGAAGCGCATCAATGCCAGGGATAGCTTTTTTTTCTGGGCCACTAGTTTTGAACTGGTAAGGGGAGCAAGAATTTTCAGAATCTTCATGTCCAGAATTATTATCTGATGAAATGTCCTTGAAATAATCTTCTTCATATTGTGTGTCTCTGATGGACAGAAATCCCATAGATTTACTAAGCCCTTTGTTAAGAAAGGTCTGATGAGAGAACGGAGACTTGTATGTATCTAGTACATCAGAAGTAGAGCTTCTTCCTGGAATGATAAGAATCTATCATGTATGCACAGAATTTTTAGAAAATAACTGGAATGTAACCTTACTATTGACAATCAAAATGGTGGCAATTTCCTAATTCTCCGAATGGAGGAAGAGAGATGAAATGGGATGGTGGTGATGATAAGGGAAGTGGAAAGAGATGTTATGTTTGTATAACTTTTCATAGTCCAATGTTTCTTACCTAATGATATCAATAATATATTGAACTTACTTCTTAAAGTAGCATTATTTTATATTCAAAGGTGAATGATTTGGTTTTAAAAAATCGATAAGAGTTTCTGATACTAAACAGTTTGGTAGAATATTAATTATTCATGAAACGATTTGGGGTAATAATAGAATATGTAGTATACTCCTTTAACTTCTAAAGATATAATTCAAATAGGTATTATTTCAATATAAAGCCCTGCCATTTTCTGGTCATTTAAATAAACATGTTCAAAGAAGAAACAAAGAATTCTTGCTATATTCTGGATGGAAAAAAGATTGTAGTATTTGGAATTCTTAAGTATCAAAGTTTTATTATGATTAGATATGTTTTCAGAAAATTTGATTATGTTTGAAATCCAGACAACTTGACTGTGTTTCAATTATGTAAGAAACAATTTTTCCACGGCAGACCATCATGTACTGAAATAGTTTTTCCTCGCGAACACAATGTATCAATATTTGTCAACTGGAAGAAATTACCCATCCTTATTTATGCTTTAGTCTTTGATGTAGTTAAAACCAGTATGCCATTCTAATTTTTTTTTTAAGGCAGCAGTCTAAATGCATTGAGGCGCAGCAAAAATGTCCAACCAGAAATTTTTTTGAATTCATAGATTCAACAACAAAAAAAATCACACACATATATGGCTCCACTATTAAAAAGAGAAATGTAGAAAAATATAGTTACTAACCCAATAGCCCATAAACACTGAAGATTTCCTGCGTGACCTTCTGTGATCCCTCTTTGATAACCTATTTGCTATGGATACAATGTAAAATGATGACTAAAACCTTCCTGATAATAATAAATTGCTTATTAACTCATTTGAAGAAGTCAGTTGCTTCTTCAGGGTAACAACTATAAGCTATAATTCCCTGACCACAAATTTTACCTTAATAATTATAGAAAAGTAAATTAATTTCAGAATGGCAACACATAATTGCTTGAAAATTAGATTCAAATGTTTTCTTGGAACTTATCTTCCCCCTGAACATGGATCCACTCAAGTGCAAATAAGGATAACATCGCCTATTTGGGGCACATCATCTATAGCAGCGGTCCCCAACCTTTTTGGCACCAGGGACTGGTTTCACGGAAACAATTTTTCCACATACTGGGGGAGGGGGATGATGGTTCAGGGGGTAATGGGAGCGCTGGGGAGCAAAGGGGAGCGGCACATGAAGCTTTGCTCGCTCGCCCACCACTCACCTCCTGCTGTGCAGCCCAGTTCCTAACAGGCCATGGACCGGTACCTGTCCGTGGCCCCGGGGGTTGGGGATCCCTGATCTACAGAATACTGGGAAATATACCACACCACATCTAGACACATAGATTGCCACAGACTTTAGATTCTAATATAAAATAATTTTAAATTGATAAATATGTCTACCTTACAGTATTTCAGGGGTGAATTACATTCTTAAACCACGTGTTGAAACTCATTAATTTAAAATTGTATTAAAAATAGAGAACAAAGATACTCAAAAATTGATAGAATACAATAGATAAAAAATAAGAATCGAAAGGATTTACAGATCATAGAATCACAGATGAACTCAACAATCTGCCTTCTTTTACTATCTTGACTACCAACAAGTAGTCAAAACTTGGAGAAAATCAAACAAGTGGGTATTTTGGCAGCACATAAATTCACGGTCAACCACTTCGGACACTCAACATCATGTGCTAACAGTAAGTTCACTCACTTTCCACAACTGATTCATTTTTCCTCATTCTTCAAATTTCCCACCTTAACTCTCATCTCTCTTTAGCTGATGAGCTGGTCTCATATTCCACCAAGAAAATAGTTGTCAGAAGACAACTCATTTTTCCATGACTAATTCTACATATCCACCCGTGTCTGCAATCTTTTCCCTACTGTCTCAAAGGATGAAATTTCTTACCAAAGGCCAATTCCCGATATGTGTTCAATTCCCCCCTCCTCTTACTTTATCAAAGATTTTATTTCTTTGGTTAACTTCTGCCCTCTCTGCTTCCATCTTCATTATCCCCCATTTCTACTGAGTCATTCCCATTAGTACACAAAACGTGCTCTAATATCTCTATAACAAAACCAAACTAAACAAAACCTCTCCCCTATTACCACATTTCCCCTCTAGCTACTGCTGTCTCCAATTTCTCACTTCCCATTCATTATTCTACCCACTTTAGTCAACTTCCCATTCCTCTACACCTTGGCAACTCTCATCATATATCACTGATGATATCCATATTACCAAATCCAATGGACACTTCTGCATCCATATCTTACCTACCTCTCAGCAACAACTAATAGTGATGACAATCCCTTAACGAATCATTTCCTCTCTTTACAAGCTTGGTTTCTTCCTACTTCTCAGACTGCTCATTCTAAGTCTCCTTTTTCCTCTTCCTCTACTGGATATCCAAATGTTGGCTTTCCTCAGATGTCAGTTTTAGAACCCTATATTTTCACTCTTTCCTTATATACTTTCAACTATTAACAAGGCTTTAAATATTATCTACATACTGACAACTCCCCAATTTATTTTCTTGGCACTGATCTCTTCTGGGAGCTCCAGTCTGAAACAACTGGACCTTCTACTAATGTATCTCAGAAGCACCACAAACTGAACATGCTTAAAACTAATCTTTTGCTTCCCATACCCAGAGATGTCCATTTACCCTGGTCTTTCCAACTTGAATAAGTGGCACCATTATCCAACTGACAGCTCAGAACAGAAATACGGGCACCCTCCTGAAACCCTTCATCTTCCTAATTCCCCATATCAAACCCATCAGAAAGTGCTGGCTATTTAAATTCTCAAAGATATGTTACTCCGTTATTTCCAATTCCACTGGCATCACCCTATTCCTAATTAACATTATCACTTGACTAGATAATGGCAATGGCCTCCCTGCTTGTTTTTTCATCCAACTACCCTCCACCCAGCAGCCAGAACTAACTTTTAAAAACACGTTCCATGATGTCACCATCCTGCTTAATAAGTCTCAAAGGCATATTACTGCACTCCAAATAAAATCTAGACTCCTTCTGGGCGTGCCACTTGAATCCTTTTTAGTCTCATATCCACTTTCCTTATTCCATCCAGGCCACAGGTTTTTCTCCGTTAAGGTCTCTTAAATGTTGGGACCTTTCTTATGGTTAGTTGTTTCTTATTCTATAGTTTTATTTTAAATATGACTTCTTCAGTGAAGCTGACCACTATTGAAATAGATCACTTTCCAAATGTATCATGAGTCTATTACATTTGGAACAGGTAAATTATTCTCTTTTAGGTCATTAGTATTTACTAGCTATCTGTTACTGGGCCATGGTAAAGAGCCATGTCTTCTCACTAGTCATATGAAGCTTAAAACTAATTGCTAATAAGGTGGCTCTTGGACAACTACGGCTTTATAAATGCTAGGTTTTTATTGTCTTTATAAAAATTAGTAGATATAAAATATTTCAGTTCATGGTTATTAAAAACTTCAGAAAGTTATTTTAAATTCTGCAGGGTAGAACAAAATTATAATGAAAATAATTCATTTAAAGGTTTATATTAACTTCCTACTCTGTTTCTACAAAATATGGCTCATTTTGCTTTATATGTTTGGAAATCATATTATGATAGCTAACTTAAAATCTCATGACTATGACTTATAAAGTAATGATTTTGAACCACAATTCTCTTCTAGTAGCCAACAGGACAAAGAAAGGCATGGTGACATAGGAAGAGGAGTGAGAAAGTAAGATGGGGGGGAGGGAAGGGAGGGGGCAGTGATACTCTTCAGGAAAACGGCAAAAAAATTGTGGAAGTGTGAAACAAGGTTCAAAATGGTACGTATATACTTGTTACAAATGCTCTAAGGTAAAATTGTAAGAGCTATGAGCTACAAAAGCATTAAAGGGGGAAACTGAGTGTGGATGACCTTTCGAAGGAAAAGAAAGGCAGTGGTAGGAAAGAGATGTTTTGAGCTAGGTGGTTTCTCCAGTGGATCTTCTAGCCTAGGACTGCTTTTGTTTGATTTTGGGAATAAAAAGGAGACATAGCTTTAGGTAGAGACACAGAGGTGGATTTCAGCTGGTTATAAACATACTATTCTTAAATCACATATTCCTAACCGGCAGGAGTCTCAATGCGTTTTGTCATGTCATGATGCTCACTGTCTTCAACTACACAACAAGATATGTAATTGCCTGATTAACACTTCACAGGTGGATAAAATACATATGGCATCATACACAGCAATACAGTATCATGGTTGCTTTGTGTTGCTAAAGCACTAGGGAAAAAATTTCACTAATCTGGGAACTCAATATTAGAGTTCAAATATAGCATTTGGCCATATAAATGAGGGAAAACATGGAATTCTAGGCCCTCTTATTAGATGCTTCAGTCTAGTAAACAAGTGAAAACCATCTACTGTTAATACCAGTGTCATCTCAAATAACTATATTTGAGACTAGACAAAATGCAATTTCTTCAGATGCTTTCCATCTCTTTCCAAACATGTGCCCAGGCTATTATAATTACTTTATTAAACAAGCAAAAAACAGCACTGAAATCATTAATTAAGTTCACCTAATAGCTATGCTTACTACTCATTTTGATCACAGGAAATTAAACTAATGGTATTTCTGAAAGCAATGCCATTGTAGCTACTTTTTAAAAGATTTCAGGTGGAACTTTCTGTGGTATTTTCCTATCCTGGCAGAGTTAGAAGCTCCTTCATCTAAACACACAGAGCATGCTGGACCTCTATGAAGACATTCTCTCACTGTATTAAAATTATCCATTTTATTATATATCTGTCATCACTCCTACTCATTTCCTCACCCCCACCCCCAACTGGAACAATAACATAAGGGATCATGTCTTACTCATTTTTGTATTTACTGTTCCCAATAAAAGAAATTCCAAAAAAATGCTTGCAGAATGGACTGGTTATATAACTTTTGAAACCTTTTAAAGTCAATTTAGGTAGCATAATCTACCAGAAAGATTACTGTCAAAAGATGGGGTTTTAACTAGCTTTGTCATTCAATCCATGAGCTGGGGCAAGCCACTTAATTTGTTTCTCACTTCCTTCATCTACAAAAATGAAAATAATTTGTTATGTCTTCTTCTTAGAGGTGACAGGATAAACGAACTAACCCATTTGAACTATTATGAGCTCTTCTGAACAAGTAGCAACATAAAGTTCTAAATTTTGCTTCTTTTTTGTTTCTATTTTATTTTTCTCAGCATATAATTATCTACTGAGGGAGAATTTAAGTTCTTTTGAGAGAAAGTCATAAAACCAGAAATCAAAAGATCTCCTGGAAAAGTTTTAGATTCTGTAATTTAAAAAATCAAGTTATTCACAACAGAACAATTAGTGACTATAGGTAGATTTTTCCACCTTTAAGGATGCTCTGAGTTCAGAAACAGTTTACAGACAAGATTAGATTACATACAATTATAAGTATTTAAATTTAAAATGAAACCACAAACATTTTCCTTTCAGAGGGTGCGCTAGTTTGCTAAAAAGTAAATGGCAAACAATAAGTAAACGTTGAAGAGCTATGAATAAAAGATTTTAAGATCATAAAGAGTATTCATAATATAACATATTCCATTTATTAAATTAAATTGAAAAAATCTTCCTTGCAAAGTACATTGTGTTTTAACTATTTTTGTTATTTATGATGAACATTATCCTTAATGGGATATCATCATTCATCTTTCTCCTCACACTGAGACTCAAAAAATCACAGCACCTCTTAGAAGCTAACTTCAAAATGACATTTCAGTATTAAAAGAGGCTCCCCGATTCCCCATCTGTCTTCACAAATGTGTTCAGGTACATAAAAAAAGAAACATGATATTATCAGTACCCCCAAGTTCTGAAGCACTATCATGCTGATCTGATCAAGGTGTAGGTTTCCACCTTAAGCTTTCTTGGCAGGAAATGTTTGATTTCTTTCTGCTTAGTGAAGCCTTTTATCAGCATTGACAGTATTATATAACAGAGAGGAGGCGAACAGCCCACTAGTTTAGGCCTTAGCTTTTGTAACAGATCTCAGAGGTAAGATGTAAGGAGAGACCTTTTATGGTCATTTACTCATAAATGAAAAATTTTATTCTTAAGTTTTAGTTGAACAATCAGTTCACTTAGATACGAGGCATTATGTCTAAAATTGCTTACTTCTTTTAATCTAATTCTATATCTCACTGCCCATCTTGACATTTTATTTATTGAGAACAGTGGTCAGGAATCTAATAAACTAAGTTATCACTACATATAGGCTTTAGGTTGGTCTGTGTCAAAGAGAATGCTTTACTACTAATGTAATACAACAATGTTGCTTTGCTACAAGTGACCACTGACAGTTAAGAACTGGCACTGTCCAAAGGTAACACCAGTGTCCTAGTAGAATATTTCTTCTTCATGAGTTAATTTTTTTAATCTTAAGAGCTATATTAATAAGTGTGTGCCACTGGCTATTAGTTCCTAATTGCTTCTGTCTGGTAATGTCTATAATTAGTATACTATGTGGATTCTGTCCTTGAGATGTGGTTTTACAAATTTATTAAAGATAAATTAAAAGAGACGTTGAGCAGTAATATTATAGTAAGCAACGGCTAAGACGGGCTGAGGATCCAAAAGGCTATTGTTTCTTTAAGTATAAGGACCTCTAGTTCTACCCCAACTACAGGAACTAATTTAGGTTTATCCTGAGTGACAAGTTGTAATTCCTTACAAATTCTCTTGAGTTTAGATATTGGGGAGATTGTACTCTCCAATAAGGAGATAGGATTATTAGAGAATTAAAATCTATGTACAGTCTATTTAAAGATTTCTCTGTTAATTTTCTTAAGTTACTACAGTCACTTCTTCACTTAAGTCAGTTAAGTCACTTCTGACTTAAGTTACTACAGTCACTTCACAGTCTATTAGTCATAAGAATTCTAGAGCACTATTAGACAGTAATATTAAGTCTTAATATTACAAAAACAAAGTCATAAATAAAAGGCATTAACACTTTGGTTTAAAACTTCTGATACATTTGTTGTTATAATAAAATAGTCTAATAACATGAGCCAAGATGGTGAACTACAGTTTATTTTTTTACTCTGCACACAACATAATGCTTAAAATAGGCTATCTAAAAAATTAAATCATAGAGTCTCATATATTTCTTTCCAGAACCATTAACATTTTATTACAAATGTATTACTATATCTAATATTTTTATAAAACTTTTTCTCATACTCATTCAATCAACAAATATTCATTTAACACAAAAACTAACATGCTTAATAGTAGATTTTCCCCATCTCTAGCATCTATGTGTCCAGAAAGCTTAATTTTGTATATGGCTTTCACAAATATATGTATATATGTAAATGACAAGTAAATAACCTGCTATTTAAAGTATGCTATAGATAAAACATATAACCAACAAGGAATTACTGTATATCACAGGGAACTCTGCTCAATACTCTGTAATAACCTAAATGGGAAAAGAATTTGAAAAAGAATAGATACATGTGTATGTATTGATATAAACTGAATCACTTTGCTGTACACCTGAAACTAATACAACATTGTTAATCAACTATACTCCAATACAAAATGAAAATTAAAAAAATAAAATAAAATAAAATAACTTAACAGTAAAAAAAAAAAAGTATGTTATAGAGTTGGCATAGATTCAGTTCAATCTCTATTGCTACCTCTAAAATATTACATAACAATTGATGTCTGAAACAATAAGACTCTGAATCATTGAAAGTAATATAATCTAAACTATGTTAACACTTGTGAGTCGTTAAAATTTGATAAACTAAATATGGCGGGGTGATCTTTTTCTGCAGATTCTGTAGATTCATGATGAAGAGGGATAGAATGGGGGGTCTCATATATTTGGGAACATTTTTTATTCTTAGAAAAAACAAACTATCTCTAAAAATTAATAATAATATAACATATTTACTAAATCAACAAGTAACAACCAAGCATACAAACTTCAATTTCATATCCTGGCCACTTAATGACAGCAGGAGATGACAGAAGGGAACTACGAAAAGAGAGAAAGAACAGGAAAGAGAAATAAGGAAGCAAGGAGGAGGGGAGAAAGGGAGATAAGAGGAGAATAAGAAGGGAGGAAGAAATAGAAAGATGATAAATAAGAGAAACAAATCATTTCTTTTAAATCTGATGTTTATTTATTAAAGTATTCACTGTGGACCTCCCTGGTGGTGCAGTGGTTAAGAATCTGCCTGCCAATGCAGGGGACATGGGTTCGATCCCTGGTCCAGGAAGATCCTACATGCCGTGGAGCAACTAAGCCCATGTGCCACAACTACTGAGCCTGTGCTCTAGAGCCTGCACGCCGCAACTACTGAAGTCCTCATACTCTAGGGCTCGCGTGCTGCAACTACTGAGCCTGCGTGCTGCAACTACTGAAGCCCGTGCGCCTAGAGCCCGTGCTCCACAACAAGAGAAGCCACCGCAATGAGAAGCCCGAGCACCGCAACAAAGAGTAGCCCCCACTCTCCGCAACTAGAGAAAGCCTGCGCACAGCAACGAAGACCCAACGCAGCCAAAAAAAAAAAAAAAAAAATTCATTGTGTCTCCTTGAAAAAGACTCGTTCTAAAACAGGGAATTGATTCAAAATTTGATAGATTAACAAAGTGTTGCTATTCTTAGCACCAAGGTTCACATGATATCTTACCTCAAATCCTAGTATTGTTTTAAGATAAAAGAAAACAGATTTTTACCTATGAGAGGAAGGTGTCTATATATATATATAAGGACGTAAATATAGTAAGAAAACACAAGGAAGGGTTAAAAATACTTTTTTTTAAATTGCCATCAAAGCATTGTAAAAACTAAGTTAAACAAAGTCTGCCTTCTTTTCTGACCCACGCATAGACTAATAATATATGTATTAGAAACAGAACTTTATGTAACCCGAAGTAAATTGAGTATATTGATGATATGAAAGCTAAGATACCTTTTCAGAAAAACAATCCTTATTCTCAATAAGTAAAACGAAAGTACCAAAACAGACACGGAACTAACTGCATTATTACAGAATCACTCCATTAGAAATGATTTTATTGCTTTTCTTTGACTTCTTAAGATAAGCAGTACACTTGCTTAGGGCACATCCTTCCCTCTCAGACATGAGAGTTCTGAATTCTGCAAAACATTTAGTCCGGATAATCAAATGTCTATATTTAGTTTTCACAATGAGAGTTTCTCATAGGTTTTAAATAAGATAGCTGTGCTCTGATTATCTAATTAAGCAGTTAAACATCTTAACATTTTAATCTGACTATATCAATTAGAATGTTTTATTAGAATATATTTAAGCAATATTTACATTTACTTTAACCCCAGCTTCAAGACTTAAGACAATAAAATATTTCACCCACAAAATATTTTTGTTAACGTTTAAATTATAATTATCAATATTGCTTGATGAAAAGAGAACAAAGATAATCAACAAAAACAAAAGTTCATTTTATAAATAAGCCAAGCTTGAAACTTATCACTGAAAAATAAATTTTCACATAAAAATTTAGTTTTTCTACTTCCATTTCTTGTGTTTTGAATTTCTATTCATTTCCTTAAAAAATCAATTTAATAACTATGTAGAACCTATAATTATCTAATGCTATTGGCAAATAGCAAAACCACTCTTCATCAGTCTTTACTTAGTCAGCATCATATAACCTAAGTTAGTATTTGGTAACTCTAAGTCATGAAATTCGTTGGTCATAAAATCAATTTAGTGGGCTGCGATTAGCATTAAAAAAAGAAACAGAATAGAAAATAACAGTGTGCAACAAGAATAATGTTGCTTTCTGAAACTTTTGTTTTAGTAGCATTTATGTTCATAAATATGTGAGTTTTGTCGTACTTTAAAATGTATTTTTAATACAAAATACCATGATAAAGTAAATAAAGGATATTATTGCTACAATAACAATACTGGGAAAGAAATTATTTACTATGATGTCCTGATTGTATTAACATTTTCTGCATAACTATCATGGATTTATATATTAATACACATATATTAATACAGCTAGCATTCCTATCTGTGCAGTGCCTCCACTTTGCACACTTATGTTATGATTATGGTCACAATTACCAGATTTCCAAGCTAGGTTAAGTATGATTTTGTAAAGGAAACAATAACGAAGGTTAAAGCCTAATAATTTCCTATTAATATACTCTTACCTGTTGGTAATCCTTTTCCTCTCAATCGGTCTCGGATAGTCTGGCTTCGATCAGGCTTTTGCTCACTGTTACGGGAAAGCTGATCCGTCTGTACATAGGTAATCAAAAGTCAAGTTTGACAATAGAATCTCCCTTTTATTTTCATGGTAATTGTCTACAGAATGACACCAGTTAGATAATTTTTGGAGAGTATAACATTTAAGTAAAAACACTCCACGTCTGCTATTGTTAATATATATTCCTTGGATAAGATTTATGTAGCTTAGTTCTGGCCAATTCATCTTCAGGAAATAAAAGCCAAGAAACATCTATCAAAGACTAATCTGCTTGGGAGGGAGGGAGACGCAAGAGGGAAGAGATATGGGAACATATGTATATGTATAACTGATTCACTTTGTTATAAAGAAGAAACTAACACACTATTGTAAAGCAATTATACTCCAATAAAGATGTTAAAAAAAAAAAAAAGACTAATCTGCTAACTAGGGAACAAAATTAGCCAAATTAAAGTAGTTAAAATGAGTTCCAGTTCAAAACAACACACTTGAAGTGTTCTTTTGTTTTCCAAACTGATAACTACTTTCACCTCTCAAGTGTGATGATAATTTTAAAACCATATTAATTCTGGTATGATAAAGCTCTCTCCTAATTCTAAGTATGCACTGAGGGTGCTGATTTAAAGTATTTTCAAAAATAATTTTCTAGATTTTGCCTGCCAGAAATTACATTTGAGAAATATTTTAAACTAAATGGACATATTGAGGGATGACAATTAAATTTAAATCAATGCTCTTTTGAGACCCTTTAGAACAAAATGTTTAAGCAGTCTTAAACTTTAATAACTTCAACCAAGGGCACTTGTTTAAAATAAAGCACATCAAATTCCACATTACAAGGGGTGAAATGTTAGAATACTGAGTTTATTCATCTGATTAATTAGAGTAGAAACTTCAAGAAATAAATGTAAGGAGAGAGAATGGTGAAGAGAAATTACTTAACTCTGGCACCAAGAACATGCACACTTATCTGTTTACACACACACACACACACACACACATACATTTTAATATTCCTCCATGAGTGAAACTTATTTAAGTATGAATTAAAAATCCATTTAAGGTAGTATTCGAGGTATTATGCTTCCTACCTATAAGAAGACTTAAATGGAACTATTTCTGAAATGATGTTATCATTTAAATTATATAAATAGTACTGGTCCACATTGTACTATATTGGCAGTAAATGAAGAGATAAAATCCTGTATCATCTTTGTGAATTCCTGCATTGACACTACTATTAATAATAGTTGTCATTTACTGAGCAATTACTATAAAGCAGGCACTACCTTAAGTGCTTTACATACTTTATGTTACTCAATTATCCAAAAACCTCATGTGGTATATATTATTATTATCTTCATATTACAATAAAGGGAGAAATAGAAGGAAAAGTTCTAAGGACCTTGAAGCAGCTCATCAACATTGAAATAATTATTTTCAAAACTGTTCAGTAATATGGGTGGATGGTATGTACCATTATTCCTATTTTACAGGTAAGTAAAATTGAGGTCAAGCATGCTATATAAATCAGTGGAAAAACCAGGACAACTAAGCTGGACTACTGACTTTTACTCTATGATAATTAATTTTAAGTAAGTAAGTATTATGGTCACTTGTAGTGAATTTCACACTGAGTGAAAGACTAACTCGTTCTATCAGCAACTGGAGGCAACGACAGCTTCCAAGGAGCATAATGGCTGACAGCTAATGGCTTTGGGGTCAGAGAGATCCAGATTCCAATTTTGTCTCTGTCATTTACCATGTGTGTGGCCATGGGCAAGTTATTTAATCTATTTGAGCCCCAGTTTCATTATCTCTAAAATGAGGATGAAATTATCTCTTGTAACCTGGGGTTGTGATGAATAGATGTGAAAAAGCACATAAGTCATTCGGCACAGTGCCTGGCACAAAGTAAACACTTAAAAAATGGTAGCTGTGAGAGTTACTTCTGCCCAGTGATGTCCAGGAGACTGGCCAAGAGCAATGGATGAGGGGAGCGTTATTATTTCTACTTAGAAAGGCAGGCTCTCTACATGCTGATTCCAACTGACCTTTCTATTCTTCTCTCCCACTAAACAACCCCACAGCACACCCCATATCAGACTTATTACTGTTCCTCAAACATCCTGCTCTTTCCCATCTCACAGCATTTGTCCAAGTTTACTTCCCTCTGCCTGGATTACCCTTTCTATCTAGTCTATAGGATCTAGCTCAAAGCGCTATCTTTCAACGCAGTCATTACTTGTATCCTTTCCCCTCAAAATCTCATAGCTTTTAAATCCCTGGCTGATTAATAGGAAACATAAGTCCCATAAAGTGAAGGAGTTAGTACAGATCAACGTTCCTCAGAGTGAGTTTTTACAGAACATCAGTATTATGAGAAGATCTGTGAAAAAAGGCCAATATAAGTTTGGGAAATGTTTCACCTATGTGCCTATCCCTCTTGAGGGTTAGTAATACAACTTAGTGTATTAAAGGCTCTGGGAAGTTCTACAGTGAAAATATACTTAATTTTCCTAAAATAGTTTCTCCTCAACTTTATTTGACCATAGAGAAATTTTTTAAACAAAAATATATTTCAAAATATCTGGGAAACTTTGGTCTGAATAGAGGACCAAAGTTTTAGTAGCTTTATCTTTGTTCCAAAAAAAAAAAAATCACATACAGGAATATAAACAAATAAATCAGCTCTAGTTAAGGAGGGGAAATAAGCAGCCGAGAACTCTCTTCACTTAGCCTCTACTACCTCCCTTCCTCTGACTACAGAATTGCAAAGGCTCCTTGGGGTACAGTTTACAAACCATTTGCCTAGAAGACTTCATGAGCCTGCTTCTTATCAACTGGTAAAGCACGTGGAATTTGGATATACCCCTGCCAGCCATACGACATCCTGGTTAAGATGGCAGAACTAAACCCTTAGGCATGAGGAATTAAGAGGAAGCCAGCAAGAACCCTGTGTGACAATGGTAAATCTATCCAAGGCCTACATAAAGGAGGGGGACTCAGGCACCATAACCTAAAGGGTAAGAGCAGATAAAGTTTAGACCTACATCAAATATCAAAAACCAAGGTGGGGGTCCAAACTAGAGCAAATAGGATAGAATACAGCTTAAGAAATGCAGCAATGGGACTATTAGATATAGAGATTGTTAGTCTTGGGATTCTTCATATCTAAGACAAGAGAGAAAATAAAGGAGTACCCAGTTTTGGGGCAATCTAGTAGGGATACAAGCATGCATCCCCCTTACATACCAGGTGCCAATGTCCAAAGAAGGTACGGAGGGTTTGAGAATACCTAAGAGGTCCAGACTAATAAGTGGGCAAGAAAGAGGTATAAAGCAACAGAAAGTGCATTTAAATAATTCTAAAACCCATTTTGCATGTCCATACGACTTTCACAGTAGATAGAATCACTTACTGAAAGCTCCATAGGAAAAGATGTAAGAAAAGAGGCAAGAAGACTTCTCAGCTCTAACATGCTGTGATTCTATAATACCTGCTAGAATAAAGTTCTAAAAAAAGACTAACTCCCATAAAATCTAGGAGACTAAATTATTGCAATGGGCTTCTAGATTTTTCAGTACTGTTTCAAATAAACAATTAACATTAGAACCTGAAATTCAATCTCCTGTTCCTAGTCTTCACTGAGAAAATGCTATCCATGTTTAAAGAAAATTTTGTGAAATGCTACTAAATTTTAAAGTACGACTATAGGAACCAATTGGAACTGTGGCTTACCCCAGAAAGATTTCCCAGAACCAGTTTTACCAACTGCTTCACGTAGGAAAATGAGGGTGCACAATTGCTATTCCTAATGTGGGCACTGCAAGCGTCCAGGACAGTCCGAACAGAAACCCGAGCATAAATAACATCCTCACACATTCCAAGCAGTATACTGTTGAGATGATCTCCAAGCTTGATAGGCTGCATATAAAGAAAGAAAAAGTCATGTTGGCAAGTGTGGGTAAATCTAACTAACACGAGACAAACCATTCCAAGAGTCACAGGAACCACACCAAACACACCTGGAGGAAATAAATTTCTTATCTAGTAGCATGTATATTTGACTACATTTTACATTTTTATAATCCAAAAATTTTATTAGCAGAAGTTGGTTAACAGACACCTCCTAAGATAGGAGGTATTATAGAAAAACTCTGGGGTGTTTTGGTATGATTAAGAAATGGAATGCTTTGGTTATCCAAGTATTTTGGTAAGCAGTTTATATATATACACTACTTGGGGGGAATAAACAATTTCCTAACATTTCAAAAAAGGAATATATTTGATATATATTTAATGTAATTTGACACTCATGATAACTTAGAAGAGATTTCAAATATTGCAATGACTCAAGGTCATTTAAATATAAGTTCTCATTATGCTGGTGAAACAGAAGCCAAAATGTGAGTTTTTTTTTTAATTAGTTGACATAATTTATAGAATATTTTATCTAAATGTCCAATAATCATACCAAGAAATGCAAATTAAAACCATAGAAAGAAGTCACTATATATACGCTCAATAGAATGGTTAAAATAAAAGACTGATAATACGAAGTAGTGGTGAGGAGAAAAGCATTGCTTATGGATGTTTGAACTGGTACATCCACTTTGGTTTAAACATATGCTTTACCTGTGACCCTTCCCTTCCACTTCTCATCCATCTGGGTATTATATTTCATCTTTTAGAGCTCAGCTTAGCAGCAATGTCCTTTAATAAACCTATCCTAACCCTCCAAGTCTAGTTAGAGGCTCCAACGCTTGGTTTTCCATAGCACCCTCCATTTTCCCTAACATAGCATTTGTCACATTGCATTGTAATTGGTTATTTTGGTTGTCTGTACCTGTGATAGGACTTCACAGACATGGGACATTATATTCCTAGTGTCTGGTACAGTGTCTGACATAAGGTAGGTGCTTAATAAATACTTTTGAATTAATATTAAATATTTCCAAAACAGTTACTATATCTGACAGTAAAATAGAAGTAAATGTTTACACTTCCCTTTCAATTTACACATTATAGATATATTGACTTTATTTTCAGTTACCAGAAAAGAGAAAGTGTTAAATTATAGGCTGTGATCACATTTTACATGTAAGTTAAGTTCTATAAAATGACCCTATTATTTCCAGTAATAATTTAACTTTCTCATTTATATTTATAGAATTGAAACTGAGGAAAGTAAATATACAATATTTTTCATGATGTAAAATGAAACCAAACCAAGTTGAAGACCATCATTCGTTTTTCATGGATCTTAAGATGTCTGAATTTTAGAATAAAAGCCTAAAATACTTACTGCTTCTTAATTTGACAAAAAAAAAAAAACCAAAACACACCTAGTTACTTTTGTTTGGAGTTCTAAATGCCTAAAATGACACAATTCTGTATGCTACATCTTTGATGAAATACAGTTATTTTAAAATTTTTGATTATATTTATTACTATGTTTATTATTGTGTCTTCAGGAAATCAGTTATTTTAGAAAATAAAGACTAGAAGCAGACCAATGATCATCAGAGCCTAAGACCCCACAAAGTGTTACTTTAATATCTGTGTCTGCTGCTGCAGGAGTAGTGAAGTATGATTTTGAAGTGACAAGAGAAAAAGTAATGAAGTATAAACTCTGAGACATAGTTAGAGCTACTATTATTCCTACAGTTTTTGCATCAAAAAAGGTTATCACTCTCTGTTCAAGAATGAATCATCAAAGAAATCTACAATCCCCCTTTATCAGTCATTAAATTAAAAGAAATAAAGTGGACTCCCATTTCTCTCGCTATAATTTTGAAGAGGCTACTATATTTCACAGAGTGAACTGTTGAAACAGGTAGTGACTGCTATAATTCTAAGAACAGTCTAAGAAAAATAATTTCTTTAGTACTTTATTATTTCATTCTGAGGGTGTGACATTATTAATGTGAACAACCAGTATAGAAACACTGGTGTGCCTGACAACACACTGTAGAACACATAAATACACAGAACTTCTTAAAAAGTGTAAAGTTGTACAAATGTGACAACTTGACTTACTTGGCTCTGAGGTACTTCATGATCAGCCCCCCAATACAATGTCATTCCAAGAGAATAAATATGGATCTAGGAATAGAATTTTTAAAAAAATCATTTTATGTAAAAACTTAATTTAGCAAGTACTATACATTCATGACTTTGCTCCAAAGAAAGCGTAACACATGATTTGAGAAAATCATCATTTCATATTTTGCATTAAAGTATGTGAGAGTTTAAAATAGAAAATAGGACTGGAAATGATGAGAACAGACTTTTTTTTTCCCCCAACTTTCTAGACTGTCTGCTATGAGTAATCATTTTTATTAGTTCTCACTTAAAGTTTCTTTATGAAAGCTCAAGCAAATATGAATAGTCTTACTTTCCCCTTCTTTTACAAAAGGCCAGAAATTTAAAAAATTACTCGACACCTTGCAGTTTTAATTTAACAAGACAGGCATTTCCATATCAATGTTTAGAGATCTCATTCTTTTTACTGCTGCATAGAACTCCATTTTGTGGCTATAGCATTGTTTACTTAACTGATCTGTTATTAATGGGCAATTAGAATTTTCCTAAACTTTTGCTATTATAAAAAATGTTTTAGTAAACAGCCTTGTGATGTCATTTTGTACATGCAGGTATTCCTCTTGAATTGACTCCCTTAGATTATGAATAAAAGAGTAAATCATCTATAGTTTTGATACATTTTGTCAGATTTCCCCCACAGACGTTTTATCATTTTGCATTTCTACCAGCAACATATGATTTTTTCACAAGCCTTATCCATAGAATGTGTTATGAAGATTTGGATTTTTACCAAACTGAAAAGAGAAGAAAAATCTCATTGCAGTTCTGATTAGCATTTTTCTTACTAAGAATGGATGGGGTAGTAGTAGATAGAGAAAAAAGTTGGGTCAGAAAAGATTCCTTTTTCATTGTTTGTTTGCTTCTTAAAGACTGAAAAAAGGACAACATATTTTTATGCTGGTAGGAATGATCCAACAGGGAAAACTGGAACTGCAGGAGAGAGACGAGACTGTTGGGAGAACACTGCTGAGTAAGCGGGAGGAAGCGGAAGCTAATGCACAAAGGAAGGAGTTGGCTTGACACCTCTGTCACAGTTCTTCTGAAGTAGGGAAGCAAAGAATATGAAAATTTATGTAGGTAGTCCAGTTGTGGGATCTTGGGAGAAGTCTCCTGATCGCTTCTACTTTTTTCCCCTGTGAAACAGGGAGCAAGATTATCAGCCTGAAGTGAGGACAGTTAATCCTTATAAGTAATCATTTTCCAGTTCTCCTGTTAAGCGATTTCAGAGCTAGACTTTTAGCCCATCTCTACCAGTACTGAATAATCTTACCACGAGCATTTTTTGCACCAATCTTACTCCAGGGCCATCTTATTTTCTTGTCTTTATTTTTTCTTTTCATTTTGCCCTTATTTTCTCACCTGTGTTTTTTAATTATACAAACTGTCTCGAATCCTCTTTAGATATAGGTGAGGTAAATACAAATAAAACTGGGTATCCTTACAATCTCACAGCATTTTAATCTATTCCTAGTATTGCCTCCTAAATTATTCCTAAATTACAGATTAGTTGTTCCTCTTTTCAAATATTTTCATGGTTCCCAATTTGCAAAAATCCAAATTCTTTATGATGATATGCAAGGCTCTCTCTGACCTGCCTCTACCTCCATTTTCCAGGCAGATTTTTTTTTTTTTTTATAAGTTTATTTATTTATTTTTGGCTGTGTTGGGTCTTTGTTGCTGCGTGCGGGCTTTCTCTAGTTGCGGCGAGGGGGGGCTACTCTTCATTACGGTGCGCAGGCTTCTCATTGTCGTGGCTTCTCTTGTTGCGGAGCACTGGCTCTAGGCGCGCAGGCCTCAGCAGTCGTGGCACGCGGGCTCTAGAGCACAGGCTCAGTAGTTGTGGTGCACGGGCTTAGTTGCTCCGCGGCATGTGGGATCTTCCCGGACCAGGGCTCGAACCCGTGTTCCCTGCATTGGCAGGCGGATTCTTAACCACTGCGCCACCAGGGAAGCCCCCAGACAGGTTTTTAAGTTTTCCTTCAATTATCATTCCTTCCTCTATCACACTTGACACTTCAGAACTACTATATAATTCTCTGTTGGCAAAATAAATCTTTCTCTTTCCCAGCGTTTCTTGAGCAGTTCTTCCTACCAAAAACTTTTTTTCATCTGTCAATAAAAGTTCCACCCATTATTGATAGTCCAGAGATGATGTTATCTATTATGTATGCTATATAAATCTTCTCAAACAGGATAAAGCATTCTCTCTTATATGATAGTTATTATTTCATTTGTATCTCTAATGAAACAGTTAACTAATACTACCTGTAACATAGTTAAGATGTGTCCTTGTTTGTCTTCCTTGAGAAAGCCTTTTTAACACATCTTAATATCCCTCTTAGCAGTTAACACAGAACTTGTACATAATAGATATTCAATACATGCCTACTGAATTCAATTAAATGTGCATAAAGTTCAAGGCAGCATGATGTAGGCTATTTGTATCATATTTCTGTTTAGAATTCAAAGAATCTCACATGGGAACACCTTTTCAAAGAGTCTCATATGTGAAAAACATTTTTCATACCTTTAGCAAAAATGACTAATTGCATACTCAAATATATTTCTCTTAATATATTAATTTGGATTTGTGATCCTTTGAGATACTGGTAGTATTTTAAAATTCTTTACTACATTTACTTGTCAGGAGGCTAATTGAGTTATTTTATTTTAATAATTTTTATACAAGACTATATAAAATTATTAACATTATTTTAAAAACTAGATTATAAAATTATACATCTGTTGATCATTTATGTATATAGTATAATGATTAATTTTATGTGTCAACTTGACTTGACCATGGGATGCCTAGATATTTGGTCAAACATTATTCTGGGGCTTCCCTGGTGGCGCAGTGGTTGAGAATCTGCCTGCCAATGAAGGGGACACGGGTTCGAGCCCTGGTCTGGGAAGATCCCACATGCCGCGGAGCAACTGGGCACGTGAGCCACAACTACTGAGCCTGCACGTCTGGAGCCTGTGCTCCGCAACAAGAGAGGCCACGATAGTGAGAGGCCTGCGCACCGCGATGAAGAGTGGCCCCCGCTTGCCACAACTAGAGAAAGCCCTCGCACAGAAACGAAGACCCAACATAGCCAAAAATAAATAAATAAATAAATTAATTAAAAAAAACATTATTCTGGGTGCTTCTGTGAGAGTGTTTTTGGAAGCAAGTAGACTGAGCAAGGCAGACTGCTCTCCCCAATATAGGTGGTCCTCATCCAATTATTTGAAGGCCTGAATAGAACAAAATAGTTTACCCACCCGCAGGTAAGAAAGAACTCTTTCTTTCTGACTGCCTTCAAACTAGGACATCAACTTTTTGATACCTTTGGATTTGATCCGAAATACCAGCTCTTCCTGGGTCCTGAGCCTGTTGGCCTCAGAGTGGAACTACACCCTCAGTTCACCTGGTTCTCAGACCGGAACTACACCATTGGCTCTCCTGGGTCTCCAGCTTGCTGGCTTACCTTGCAGATCTTGGGACTTGTCTGCCTCCATAATTACATGAGCTAATAAGTCTCTCTTTTTTTTTTTTTTTTTTTTAGGATTTTCTTATTTATTTATTTATTTATTTATTTTTGGCTGTGTTGGGTCTTTGGTTCGTGCGAGGGCTTTCTCCAGTTGCGGCAAGCGGGGGCCACTCTTCATCGCGGTGCGGGGAACGCTCTTCATCGCGGTGCGCGGGCCTTTCTCTATCGCGGCCCCTCCCGTCGCGGGGCACAGGCTCCAGACGCGCAGGCTCAGCAATTGTGGCTCACGGGCCCAGCTGCTCCGCGGCATGTGGGATCCTCCCAGACCAGGGCTCGAACCCGTGTCCCCTGCACTAGCAGGCAGACTCTCAACCACTGCGCCACCAGGGAAGCCCTAAGTCTCTCTTTATATACACACACGCGTGCGCATGCACACAAACACACATATCCTATTGATCCGGTTTCTCTGGAGACCCCTGCTTAATACATATAGATATGAAATATCTATATATAGAAAAAACATGCAGAAATGATAGTTGCTATTTTATTAGAATAGTGCTTTATGGGTTCAAAATTTTTAATATTTTAAGAATCATTTAAAATTTTGTTAAATAAATAACTCCAGGTACATCAGATCTTTGTTAAAGTAATGTATAATAATATCTGGTATCTAATATTAGAGAAATATTATTAATATTTGAGAAAAAGTTTGTACAGTATACAAAGAAAAATGCTTTACTTTTACATTTATTCCAAAATAATCTGTAAAGTAAATATGGATAATACTTCCATATACATTATTCATAAGCTAAGAGTTTCTATTGTTGATGCAACCTGAAAAGATACAGGCAGAAAGAAGATCAGTGATACTAAGGTGTAACTAAATTAACACAGTAACGCTGCAATACCACTGAGAGCACTTAGTTCACCTGGTTGATAAATAGCAACGAATGGGTTATAGTTTAGTTACAGTCATTATATGGAAAGGAGAAGGTCATACAAGGAGTGATTATTCAAAAACAGGCAAGTATTTGGCCTTCATATGTTTCTTAGGTTTTTACATAAGCAGAAAAAAAGGAGAATATGATGGCCCACATATTACAACTAACGAATATCTTCTATTAAAGATTAGTAAGCCCAGGGATTAAAAGAAGTCAGGCATTAGAAGTTTTTTTTTTAAAAAAGGTTTTGATCTGCCTCTCACTTCTACTGCATATTTATTTAGCTTCCAAGGGAATTTTTTGCTTTGTGATCTTTGCCAAGGCCCTATTTGTATCAAAGATCTCAGTACCTATCTGTTCCTGATGGATAGCACAGAGAAAATCTATTCCCTTCCCTTAGTGTAATAGCAAGCCAGGATGGTTTCTTGTAGAAGTGGCTGCTTTTGATAATGATGATTCATACACAGGGTTAAACGATAAAGGAACAGGTTCTAGAAGATAGCATTTATAGAAGAGCTAATTAACTATCCATTTAGTCGTTCAACATTTTTTCTAAAAGTCACTAAGCTCGGGATGGTGGTAAAATATAAATATCTCATTCTGGATCAATAATACTACCATATACTAATACATAAGAATATCAACAGCAAGCATGTACATAACGTTTACTGTGTGTCAAGCTTAGTTTATACTTCAGCTTATTCAGTACTACAGAGAGAGAAAGTAACTTTTGTCCAAGGTCACACAGGTAGTTAAGTGCTAGGGGCAGGATTCAAATTCTGGCTCCAGAGCCATATTCTTAACCTCTAAACCAGGGCTTATACTCCTCTGTACTACTGACATTTGGGATCTTTGCTGTGGACAGCAGTCTGTGGATATTTATCCTGTGTAGGATAACAGTAGTACCCCTGGCCTCTACTCACTAGATGCCAGTAGAACTACCTTCCTCCTCCTCCCCCTGCCCCCCCACTGGTTATGACAACTAAAAATGTCTCAAGACATTGCCAACTGTCCGCTGGAAGATAAAGCGGCCTCTGATTCAAAACCACGGCTTTAATCTGTTGTACCTTTCCTAGAATCAGAACTCTAAGTAAAGAAAGCTATATGAATATACATGTATGTATCTATTAAACAAAGTAGACGTGGTAAATTTGTGCTAAGGAAATTCAAAAGGACAAGATTACTTATGATTATAGAAGAAATGTAAAGCAGGGGGAGCTTAAGCTGAGGTTTGAACGTAGGTTATGTGTCCCCTCTCTGTGCTCTCTTAATATTTTGTACAGATCCACTATTATTGTATATATTTCCATTACTATTATTATTACTATCATTAATTTCTTTTTGTCTATCTGTCCATTACACTGCTGGCCCTTTGAGGTTAAGGACTATTTCTTTTCTTTTTTTTTTTTTTTAATATATTTATTTATTTTTGGCTGCATTCGGTCTTCAGTGCTGCATGCGGGCGGCGAGGAGGGGCTACTGTTCGTGGCGGTGCGCGGGCTTCTCATTGCGGTGGCTTCTCTTGCTGCGGAACATGGGCTCTAGAGCGCAGGCTCAGTAGTTGTGGTGCACGGGCTTAGTTGCTCCACGGCATGTGGGATCTTCCCGGACCAGGGTTCGAACCTGTGTCCCCTGCATTGGCAGGCAGATTCTTAACCACTGTGCCACCAGGGAAGTCCCAGGACTATTTCTTATTCATCTTTGTAACCCTATGGCCTAATATAGTGTAGAATATATAAGTTCTCAATAGATGCTGATTGAAAGAAAGGTTGGTACATAGGATGTGGACATGTAGAAATGCAGAAGAGCATTGTTATACAAAAGAGTGAAGCCACAAAGCATAGGACCTGTTTAATAATCACTGACTACAACTTGTGCCTCTGAAAGAGAGGAGTTGAAATATGGTTGGAATCAGACTCTGGAGAGGTTTTCTATGTTTTGTTAAGGAATCTGTACTTAACTGAGTAAGTGGGCCCATGCAGTTCTAACTGGCGTTGTTCAAGGGTCAACCATATGTCAAAAATTAAATGCACATACTTTTTGATTTCACAATTTTACTATTAGGAAATTATTAGGTTAATTTTTGAACTTACATGCATTGATTATGGGAAATGATATCCATAGCAAATTCTGAATTCTCCAAAGTTCCCTATCTAAATTATCACAGCTTGCTACACACAATATATATATTTGTTCCAAAATTTCTTTTCATAGCCTTGATAATGAAATTAGATCTTCTGATGTTAATGGCATTACCATCCTCAGACTGGATATTCCTATCATAAACATTTCCATCTTCATTGTTTCATCAAATCAACTGTCGAAACTCTGTCAGGTTTGCTTCCACTATAACCCCATTATCCTCACCCTCTATAGTTCCAAGGCATTGCACGATTTTTAGATCTTTCCCCCAGATTATTAAAGTGTCCCAGTTAGATTCTTACATAATCTTTCATCTCACCTAGTTATCCACTTTCATCAAACTTACCCTCTGAAATAACAAATTATATCATATCACTCTCCTAAAAATATGCCCCAGAAGAAAGTCTCAAGTTCTGGCATTCAAAGTGTTCTTCATTCTGACCTATAGTCTCCCTTTAACCACAGCCTTCCAGGTAGCTAATGCTCCAGCCCAGCCAGTCTGACCAAACATTCCCCTATCACAGTGGACAATTTCCTACCCCTTAGCATTACACATCATAGCAACCCTGAGGGGAATCCCCATTTCTACCTATTTTCAATTTTCTAAATTCTACTCACTCTTCGTAGCTCAACACAAATGGTACCTTCTCTGCGGTATCATTCTAAATTAGAAATTGTTTCTCCTCGAAACTTCCAAACTACTTTATCCCTCTATATAGCATTCATTTCAATTTGCCTTATATTATAGATACACATATATGTATATATATATATATATATATAATCATTAACAAATTTTTAAAATATTTTCCACACATGAGAAAGTGTTGACATAAAATACAAAGACTGAAAAATAAATCTTAAAATTCTTTAAGCATCTTAGAAAAATTCACAAAAAAAGGCTATAAATATATTAGATCTATTTAATTAATAAACAAACGTTAACCAGATAGTTGCTACTGTAAAACCATCAAGTTGACAAATAATAAGAGAGAGAGAAAGAAAAAGAGAAGGAAGGAGGGAAGTAGGAAAGAAGTGAGGGAGGGAGGGGAGGGAAGGAAGGAAGGAAGGAAGGAAAGAAGGAAGGAAGGAAGGTCCAGTTATTTTTGTATCTTCCTCCCAAGCACAGTGTTTTATACACAGCAGGCATTTAATAAGTATTTTAAAACATGAATTAATAATGGCTCACATTTTTTTCATATTTTTTCTTAGATCCATACATTTTTATAAAACTACTTTGAATTTTTAAATATGAACTTCTTGGAATACATGATCATTTTATTTTATTTTATTTTTTAATTGAAGTATAGTTACTGTACAATATTACATAAGTTACAGGTGTACAATACAGTGATTCACAATTTTCAAAGGTTAGGCTCCATTTATAGTTATTATAAAATATTTGGCTATATTCCTCATGTTGTACAACATATCCTTGTAGCCTATTTTATACCTAATAGTTTGCACCTCTTACTCCCCTCTCCCTTTCCCTCTCCCCACTGGTAACTACCAATTTGTTCTCTATATCTGTGAGTTTGATTTTTTTTTTTGTTATATTCACTAGTTTGTTGTATTTTTTAGATTCCACACATAAGTGATAACATGATCATTTTAAGTTCAATGGATGTTTTTCAGAGGGTTGAAGGTAGCCCAGTGTCTACTTTTCCTACCCCCACCAAAACAAAAAACAAAATAAAGCAAAAAAGACGTAATGTTACCTTTTCAATATCGGAGAGGGAAGTTAGTGATTGATTCTGAAGAACCTCTGGTGCAGTGAATGCTCGAAGATCCTGACTGGAAATATTTTCATCTGTAAATGACACGCTACCAGATGGCAGCAATAGCAGAGACCATGGAGAAATGATGAAGCCAAGAGCAGCAGGATCAGCTATGCTTACTGGTTTGTAGCCATACAGAATGAAAAGAAAAAAGAAAGATAAATGCTTAAAATTAAGTGATTATAGATCATGTAAATGAATACCCCAGCATATTCATATATATGTGCAGTTACATACACCAAATCAACATGCTACAAAATGAGAGTGGGTTTCATACACCTAATACTGCTAGCATTATTAACAACAACGCCTTGATTTGGCTTAGTCTTTCAAACTTAGACTAGATGGCAGATCTTAGAAACTAGAAATAGAGAACTTTCATTGTCAGTCATAAGACTATACTTGGTTCAAATACTTATCACAGTGATACAGAGATATGAATAAGAATAAACAGTTCTTACATTTTGTTGGGTGGAGGGTTCATGGATTCCTTTGAGGATTCGGTAAAAACTATGGTTGAGAGACCATTTCAAGAAAACTGCCCATAAATACCTTTGTAAACAAAAGGTGTTCGGGGACTTCCCTGGTGGTGCAGTGGTTAAGAATCTGCCTGCCGGGCTTCCCTGGTGGCACAGTGGTTGAGAATCTGCCTGCCAATGCAGGGGACACGGGTTCGAGCCCTGGTCTGGGAAGATCCCACATGCCGCGGAGCAACTAGGCCCGTGAACCACAACTACTGAGCCTGCGCGTCTGGAGCCTGTGCTCCGCAACAAGAGAGGCTGCGACAGTGAGAGGCCCGCGCACCGTGATGAAGAGTGGCCCCCGCTCGCCACAACAAGAGAAAGCCCTCACACAGAAACGAAGACCCAACACAGCCAAAAATAAATAAATAAATAAATTAAAAAAAAAAAAAAAGAATCCGCCTGCCAATGCAGGGGACATGGGTTCGAGCCCTGGTCCGGGAAGATCCCACATGCCGTGGAGCAACTAAGCCCATAGGCCACAACTACTGAGCCTCTGCTCTAGGGCCTGCAAGCCATAACTACTGAGCCCATGTGCACAGAGCCCATGCTCTGCAACAGGAGAAGCCACTGCAATGAGAAGCCCGTGCACCGCAACGAAGAGTAGCCCCCACTCGCCTCAACTAGAGAAAGCCCGCGTGCAGCAATGAAGACCCAAGGCAGCCATAAATGAATGAATAAGTAAATTATTTATAGATAGATAGATAGATAGATAGATAGATAGATAGATAGATAGGTGTTCATGGATCTCCTTAGAACTCGTTTATGGATCCCAGGTTAAGATTCTCTGATTTAGACTACAGTGTTCTGAAACTGATAGAAAATAATTCCTTTGATAATTCATCAGATTTAGAATTAGTAGTTTCCAACTACAATGAAAGCCTCCTTTTTGCATCAAGATGTATATAGTCTTGTATGCATTTATTCATTATTTCAGTAGAATTTCAGGCAGCTCTGTGCTACCAAATGTGATCAATGTGGCCTCTAATTTTGCTATGTTTTGATTTTGTCTTTATGGGTGCCTAAGAGCTCAGTTTAAGAGTATTAAAAAAAAAGTCCTTAGATTTCAAGTAAAGCTATACATTAGGCTCAACAAAACAGACTTACTAGAAGGAATATTATTTGACCTCCCATTTCAAAAGGAAATTAAAATAGGTTTTAAGGTAAATGTTAAATAAAACTGAGTTACAGACGCAAGAAATCTCTATAGGAAGGTCACAGAAGGCCGTTGCCTGCCAATGCCATGATTATTCAATCTGAATGTGTTACACTGCTCTCTAAGTCAAATCATAAGAAACTGACAGAAGTCTATGGAATAGTTTATCAAACATACAGTATCTATGCTTTCCTAAAAACAACTTTCATTAGAATTGAATCATCCATCCTTTCTGACTTTTTAACCTCTACCTATGGTCAAGATTCTGATCATCAGAACTTGACTTACGCTGATAAAAAAGTAAACTATTAAAATTCATTTCTCCTTTGAAGATTAAAAAGCCAACTGTACATCCTCCTGCATTCTTATGAATTTGAAACATGTCTTTAACAACTGTGTCAAGGAAGAAAAATGTGTTTGAATGCATCTTTAATCAGTCAGCATATCTTATGTGGCCCTGAGGCCGAGTTACAGACCAGTGGTCCTCACATTCCTACTCAACCACACATCAGGTTGCTAACAACATGACTCAGAATTCTCATGGCAAAATATGTTTCAATGAATCATCATAGCTGTTAAGCTTAGGTATACTGTTGCCTTTCATAGCCACTTTACACACTGTCTTTTACTTGAGATTTTTCTTGTTTCTTGAGGTAGGACTGTATTGCTATAAACTTCCCTCTAGGTTTGGGTCATCGTGTTTTCATTGTCATTTGTTTCTAGGTATTTTTTGATTTCTTCAGTGATCTCTTGGTTACTGAGTAGTGTATTGTTTAGCCTCCATGTGTTTGTATTTTTTAGTTTTTTTCCTGTAATTGATATCTAGTCTCATAGTGCTATGGTCGGAAAAGATACATGGTACAATTTTAATTTTTTAAAATTTACCAAGGCTTGATTTGTGACCCAAGATATGATCTATCCTGGAGAATGTTTCATGAGCACTTGAGAAAAAAGTGTATTCTGTTGTTTTTGGATGGAATGTCCTATAAATATCCATTAAGTCCATCTTGTTTAATGTGTCATTTAAAGCTTGTGTTTCCTTATTTATTTTCATTTTGGATGATTTGTCCATTGGTGAAAGTGGAGTGTTAAAGTCCCCTACTATGACTGTGTTACTGTCGATTTCCCCTTTTATGGCTGTTAGCATTTGCCTTATGTTTTGAGGTGCTCCTGTGTTGAGTGCATAAATATTTACAATTGTTGTATCTTCTTCTTGGATTGATCCCTTGATCATTATGTAGTGTCCTTCTTTGTCTCTTGTAATAGTCTTTCTTTTAAAGTCTATTTTGTCTGATATGAGAATTGCTACTCCAGCTTTCTTTTGATTTCCATTTGCATGGAATATCTTTTTCAATCCCCTCATTTTCATACGGTATGTGTCCCTAGGTCTGAAGTGGGTCTCTTGTAGACAGCATATACACGGGTCTTGTGTTTGTATCCATTCAGCCAGTCTATATCTTTTGGTTGGAGCATTTAATCCATTTACATTTAAGGTAATTATCAATATGTATGCTCCTATTACCATTTTCTTAATTGTTTCAGGATTGTTTTTGTAGGTCTTTTCCTTCTCTTGTGTTTCCTGCCTAGAGAAGTTCCTTGAACATTTGTTGTAAAGCTAGCTTGGTGGTGCTGAATTCTCTTAGATTTTGCTTGTCTGTAAAGGTTTTAATTTCTCTGTTGAATCTGAATGAGATCCTTGCTGGGTAGAGTAATCTTGGTTGTAGGTTTTTCCCTTTCATCACTTTAAATATGTCCTGCCACTCCCTTCTGGCTTGCAGAGTTTCTGCAGAAAGATCAGCTGATAACCTTATGGGGATTCCCTTGTATGCTACTGTTGCTTTTCCCTTGCTGCTTTTAATATTTTTTCTTTGTATTTAATTTTTGATAGTTTGATTAATATGTGTCTTGGCGTGTTTCTCCTTGGATTTATCCTGTATGGGACTCTCTGTGCTTCCTGGATTTGATTGACTATTTCCTTTCCCATATTAGGGAAGTTTTCAACTATAGTCTCTTCAAATATTTTCTCAGTCCCTTTCTTTTTCTCTTCTTCTTCTGGGACCCCAATAATTCGAACATTGGTGCGTTTAATGTTGCCCCAGAGGTCTCTGAGACTGCCCTCAATTCTTTTCATTCTTCTTTCTTTATTCTGCTCTGCAGTAGTTATTTCCACTATTTTATCTTCAAGCTCACTTATCCATTCTTCTGCCTCAGTTATTCTGTTACTGATTCCTTCTAGAGAATTTTTAATTTCATTTATTGTGTTGTTCATCATTGTTTGTTTGCTCTTTAGTTCTTCTAGGCCCTTGTTAATCCTTTCTTGTATTTTCTCCATTCTATTTCCAAGATTTTGGATCATCTTTACTATCATTACTCTGAATTCTTTTTCAGGTAGACTGCCTATTTCCTGTTCATTAGTTTGGTCTGGTGGGTTTTTACCTTGCTCCTTCATCTGATGCATATTTCTCTGTCTTCTCATTTTGTTTAACTTATTGTGTTGGGGGTCTCCTTTTCACAGGCTGCAGGTTTGTAGTTCCTGTTGTTTTTGGTGTCTGCCCCCAGTGGGTGAGGTTGGTTCAGTGGGCTGTGTAGGCATCCTGGTGGAGGGGACTGGTGCCTGTGTTCTGGTGGATGAGGCTGGATCCTGTCTTTCTGGTGGGCAGGACCACATCCGGTGGTGTGTTTTGGGGTGTCTGTGACCTTATTATGATTTTAGGCAGCCTCTCTGCTAATGGGTGGGGTTGTGTTCCTGTCTTGCTAGTTGTTTGGCATGGGGTGTCCAGCACTGCAGCTTGCTGGTCGTTGAGTGGAGCTGGGTCTTAGTGTTGAGATGGAGATCTCTGGGAGAGCTCTTGCCAACTGATATTACGTGGGGCCTGGAGGTCTCTGGTAGTCCAACATCCTGAACTCGGCTCTCCTACCTCAGAGGCTCAGTCCTGACACCCAGCCGGAGCACCAAGACCCTGTCAGCCTCACAGCCAGGTATGTGGGGATTTTCTTGCCTTTTGGGAAGTCTGAGGTCTTCTGCCAGTGTTCAGTAGATGTTCTGTAGGAGTTGTTCCACATGCAGATATATTTTTGATGTATTTGTGGGGAGGAAGGTGATCTCCACATCTTACTCCTCTGCCATCTTGAAGATCTGCCCCCACACAGTCTTTTAAAAGCTTCTTCTTGTGTATCTCATGCACAAATACCACAGAATCCAGCCAGAGAAGAACTCAAACAAGGCAGAAGAATATTTTCTTTGCCAAAGAATGCTATTCAAAATATTGAGATTTCACATGTCACGGACATAATAAAATAGTCTATAATCAATTCTTTTCAAATTAGCAACTAAAGGGAACAAACACTAGGAGACCAATTCAGAAGGCAATGCACTAATATCTGTTATGAGATGATGATGACCTGGAACCACAGTGGTAGTGAGAACCTGTTGGAATGCAAATGTATCCTAGAGCTGGTGACAACAGAATTTCCTGACAGACTGGATGTGGAGTGAGAGAAAGAGGGGACTCAGGATGACTCCAAGAGTTTGGTCTCAGGAACAGGAAGGATGGAGTGTCATCAACTGAGAGTAAGAAGACTGTAAGAATAGCATAGGTTGCTGAGGTAGGGGCTGGGAGATAGTGGTAGGAATTAGAACTTTACTTTGGGACCTATTAAGTTTAAGATATCTGTTAGATATTCAAATGGAGGTGTCAAATATGCAGTTGCATCTCAAGTTTGGGAGAATGGTCTGAATTGGGGAGTCACTGGTCTAATAGATGGTACTGAAAGCCTTGTAACTGGATGAGATGACCAAAAAGTGAGTTAAGATAGAAAAGAAATCAAGGACATTGGAGAGTGCTGTGGGGTATTCCAGCTTTAAGACCAACTGCTCCTTCTCAGTCTTTTCTTCCAGCTTGCTGAACCTAAGAGAGGAGGATGGGATTCTAACTCTCATGCCTAATTCCTGTCATCCTTATTTGGGGACAGAATTATGGTTTCTAGTATATCTATTACTATTTGAATTCATAAATTATTAGGGATCACAGCTAACACAGAAGCATGAATGCCATCCAGAAGTCTAAATGCTATGTCTTGTCCTGCCATTCTTGGTAATGGTAGCCACTCAGACCTGAAAAGAACTTGCTGCACTCCTCCTCCTCATCCCAGGCAACAGACTGACCCTACCCTCTCCTTGACAGGGTAGCATAGAACAGAAACTGTTGAAGGTGAAAGTAGTCTATAATTGCTTATCACTTTGAAATTAAGAGGTCTACTCACTTATCAGCACAATGAAGATCAGCAAAACTAATACTCTGACAAGAACTGTATCTTTCAACTTTTGCTTTATATAATAGGTTTTTGTTTCTTTGTCTTTACTGAACATCTAAAGTATACCCTTATTTTAAGTACTATATATTTAAACATAATATTCTCAAAATTACAAGTCATTTGCTCATAGAGTCCATAGTTTTATTGGGGAGATAAAATGTATTCATAAATAAATACAAGATAAAAAGTATAAGGTATTTAAAAGACAAAACAAAAGGAAATTTAGACGAAATTACTTCAGTTACAAAGAAGAGAGAATTAATTTTTTAAAATATGTGGTCCTTTAAGATAAGTAAGATTTGACCATGGTTAAGAGGGAGATTCCAAAGAGAAGAAACAGCCAAAGCAAAGGCATATGGTCAGGAAATTATTAAGTTTGTACAAGGAACAAACTCCAAAAATTTGGAGCACTGGAATGGTAGAGAGCAGTGAAAAACAGAATTACCAACGTGGGTCATATTTTCACTTGTTAAACAACACACATACAAATAAATGACACAAATATTTTTGTTGTTTTCAAATGTGATTTTTAAATGTCTTGTAATAAAGCTAAAGCAGCTGTGACAACAAACTACATTGTTGTCAAATTCCCAAAGCACACACACGACATTTAAGTGCTCCATTCTTCAGAAAACAAACCACAAAATATATTTTTCAATAACTGTAAAGGGTTATGCAAACCTTCAAGTGAGGAAATTTAGAGTCATGGCTACAATCAGTCTAATTCACCCTCCTTCTCTAACTAAAAGAAAAGAATTTAAAGCAAATGTATTCAAAATCCTTCAAAGAATGCTAACAAAAGAATATTTAAAAATGGAATTCCAGAAGCTTGTAATTTGGTGTCCCATAATGTTTTAGTTGTGTGATGACTGTCCTCAAGAATGCTATTATTGTTTAAAAGTAAATCTGATGTGAACTGATTCCAGGACTCAAATGATTCTATTTAAAGACTTTTCCAAACATTCCACAGAGAAAGTTGCTTAATCAAAATTTAAAGCAGTTAGAGGCAAAGTTATAAATAAGCAGAAATTTGATATGCAAAGAAACATCTTAGAGCTTCTTTCCAATGTTCCCTTAAACTAAGCCCCATACCTATATGTTTCCCCCCCACTGAGGGGTCTTACCATTTCCTTTAGATTGTCCCCTTCATTTAATTTTCTTGGCCTTCCAGTTACAGTATAAAAATTAGAGAAATGATCATAACTGGGTAACAAACATGATAAGGCAAAACAATCGAAAGTATCAGCAAATCATCTAAAACACTTCGAACAACAACGAAACCATTTTGACCTGAAAAGTCCCTTTGCCTATCTAAGCACATATATGTTCTATTATAGTACTTGGCAAAAATCTATGCAGAGGCCACTGTTTCAAACTCTGAAGGATCTGATGAAGTCATTCTATGATACAGAATTCTCTCAAAAATTCAGTTCATGTGTGCATAAAAATACACACACACAGTGTTAAATCAATCATCTGGTGTAACAATGCACAAACAGAAAAAGATATGGTTTAGAATATTTCCCCTATATTTTAACACTTTCTTGATAGTAAAGCTTTGTGATAAATTGTTTAAGGTTCACTGCAACTCACCAAGAAAAAAGGAGAGGACTCAAATCAATAAAATTAGAAATGAAAAAGGAGAAGTTACAACGGACACCACAGAAATACAAAGGATCATAAGAGACTGCTACAAACAACTATATGCCAATAAAATGGACAACCAAGAAGAAATGGACAAATTCTTAGAAAGATACAACCTTCCAAGACCAGACTAGGAAGAAACAGAAAATATGAACAGACCAATCACAAGTACTGAAATTGAAACTGTAATTAAAAAACTCCCAACAAACAAAAGTCCAGGACCAGATGGCTTCACAGGTGAATTCTATCAAACATTTAGAGAAGAGCTAACACCTATCTTTCTCAAACTCTTTCAAAAAATTGCAGAGGGAGGAACACTCCCAGGCCCATTCTATGAGGCCACCATCACCCTGATACCAAAACCAGAGAAAGATGTCACAAAGAAAAAAAACTACAGGCCAATATCACTGATGAACATAGATGCATAAATACTCAACAAAATACTAGCAAACCAAATCCAACAATACATCAAAAGGATCATACACCATGATTAAGTAGGATTTATCCTAGAGATGCAAGGATTCTTCAAAATCTGCAAATCAGTGTGATACACCATGTTAACAAACTGAAGAATAAAAACCATATGATCATCTCAATACATATAGGAAAAGCTTCTGACAAAATTCAACACCGATTTATGATAAAAGGTCTCCAGAAAGTGGGAATAGAGGGAACTTACTTCAACATAATAAAAGGCATATGTGACAAACCCACAGCTAACATCATTCTCAACAGTGAAAAGCTGAAAGCATTCCCTCTAAGATCAGGAACAAGGCAAGGACATCCATTGTCACCACTTTTATTCAACACAGTTTTGGAAGTCCTTGCCACGGCAATCAGAGAAGGAAAAGAAATAAAAGGAGGACTTGCCTGGTGTTGCAGTGGTTAAAAATCTGCCCGCCAATACAGGGGACACGGGTTCGAGCCCTGATCCAGGAAGCTCCCACATGCTGTGGAGCAACTAAGCCCATGTGCCATAACTACTGAGGCTGTGCTCTAGAGCCTGTGAGCCACAACTACTGAAGCCCGCATGCTTAGAGCCCGTGCTCCGCAACAAGAGAAGCCATCGCAATGAGAAGTCTGTGCACTGCAATGAAGAGTAGCCCCCGCTCGCCGCAACTAGAGAAAGCCTGCATGCAGCAACAAAGGCCCAACACAGCCAAAAATAAATAAATAAAAATAAATTCAAAAGAAATAAATAAAAGGAATACAAATTGGAAGTAAAACTGTCAAATATTTGCAGATGACATGGTACTATACAAAGAAAATCCTAAAGATGTTACCAGAAAACTACTAGAGCTCATCAATAAATTCAGTAAAGTTGCAGGATACAAAATTAGTACACAAAAATCTCTTGTATTCCTACATACTAATAACAAAAGGTCAGAAAGAGAAATTAAGGAAATAATCCCATTTACCATTGCATCAAAAAGAATAAAATACTGAGGAATAAACCTACCTGCGGAGACAAAAGACTTCTACTCTGAAAACTATAAAATGCTGATGAAAGAAATTGGAGATGACACCAACAGATGCAAGGATATATACCATGTTCTTGTATTGGAAGACCCAATATTGTCAAAATGACTATACTATCTAAGGCAATCTACAGATTCAATGCAATCCCTATCAAATTACCAATGGCATTTTTCACACAACTAGAATAAAAAATTCTAAAATTTATATGGAAACACAAAGACCCCAAATAGCCAAAGCAATCCTCAGAAAGAAAAACAGAGTTGGAGAAATCAGACTCCCTGACTTCAGACTATACTACAAAGCTACAGCAATCAAAACATCATGATACAGATGATGCAAAAGCAGAAATATAGATCAATGGAACAGGATAGAAAGCCCAGAAATAAACTCACATACCCATTGTCAATTAATCTATGACAAAGGGGGCAAGAATACATAATGGAGAAAAAACGGTCTCTTCAATAAGTGGTGCTGGGAAAACTGGACAGCTACCTGTAAAAGAATGGAATTAGAATACTCTCTAACACCACACACAAAAATAAACTCCAAATGGATCAAAGAGCTAAATGTAAGGCCGGTTACTGTAAAACTCTTAGAGGAAAACATAGGCAGAACACTTTTTGACGTAAATCACAGCAATATCTTTTGTGACCCACCTCCTACAGTAATGAATATAAAAATAAACAAATGGGACCTAATTAAACTTAAATGCTTCTGCACAGCAAAGGAAACCATAAGCAAAATGAAAAGATGGCCCACAGAATGGGAGTAAATACTTGCAAATTAAGCAAGCGACAAGGGATTAGTCTCCAAAATATACAAACAGCTCATGCAGATCTGTGTCAAGAAAACAAACAACCCAATCAAAAAAAAAAATGGACAGAAGATCTAAATAGACATTTCTCCAAAGAAAACATACAGATGGCCAAAAAGCATGTGAAAAGATGCTCAACATCACTAATTATCAGAGAAATGCAAATCAAAACTACAGCGAGGTATCACCTCACACCAGTCAGAATGGCCATCATCAAAAAGTCTATAGACAGGGCTTCCCTGGTGGCGCAGTGGTTGAGAATCTGCCTGCCAATGCAGGGGACACGGGTTCGAGCCCTGGTCTGGGAGGATCCCACATGCCGCGGAGCAACTGGGCCCGTGAGCCACAACTACTGAGCCTGAGCGTCTGGAGCCTCTGCTCCGCAACAAGAGAGGCCGCGATAGTGACAGGCCCGTGCACCGCGATGAAGAGTGGCCCCCACTCGCCGCAACTGGAGAAAGCCCTCACACAAAAACGAAGACCCAACACAGCCAAAAATAAACATAATAAATAAATAATAAATAAAAATTAAAAAAAAAAAAAAAAAAAAAAGTCTATAGACAGAGGCTTCCCTGGTGGCGCAGTGGTTGAGAATCCGCCTGCCAGTGCAGGGAACACAGGTTCGATCCCTGGTCGGGGAAGATCCCACATGCCACAGAGCAACTAAGCCTGTGCGCCACAACTACTGAGCCTGTGCTCTAGACCCCGTGAGACACAACTACTGAGCCCGCGTGCTGCAACTACTGAAGCCCACGTGCCTAGAGCCCATGCTCTGCAGCAAGAGAAGCCACCGCAATGAGAAGCCCGCGCACTACAATGAAGAGTAGCCCCCGCTTGCCGCAACTAGAGAAAGCCCGCATGCAGCAACAAGGACCCAAAACAGCCAAAATAAATAAATAAAGTAAATAATTTAAAAAAAAAAGTCTATAGACAATAAATGCTGGAGAGGGTGTGGAGAAAAGGAAATCCTCCTACACTGTTGGTGGGACTGTCAATTGGTACAACCACTACGGAGAACAGTATGGAGGTTCCTTAAAAAACTAAAAACAGAACTACCATATGATCCAGCAATCCCACTCCTGGGCATATATCCAGAGAAAACCATAATCTGAAAGGATGCATGCACCCCAGTGTTCACTGCAGCACTATTTACAATAGCCAAGACATGGAAGCAACCTAAATGTCCTTGGACAGAGGAATGGATAAAGAAGATGTAGTACATATATACAATGTAATATTAGTCAACCATAACAAAGAATGAAATAATGCCATTCACAGCAACATGGATGGACCTAGAGATTCTCAGACTAAGTGAAGTAACTCAGACAGAGAAAGACAAATACCAAATGATATCACTTGTGTGGAATCTAATTTTAAAAAAAGAAACACACAAATGAACTTATTTACAAAACAGAAACAGACTTACAGATATCGAAAAGAAACATATGGTTACTGAAGGGGAAACATGGTGGGGAGGGATAAATCATAAGCTTGGGTTGAACACACACACACACACACACACACACACACACACACACACACTACTATATATGATAGATAACCAACAAGGGCCTACTGTATAGCACAGGGAACTCTACTCAATATTTTGTGGTAACCTATATGACAAAGGAATCTAAAAAAGAATGAATGTATGTGCGTGTATAACTGAATCACTTTGCTGTACACCCGAAACTAACACAAGATTAGTAAATCAACTATACTCCAAAAAAAAAAAAAAAAAAGATTCATGGGAAATTACAGTCTATGCTCCAAACTGATTCCCAATTAAAAATTTATTATTTCCTCATAAATTTTGTTACTAACTTTTAAAACTTCAGTTTCTCTAATATGAAACAACAGAATAGCAACCCCTTTTTGAAAATAAAATTATGCGTTACAATTGGAATTAAGACATCTGTATAGGGACTTCCCTGGTGGTGCAGTGGTTAAGAATGTGCCTGCCAATGCAGGAGACACGGGTTCGATCCCTGGTCCCGGAAGATCCCACATGCCGTGGAGCAACTTAAGCCCATGCACCACAACTACTGAGCCTGCACTCTAGAGCCCGTGAGCCACAATTACTGAGCCCATGTGCCACAACTACTGAAGCCTGTGTGCCCTAAAGCCCGCACACCGCAACTACTGAGCTCACGCGCCGCAACTACTGAAGCCCGCATGCTCTAGGGCCCGCGTGCTGCAACTACTGAAGCCCATGTGCCTAGAGCCTGTGCTCTGCAACAAGAAAAGCCACGACAACGAGAAGCCCGCACACCACAACGAAAAGTAGCCCTGCTTGCAGCAACTGGAGAAATTCCACACGCAGCAATGAATACCCAACGCAGCTAAAAATAAAATAAAATAATAAATTTAAAAACATTAATTTAAAAAAAATCTGTATAATATAAATTGATAATGATCATCTCTTCAAAGACATTTTACATCATGTAAATTTTCTTGATGTAGCCAATCATTCAACAGCATTTAATAAACTCCTATAAGCCTTTGGTCCTCAAGAACTTATGTTCTGTTATAGTATGTCCCAGACTTTGCTAAGCATCCAAATCTCTAAACTCACCTAGGACATTTTAAAATATATAAGACAAACTGTCAGCTTCATATCATTCCTTTTATTATCTGACTTCATTAATTTAGTATATAGTCTCATTTAATTAAGAGAGGCAGTAAGGTGTAATGGTTAGGACTAAAGCCAGAATCCCTGGGTTCAGATCCTAGGTTTGACATTTGTAGCTTACATTGTGATCTTAAATAAGTTACTTGGCCTCTCTGTGCCTCAATTTCCTCATCTGAATAGATAAGGCTGCTGTGGGGATTAATGCGAAAAGCACTTAGAACTGTTTCTCGCACACAGAAAATGCAATACAAAAGTAGTAGCTATTATTATTTAATAAAACTCTGAAGATACCAGATGCAGACAGTATATCTAAGAAAAGTCTCTACTTAAGTTCATCTTCAATCATCTATTTAGCTTTTTCCCCCACAATGGAAGACAAGGAGCATACCATACATAACAAGTACTGTTTCAGAATAACAAACTGCTCAGATTGCTCTATTTTAGATCTTTGGGGATTTGGGGGGCATTTCTTACCTAAAAGTCATACTAGAAATACAGATGATTTAAGATACAAAGTATCCTAAAATACTGTTTTTTTCTTTAATTCCTTGGGGAATATATCTTCTACAAGTGTTCTATTTATTGCATGGCATTTCTAGTTAGCATAGATCCCAAATTTAGAAAAACTAGTTTAAAATTTTACAAGCAAGGAACTTTGTACTTACTGAGTAACTAACTACACATGTGAAATTGGTTTTAGTGTACCTAGTCATTATCTTCAGGTATAACATGAATTATTAGATTCATGTTAATAAAAAATTATCTGAATGTACACATATCAACTACAGTAAGAACATACAGTTTTAGAAATTTTTATTTGTAATAGAATTTACAGCATTCTGATAACACAAAATTATGCAAACTCGTCAGTCTAAATTGATATATATGAGCTTTTCTTCACTAGAATAGGAAAAGACATTTTTACCTCTTACTGATGACATTTAATCACACAAACACACACATTCTTTTCTTTTTTTTAAACACTAAACACAAGCAAGCCACCTATCCAAACCACAACCACTGGAATCTTGGTATGACTTACGCATCAGTTAGGCTTTTAGTAGTTTTGTTTTGTTACGTACTTGCAAGACTCTTGAGGTAATTCCAAACCATGTATCTTCATAACAAAACACTAAATGAGATCTGAGTTTAACAAAAGTGATATATGTATGTAATCTATATTAGTAAAACTAAATTGGTTATGATTATTAAAAGCAATAGGGTTTAAATACCTGGACAATATGGATAGAAGGCAGCAGGTCTCTTAGCCTTTGCCCTCCTTTTCAGCAAACCTCCTTGGCCACCTGATCAGCATTAAAGAAACTGTTGTAGAAATATTTCTCCCTTCCGTTCTTATCATATTCTGAAGAAACTGCCCACTTTGTTCCTTTAGCATATTAAGTTCCTCCTCTCTGATTTTTCTTTAGTGTTCACCTTTTCCACCAATGTTCTTTACTCACATCAATAAAAACTGCACACCTCAGGGGCTTCCCTGGTGGCACAGTGGTTGAGAATCTGCCTGCCAATGCAGGGGACACAGGTTCGAGCCCTGGTCTGGGAGGATCCCACGTGCCGCGGAGCAACTAGGCCCGTGAGCCACAACAACTGAGCCTGCGCATCTGGAGCCTGTGCTCCGCAACAAGAGAGGCCGCGACAGTGAGAGGCCCGCACACCGCAATGAAGAGTGGTCCCCACTTGCCACAACTAGAGAAAGCCCTCGCACAGAAACAAAGACCCAACACAGCCATAAATAAATAAATAAATTTAAAAAACAAAACAAACAAAAAAAACTGCACACCTCAAAATTATATGACAAAATACTGAACAAAATGCTTCTGTAACTCTGTTTTCACACATTTCTTCTACAATATAAGTGGTTTAAGAATAGGAAATATGAATTTCCTAACGATCAAGTACAACACCATTATGATAAGGTAATTGCAATACTTGAAAAAAATGAATTTGTTTACAATGCTAACTCTAGACCACCAGTCCACACCTTTTAAAGGTGTCCTCTGCCCTGATCTACGACAATAACTTATCAATTTACATTCTGCTGGTCACAAAAAAATTTTATTTTGAATCGCTATTATGAAGAAAAAGTTTTCTTTCAACTTTCGAACACCAGGAACTCTAAATTATTCACTGAGGGAATATTCTGGATCTTCATTTTATTCACCAATCTTTATTACTTGTAGTTACATTTTCAAGTATGATTCAAAGGAAGTGTCAGCTTTTTTAACTGGAATACTAAAACAAACTTATTTACAAAGTATCTGATTTTGAGGGCTTAGGGGTAATTGAGAAAGCAGAGTCCTCCTGTCTCCTAACTCACAGGATTTTTGTGTGAATTCTGGAGACAGGGCACAGGATTCTATACAGTATTTTCTAAAAGTTTCCTGGGGGACTTCCCTGGTGGTTCAGTGGTTAAGAGTCCACCTGCCAATGCAGGGGACACGGGCTTGATCTCTGGTCCGGGAAGATTCCACATGCCACAGGGCAACTAAACCCATGTGCTGCAACTACTGAGCCTGCGTGCCGCAACTACTGAAGCCCGCACACTCTGGGGCCTGCGTGCTGCAACTACTGAAGCCCACGCCTAGAGCCTGTGCTCCGCAACAAGAGAAGCCACCACAATGAGAAGCCCTCACACCACAACAAAGTGCAGCAATGAAGATCCAGCACAGCCTAATTAATTAATTAATTAATTAATTAATTAATTTTAAAAAGACATCAAATTGTATATTAAAAAAAAAAAGCTTCCTGGGGATTCAGATGGGCACACCAATCTACCCGACACACAAACAGGAACCAATGCCCTTATCAGGGGCAATAAAATAGCATCATAGCTCAATTAAGTTGCGTCTTGACCTTGTACTTGCTCCATCTCTATGTCAATTAACTAATACTAAGGATATCATGAAATGGAATATGTATGGCTTTATATCCTTCCTTAAAGCTTAAATTTTTTTTTCACTTTATAAAGCCATGAATGAGGCATTTAATAAGAGATATGGTAAGCTAGAAAGTGTTACAAGAAACTATTTTATCAAATTATAATAAAGTCATTTTGTATTAGAAAGGCAGAATGACTACCAGAAATAATTTTAGACTAGAAGTGAGACCTAAACAGCTCTTCTCTGTAAGAGGGAAGCTGAATAAATGGCACCAAACTGAGGATATCGTTGACTGTGCATTTAGAAATGAATTCCCTTATGCAGCTGATAAAATTATCTTTATTTGGCTTTTTTTTCTATCTTGTTCCCAAAGGAAAGCAAACTGCAAATGAACTTCCAATGCACTTTGCTTCTTTTATGACACTTTCTAAAATCCAATGAATATCTACATTGTATCTCTTCAAACCTTGAGGTGAGCACCTTTGATCTCTTCTACCCTGATATGTCAATGTGGTATTAAGCATACAAACTAGTATGTGGAAAACATCTTGGGATTAATACCAATTTTTTATTTCCCCAAGGAGGGCCTAAACTTTGAGAGCAAAACTGTTTCTTACGTCTATCATATTTTAGGCTGTAGACTTCCAATAGACAAATTTGCTTGAAGGTGGTTTCTTTCTTAAAATGCACAAATCATATCTTATTTGAGTATTCCATTCAAGCAGTTGCAAAAATGTTAATCTTGAATGGTAAAGTCTATTTAAAAACTTGATTTTATTGCTAGTTTAACAATTTTGTCTAAGCAATCTTGGAACCAAGTGCTAAGCTTCTTAAAGCACTGGCATTTCTGTTGCCACCTAACAACTTCATGACAGCCCCTGTAGATCACACAACTGCCACATTATATTTTGCCAGACAAAATAAATTATAACTGAGGTAATTAGCAATAGAAATAACTTTTACAGTAAAGGCCCTTTATAAAGCAGCGGGTTTGGGGTTTCCCCCCGCCCCAATACAAAGTTTCAGGTTAAAGGAGATCTTCCTCCACCCTTGCTACCTGCATGAAGCTGGGGAAAAAAAGAACACAAAATTTTAAAAGTGAACTCACCAACTTCTCTTCACTTTGAAGGACCTGGAATTTATACAAAGACTGAAAAACCAATAATATCAAGGGTGACTGTCATTTATTTCATTTTTGAGGAACTAGATGAAAAGGTCAATGAAGATTAGTGTATATTTTCAGTTTGCAGAGGAAGGAAATAGTATTCCAGAAAGAAACTGGCTTGATTTATGATGACAGGCTTCCACATAACCATGATCTGTAGCTGCTTATGAAAAACATTTTTGTGCTCACTAATGCTATTCTCTGCTGCTCTTCAGATTACCATCCTCCTATTTTACATTTTAAAGAAATTTTCCTTCTCAAAGGAAAAAGGAGGGAGGGGGCTTATTTGAATGGTAATCTATTCTATTTTTCAAAAAAAAAATATAACGATATATTTCTTGTAAAAATGTTAACCATGACTGACACACATCACCCCAAGAAAAATCTTAACCTGTTACTAAATGATACAAAGCATAAAGCCCCCTTCTAATTTCTATATTTGAGAAAAGAAACATGAGAATTTCAAAACGTTTTCTTTAAAAAGCTTAGTTACATAATATGGAAAAATCTCGGTCAGAGTGTTGAATAAAAGAAGTCAGACACAAAAGTGTTCACATTGTTATGATTCTATTTATACGATGTTTAAAATTTAAGATTTTTTGCACAGTTGTTTACAGAGCCTGCCATCGGCCTAGAAGACATTGGTTGCAAGGTTTCCCAAAAAGCCTTTCTAGTGACTTCTGTTAAAATTGATTTATAAGGTTTAAATGCGCCCAACACCCTGCGGGAAAAGCTCGATTATTGTACTCAGCTCCATTTCTAGCTGTTTCATTACCCAAGATAATAAATTAGTTACTGCACTGTAAAAAAAAAAAAAAATTTAAGATTGTTTAAAAACTTGTTTATGTGATAACTCATAATAATGATTACTCTTGGTAACAACCAAGAATTGATTAGGAGGAAGCAGGAGAGAAGCCTTCCCGGGTGTTAGAAATGATCTAGGCAGTGGTTATATGAATGTGCACATTTATAAAATTTATCAGGCAGTACAATTAATAATGCTCTTTACTATATATATCTCATTTAAAAAAATTCCTGTAAGTATTAAATTAAAACAATAATTACAGTAAAATTACATTTGTCAGCAAAGATGGGGCTAGAGAGCATGACCTCTACTTTCCCCTCTAAACGTATGACTCTTTAAATTTATAAAATGGCCTATTTGTCACATCTAGAGCCAAAAGAATTTCAAATCGAAACACGGTATACTGACAATAGTTGTAGGGGAGGGGTGGTTTACTACAAGTGCTTCATACACTTGTTAAACAACCCACATTATTCATTTTAAGAATGTTAGATATTAAATTAATTTCATGTTTTATAGCTTGTTTCCAGGGAACATATGGGGTAACTTTACCTGGTTCAAATACATTTAACTTGAAGGACCTGTTAACTCTGGCCTTATGTAGGCAGGGCAAGATGTAGCATGTCAAAGACAACTAATACACCCTGTTAATCAAGAAAATTACTATTATAAATAATTAGGAATGTAATATAAAGAGACTAGTTAGGATTTGGTCTTTAAAACCTGCATAGACTATACAAAGATTTACTCAAAAGCTTTTAATCCACAAAAACCTTCCATATTTCTTATAAAGGCTTAAAACAAAACAAAACAACCAGTAAGTCTATTTGAAGTTCAGTGCTTTGTCTCCTTTTTCATGCATTGAGTTACTTACTCTCCTTTGGTTCCACCAGATTGGAAGTTTTACATTTTCTCTCTTTTTGTTTTGTGATTACTATTACAAACTTCAAGGATGTTTGACTATGCAAATTCTAAAGTCAAGAAACCTACCATTCTCATGAATAGAATCAAACCCTTAAGCTGTTTTACTCCTGTCATCTATCCCAATCTAAGTCTTATTATTTTATTTATAATTTTTAATTTGACATCATTATTATCGATATTTTATACAGCCAATGCTTATTTAGATTTACCATCAAGTTGACTAATTCTTTTGCTTTCATTCCTTTTTGAAGGTTTCTTCTTCCTTCTGAGTTAAATTTCCTTCTTCCAGAAATATATCTTTTAGTAATTTCCTCAATAAGGGTTTGTTGACGGTAAATACACTGAAAATGTATTTTTTGTCCAAAACTGATGTTTTTCTTGAACCACAGTTTAGGAGGACAGTAAATTCTAACTGAACATTTTAGTAGCCACTAGCCACATATGGCTTTTAAGAAAGAACTTGAAATGTGGCTAAGATAAGTGAGGAACTGAATTTTAAACTTATTGTATTTTATTTTATTTATTTTTTATTGAAGTATAGTTGATGTACAATGTTATGTTAGTTTCTGGGGTACCACATACCATATATATATAGTTTATTACAAGATAGTTCCCTGTGCTATACAGTAGGACCTTGTTTATCCATCCTATATATAATAGTTGGCATCTGCTAGTCCCAAACTCCCCATCCAACCCTCCCATTTGGCAACTATAAGTCTGTTCTCTATGTCTGTGAGTCTGTTCTGTTTTGTAGATAGGTTTGTGTCATATTTTAGATTCCACATATAAGTGATATCATATGGTATTTGTCTTTCTCTTTCTGACTTACTTCACTTAGTATGATAATCTCTAGGTCCAGCCATGTAGCTGCAAATGGCATTATTTCATTCTTTTTCATAGCTGAGTAATATTCCATTGTTTATATGTACCACATCTTCTTTATCCATTACTCTGTCCAAGGACATTTAGGTTGCTTCCATGTCTTGGCTATTGTAAATAATGCTGCAACGAACATTGGAGTGCATGTATCTTTTTGAATTAGAGTTTTCTCCAGACATATGCTTAGGAGTAGGATTGCTGGATCATATGACAACTCTCTTTTTAGATTTTTAAGGAACCTCCATACTGTTTTCCATAGTGGCTGTACCAATTTACATTCCCACCAACAGTGTAGAGGGTTCCCTGCTCTCCACACCCTTTCCAGCATTTGTTATTTATAGACTTTTTGACAATGGTCATTCTGAACGGTGTGAGGTAGTACCTCATTGTAGTTTTGATTCGCATTTCTCTAATAATTAGCAATGTTGATCATCTTTTCATATGTCCATTGGCTATCTGTATGTCTTCTTTGGAGAAATGTCTATTTAGGTCTTCTGCCCATTTTTTGATTGGATTGTCTGTTTTTTTGATATTGAGCTGTATAAGCTGTTTGTATATTTTGGAAATTAAGCCCTTGTTGGTCACATCTTTTGCAAATATTTTCTCTCAGTCTGTAGGTTGTCTTTTCATTTTGTTTATGGTTTCCTTTGCTGTGCAAAAGCTTATAATTATTTGATTAGGCCCCATTTGTTTATTTTTGCTTTTACTTCTTTATTTCTTTTTTTTTTATTACATACTAAAGAAGCAAAACCATATGTTCATTTCAGTAGATGCAGAAAAAATATTTGATTCCTTAAAAGTGTAAAAGTTCTAGAAGAAAGCATAGGAGACAATCATTGTAACCCTGAGCTACAAAGATTTCTTAGATATGATATTGAATGCATGATTCATAAAAGAAAAAATGATAAAGTAGTCTTCATCAGAGTTTAAAACATCTACTGCTCTTAACACATTATTAGGAGAATGAAAGGAGAAGTCACAGGTTGGGAGAAAAATATTTGCAAATCATGTAAATATGGTGAATTATAATGATTGATTTCTGAATGTTAAACCAATCTTGTATTCCTGAGGTCTACTTGATCATGATGTATTATAATTTTTATATACTGTTGGACTCGATTTGTTAAAATTTTATTAAGAATTTTTGCATCTATGTGCATAAAGTATATTGGTTTATTGTTTTATCTTCTCTAGTGTCTTTGTTTGGTTTGAATATTACAGAAATTTTAGCTTCACAGAAAAAGTTGGGAAGTATTTCCTCCTCTTCAATTTTCTTCAAATGTTTGGTATAGTATTGCTATTATTTCTTCCTTAAAATTTCAGAATTCCCTAGTGAAGCAATATGGGCCTGAAGTTTTCTTTGTGGCACATTAAAAAATATATATTCAATCATCTTAGTAGATATAGGGCAATTTAGGTAGTCCACTTTTTCTTGAATGAGCTTTGGTAGATTGTGTCTTTTAAAGTGTCCATGTAAATGGTTGAATTTTTTCAAGAACTTTGTTCACAATTTTCCCTTAGTACTCTTAATATGTGTAGAATCTAAAGCAATGTCACTTTTGTCACCTGATACTGGTTTTTTTAAACATCTTGTTGCTATGCTCACAGGAGAGCAATCAATTTTAAAACTTTATTGTCCTGTATATATAAAGTGATTCTATAGCTCTAAAAAGGTACTGCTCATGACTTTAAAATAGTTATATTATTTCTGCTCTGCTAACATTAATTCTTATAAGTCACTTAAGTTGGGCCTTGTTTCCTTATCTCTAAAAATGATTAGTTAGGTGAAATGGATTAAGATCTTTCCAGCTCAAGGAGTTTGATTCCATAAATAAAAACATATATGTGTGTGGGGTTCTGAGGTTATATATTTCTTATATATTATTTCCTTTCAGTAGCAAGGGAATTTCCCTGAAAGTATTTATTCAATGAAAGCAATTCTACAAAACAAAAAAAGAACTTACTCTTTCACTTAATTTTGCTGATAAAATAATAGATCATTCATTCTCTAGTAAGATTTTTTTTTAAACAGATACCTACAAATTCTAATTTTTAAACACTTTTCAAGGAGGGAAGAGGAGAAGTATATCTGATATTTACCCAGCTATCTGCAGTAATTTGTTGTTTTCACTCATGCATATAATAAGCAAGTGTTTATAATAAAATACAGATTCTATATGCCCTGCTCTCTGCAACCTTATACAAATCTGTTTTCCAAAAACATTAAGAAATGCAACGTCTTCTCAATTTTCCAAGGACACTTGCTAGTAACTCTTTGAATGTTTTTATTTTGACAATGAATCTTGATTGTTTTTTAGCACTTCTATTTATCAAAATGCTTATTTTTATATAAAAAAATTTTTTTAACTGTTTAATTTACTAATTTTATTATTGTTTTATTTATTAAACAGGGAATCAGAAATGAGTATACATAAAGGGATTTTTATGGGATTTATATCCTTACCTAAGTAAGGAAGATTGGGTCTTTTCCTCTGATTAGTTATGAAGGGGCAATTTTAGCAACAACCAATCAACCATTCTAATACCTTAAAATCCCACAGAGTGAGAAGATCTGTTTTCTGCCAAGAGCAAGAGTTTCATAACTTAAAACAAGAAATCACTGCTTTGGGCAACTAATATAATTGTAAGCTAAATTTTCCAAGGCAGCAATAATTTCATTTCTAAAGATTATCCAGAATGCACGTGAGAATAGCATTGTTTTTTTATTATCCAGGACCACTGAGTCCCTGCATGAGTTCATCCACAATGTAAAAGCTAAAATCTTAAGTGTGTATACATTTTTGGACATCAGCTACGCTTTCCCAATCAGTTAATAAGAGGGACTGAGAAACATATAGTTAGAAGTCATGATACGAGAGGACCCTTAATGAAATTCCTCCAGAACTTTTATTTCAATGGCCACGTTTAATTTCCTAATTAAAGAATAGCCATCTCCTTAGTGAGGCAAAAAAGTAAAATCCAGCTATCTACTATTTAAAAGAGATATCTAAATTACAATACAGATGATTTGAAAATTAAGGAAGGATAAAAAATATACTAGGTAAATGGTAAGGAAGCAGAGGTGGCAATATTAAGAGCAGAAGGACAGAATTTAAGGCAATGAGTAGTAAAAAGGGGGGGAAGGGCTTACTTTATAGTAATAGAAGATCCAGTCCATTTAAATTAGTCATTAGCCATTATATGTATCATAAAATAGCACAAACACATGACAGAAGTAAGAAGACAAAGACATCATTATAGTAAAAAATTTAAACTATCCCTAAGAATCTGACAGAGCAAGTATACAAAGTAATAAGGATATAGAAAAAAATTTAAAAGCACAAACATTAACAAGCTTAAGTTATACCTTAGAAATAGAAAAAAAAAACCACATTATTTTCAAATTCCCACAGAATATTACAAAACTAAACCATGTGCAAGGCCACGACAAAAATCTCAAAAATTCTAAAAAGTAATCACCAATCGCGTTTTAATATCCACAAGACAGTAACACTAAGGAACTTATAACAAAAGGAGAACCACGTATCATCATCACCATCATCTAAATGTTTGGAATCATATATTTTTTTAAACTTTACTTTTCTTCTTCTCTGAAGAGAAATTCATTTGAAAATGATGTCTTTCAACAAGGTCATGCTTAGGTATCATTATTCTATGAATATTAACCACAACAATTTTGTCTTTAAAAAGGACTTAAATTACTAGGAGGCTCAAAATGATGAAAAAATAGATAATTTTCTTGATCTGTGCTCAATAATCCCCTAGTAGAAATGCTTACTTCCAGCCTTCTATTTATAGGAATGTCAATTTGCACTGAAAAAGACACAGGAACAACATACAAGTTCAAGAAGATAAGGGGGAAAAAAAAATCCATAAGAACTAAAAGATTTTTGTAACAGACACAGAAAGACAAAGAAAATCACTGTATTTTACCTGCTGTTTTCCCCATAACACTTCTAGTGTTATTCATAAGGGTATGTACTAGAGAACCAAGACTAACACCTTTCATCCACAAAATAAGCAAACAAAATAGTTTATTTCAGTTTGTTAAAATAGTCAGGAGAAGAACTTGTGGCAAAAAGACATTGTGCTATCAAATAAAAGGAATGAAAAACCATAGATTTTAGGTAAACTAAATAGAATAAGCCTGCATTTCCTCCAAATAAATAGAAATTTCCAATTGGCAATCACGATAGTTGGTAATCTCGACTGCCAAAGAAGCCAAATTCAATTTCTCTATATTACTGATGTTAGGCTGTGAACTGGACTGAAGGCCTATGGTAACCAGCTCCCACTGGACAGTGTTTAAGATAGAGCTGCCTCACAATTAATTTTATGAACACATCCAGTAAATCTCTTTATTGTAATGTGCCAATATGTTATGCAATAATTCCATCTCAATGACAAGGACTTAACATTCAGACATTCGATCTCTGTTAACATTACAAAATTTGAAAGAAGAAAAACACTTAGGTACTCACAGTGTGCGAAACGCTTTATATTGTATGAGTCATGGCCAGGGCAGTGATCTCGCTATTAGCATAATGAAAAAAGGTATTATCTCTCCCTCCTCTGAACATCCCTAGCACTTACTGTTTCTCTCACACACCTGGCACACTGTTTTGAAGTAGTAAACTTTTCATATGCACCTGACTGATCTGAGTGTATCCCTTAAGGGCAAGCAACTGTGACACCTACTTACTGGCATCTTCCACACAACACCTCACAAGAAGGAGATGCTTTTTAAATATTGACTCTTGTTAATTAACTGAGTAATAATGCCACCAACATATCCTTCCTTCAACAACACCTCTGCAGCATGGCTACCTGCTCTGTACTCCAGAGTGCCTATACTTTCTGAAAATTCTCTGAAAAATTAAAATGAAGCAAACAAAACAACAAGGTCTACTTAAAATAACTAGATTTTAGGTAAGTGGCATTAGATAAAATGAGTAAGTTTTCTTTAAATTAATCCTAACTCTAATCAAAGATCTTCAAATATCTAGGTTCCTGCCTCTGGATTAGAAAACAGCAGCAACACCAAAACACTACCATCTATCCCCACTCTTCCCTTGTGCTCTAGACTTTCCTTAATCAGTGGTCACCTCTACACCTTCTAAAAGGTTCCCATGGCTCCTGGTCTTCAGCAATTCTACTGTATAATGGTTCTCAAGCTTTAACATGCATCAGAATATCCTTAAAGACTTGCTAACACACAAATTGCTGCTCCACCCCTAGGGTTTCTTATTCAGTGGGTCTAGGGTGGGCCTAAGTGTCTGCATTTCTAACAAGGTTTTAGGTGATACTGGCGCTACTCATCCAGGGACCCCCTTTGAGAACTCTTACTACCCTCAAATCCTCCCCTATTTCTGTCATGCTTATTGTGCTTGATTAATTAATTCAAATCAATTTTAAAGTTTAATTCTTCCTTAAGATGAAGCGTGGTTTCTTTACTATGCTAAATAGGTGTTGGACATGTGGTGTGAATAGCAAACACCATCTTCACGTGGAGCTTTTCAGCATGATAGCAAATGTTTTTAGACAACCAAAGGGTGACTGATTCTCTAACTTTTCTAGCTCCAAAATGTTACACAACCATTTGGACCAGGTAACCACCTCTGCAGGGAAGCATCAAACTAGTTACTCAGTTTGCATTATCCCAGGGATGTGCATATAATTCTCTCTGCCAGGAATGTTTTTCCCTCCCTCTTACCTGATTAACTTCTCTTCTTCTTTCAGGTCTTAGCTCAGGGGAGACTTATACAGGGAAGACTTCTTTTCCGTCCTCTTCACCAGATCAAATCCTCCTACTATGGGTTCTCACAGAGTCAACTGATTCCCCTCCCTGGTAGCCCTTGTCATGATTGTATTTTTTACATTTGTTTACATAAATATTTTATTAATAGCTATCTTCCACGCTGGACTGTAAGCTCCAGAAAGACAGGGAACGTTTTTGCTTTTGATCATCATGATATTTTCAGTGCCTAGCACAATATCAGACACACAGAAGATGTTCCAATGAAGGCAGACAAGATCAGAGCTTTTTCAGCCCTAAGAGAGATAAGAGAAAGCATTCCTTCCTATAGTCTGCCACCCTAGCTGCTTTTCAGCTACCCCCACGCCCCCGCACACACGCAAAAGGCCTTACCTTTTCTGAATAATTCTTGGAGACTTTCGGCACTTTGATTTAATACAGCCCATATCTCTTCCTCCTGCAGTGGTCCACCCCGAACCTCCAGGGCCTCAGCTAGTGTCACATGCATATTACCTAGGAAACAAGGGTAACAGATGGTCTACACATCAGCCACTTTACTGCACTTGCAGTAGTGAAAGTTCTGCATCAGTAATGAGACTATGAGGTCCCTGTCCACCTAAGTTCTCAATATGGCCTTCAATGTAAATATAATATAGTCCTATAGCTTAAAGTCATAGAGGGTAAAGGAGTTAAAGAACTCTCAAAACGACCACTTGCCCTAGCCCAATAGGGTCAACTTCAGAGACAGAATTGGAGAATAGCCATAGTGGTGGTGACTACTTCATGGGAGAAGACAGAGACCTCAGGGTACCAGAGACACCAAAGTGCAGGTAATTAAATCAAAGCAGCCAGACTGAAGTACCAGGTTTCATTCTATTCATCCTAGGTAAAAAGAATAGAGAGGAGACCCTACAGCCATGGTGGAAGAAGTTGGGAGTAAGATGGAACACATTTTTTCCATTCACTAATTCATTTCTACACTTCTAATATATACACTATAACTATAAATTTTGCACTGAATGAAATTAACTATTTCTAGATCCAGCTTTGCTGTCAACTTACCATTTGCCCCTGGGAAAGTCATTTTACCTCTAAACTTCAATTTCCCATCTGTGACATGGGAATAATAATAATAGTAACAATAATGCCATCTTGAGGTGGCTATGACAAAGAAAGAAGTTATGCATGTAAACATGCTTTGTAATCTAAGACGTTATTGAAGTTGAATTAATAAAAAATCAGAAAGGTGCCTCTGTGGTGACATTTCTGTAGGGTCAGCTTTTTTTTTTTTTTTCTTAAAGCATTCAATTAAGTAGGTGATATATTGATAAAATTTAAGATTTTCTATAGGGCTCAATAATCCTATTTACATTTTGGAAGAGGGAAATGCAGCTAGTCAAAATCCTCCTATATAAATTTTCCTGAATTGACCCTCCTTGAAAAGAAAATTGCTCTTTGTAGTGATTACTAAGATTTTTACACAAACCAAACTAATTTAAGAATAATGTATATCTATTGCTAGGCAGAAGCAGTGGGTTTGGAAAAGAAACCAAAAGGGGAACAAAATGTTAAATACTTATTTTCTGTAATTATATCCTTCATTAAATTTTAAAATTAACTTATAAAAACATCTCTTTCAGATAAAAGTCGACTTTGTTTAGTCAGCTAACAATATTTAATTAAAAGAAAAGCTAATATTTTCTTTTAATTTACATTTATGGTACTTTAACCCAGATGGAAAAAAAAGGCAACTACAGCTCTACAAATGAGGCCAGCCTTGTCCTGTTACTTTCCTTTTCAAATGTTTACTATAGCATTTTATTCTTAGAGTCTGCCTTGAGGGGTGTCTACTTAAATGCAGAATGTGGTAGTTAAAAGGGAAGATGTAAGATATTGCTTTGAAAAAGCCGAAGGGGTTTTTATTTAGCTTGTACAAGAGATTATTATTCAGACCGCTCCCCCCACCCCAACTCTCTAAGTTTCTTATGTACTTTATTATATGATAGCACTGTAATAGCCCAGTTATTAAATTTAAAAAAATAGAAGCTTCATTCCTTTCTGAAAGATATCTGAGTAATCTTCTACACAAAACACTATGTTAAATTGGAAGTTTTAACAGAAGATACTATTAGCAATCAGATACCAAAGTGACTTGTGAGAAAGACTACTCTGTAGCAAATTTCCGAAGTAATATGAATGAGATGAGAACCGGTTAGACAGCTCTAAAGCCTACACACAGGGTATAAAGAGTAGGGAGAAAACTGCATAAGGAGAATTTCTTTGAAGAGAGTTGTACTGATTTTCATGCCTCCTCCAAAGCAGGAGGGGTGTGGGAAGGTACCTTAGAGTGCTTGGTATGTGTTCCCTGGAATTTAGGGAGGACACCACAGACTCATGTCTGATACTTTAGGGATCTAAAGTCTTTGACTATCACTCTGAGGCAGCAGCCAAAGGGAGGAGAGGGCAAACAGAGAGTCGGAGTGAGGAAGCATGCTGTATTGGGAGCTAGCTACTCTTCCATTGGTGGGGGGGTGGGGCAGAGGGTAAGGTGGGCAAGGAGCAGGGCCACACAGCCTCGAGTTAATGAAATCCTACCCAGAAGGTGAAAATGTCCCCAAATTTAGATTGTGGTGATGGTAGCAGAACTCTAAAGCAGCGGTCCCCAACCTTTTTGGCACCAGGGACCAGTTTTGTGGAAGACAATCTTTCCACGGACCGGGGACAGGGGGTGGGGGGGTGGTTTGGGACGATTCAAGTGCATTACATTTATTGTGCACTTTATCTCTATTATTATACTGTAATATATAATGAAATCATTATACAACTCACCATAATGCAGAATCAGTGGGAGCCCTGAGCTTGTTTTCCTGCAACTAAATGGTCCCATCTGGGGTCTGATGGGAGACAGTGACACTCGAAGTGTGTTGCTTATGTCCAGTCTACTCTGTAAGATGCAGCTTGATTGTCACTTGCCACTCACTGATAGGGTTTTGATACGAGTCTGCAAGCGACTGATTTATTATGGTCTCTGTGCAGTCAAACCCTCTGCTAATGATAATCTGTATTTGCAGCTGCTCCCCAGTGCTCGCACCACCTCCACCTGAGCTCCACCTCAGATCATAGGGCATTAGATTCTCATAAGGAGTGTGCAACCTAGATCCCTCACGTGTGCAGTTCACAGTAGGGTTTGCGCTCCTATGAGAATCTAACGCTGCCGCTGATCTGACAGGAGGCGGATCTCAGGCGGTAATGCGAGCGATGGGGAGCGGCTGTAAATACAGATGAAGCTTCACTCGCTGGCCCAGCTGCTCACCTCCTGCTGTGCGGCCCGGTTCCTAACAGGCCACGGACTGCTACGTGGCCAGGGGTTGGGGACCCCTGCTCTAAAGTATATTTTTAAAGGGTAAACTTTATGGTATGTCAAGTATATCTCAATAAAGCTGTTAAAAACATTCTCCCCAGAGTACCACCTGAGGTTCCCACAGTACTAACCAGAAGGAGAAGGAAGTGAGGGGAGGTGGAGGGGGAAGAAGAGGAAGTATGAGGGGAGGGAGAAGAGGAGGAGGAGGAAGAATAATTAGGTGTTGGCTAGTGGGAAGAAAATTTTTTTGAAGTATCACAGGAAGTATAGTTCCAGTGAAGGACTCAGAAGAACCCATAAAAGTACACACAAAAGAAAGGGTCAGCCTTAAGCATATAACAAGCTCAAAGACAGTGAAGCCATGTTATAACAAGAGTCAGGTAAAAAACTGTTTGCTTCTCTACCTTTCTTCCTGCCACCAGTTTAAATCCTGAAGCAGTCAAATACAGCAACTTGCAAATGGAAGAGATAAGCAATAAAAAGAGAAGCCAACAACACTGCCTCCTACTTACTGTTAATCCTAGCTGGGGAAGGGAAGCGTTTTAGTTTTGAATGAAGACTGAAATGGTGCTTAATATATTGACTAGGCACTTTTATTTATGGAATTGACATTGTATTTGCAACGTGACTGTAGTTATTACTATCAAAGAATAAGGAGAGAGTTAGGGACTTGAGTTTTCTTATAGAGGCAAGAGAATAACTTCCCCACATGAAGGAGAAAGAAGGAAAAAGAAAAAGAGAGAAAAAGAGGAAGGAGGGAGGGAGGGAAGGGGGGAGGGAAAGAAGGAGGGCAGAAAGAAAGAAAAGTGATGGGCACAGTAAGATGCTTATGATTATCTATTATAAAGCAAATGTTACATTCACACACACAAAGTGTTAAATCTTAAGATACTGGTTTTCACTTATTTTTTAAAGAGATTGGTTTTTAAAATAAATTTTTCCTATAAGTAAGAAAATGAAAAAGTAAAAGTAACTTCAACACAACAGAATTTTTTCAGCACTTGATTGTTCTGTCTACAAAGATTACTAATTACACCTCTATTGCTTGATTCAGTCAGGTCTGATTTATGTTATTAATCCTCTTTTAATTTTTATTTAAAATATTTTTTGCCTACTTAGTGTAGGATCTCTGTGCATCTCTGGTTGGAACTTGTTAGACCACCAAAACATAGACGGAACATCTGTTTTTAAAAGCAATATCATCTAGCTAACAGAAGAGATTAGACATTTTATATGTATAACTTTGCTAGAAAAGAGGTTTAAGATTTTAAAAAACTGCCTCAACCCCCTAACCACCCAATCTCAAGACAATGTAATGTTAAAGCAGCTTTCTAAAATTCAAACAAGTAACAACATACCTATACCTTATAAATTGTCTACCATCACCAAGTTTGGTGATTGCCTATCATCACCATCTCTCTCTCTGTTATTTTTATTCACCTTTACTATAGCTCTCCAGATCAGTAGATCTGAAAGGAAAGAGAAGAGAAGGGAACAAAAGAAATGCAGAAGTGGAAGAGAGATGCAACAAAAAGGAAGTGAAGAAAAAAATAAAAAAGCTTGAATTCAACCATTAGATGAGGGAACAGTTATGAAAATTCTAAAGAGTTTATTACTTCAGTTGTTTCCTTTAGACACAGTACTAGATAACTTGGAGTGTAGATATATGACTGGCATTATTTTACTGTCAATAAGGTCCTGCTTTACAATAAACATAACCATATTATTCACTTTTATTTCCTTGAAAGTGGTAGAATACATGATAACTACGCTTTTGGAAAGACTTTCAAATAAGAATAATTATATTACATAGCCAGAATCATTATTATGTCTTTGGTTAACATAGGTATTATTGCCAAGACCTTAAAACTGTGCCCACAGAGTCAGATAAAACCACAAAAGGATTCTAACAGATGTCATTTTAATCCTGAAGGATTTGTGGCACTCGCAAATAGGAAGCACATAAAAGTGATTCCAAAAAGAATGAAACAGTAAACAGTTTAACTGAATCCAAACAAGTGATACCACGACCCATCTGGGGGTAGACTAATGAATTAGGAATGTTAAAATAGATTCTAAAGAAATAGGACTATAAGAGTACCCTGTTTCAGGAACAAAGCAACTATAAAATAGAGCTCTAGGTGTGCCACGAGTCTGGGGCAGAGACACACTCATCATCCTGGCTAAAGACATCTCTGGTCATTAAGAAATCATAATGACTTGAGAAATCAATCCCCAAAGTTACAAGCATCTTTAACCCAGGATGATTTACAATGAATTTTATAAAAGTTTAAGAGAAGCAAGCCCATATATTAGTATTTTTTTAAGTTAAAGAATCTGTATGTATTTGGTATTTTAGCTGTTTATAAAGTTTAAGAGATGGGCTTCCCTGGTGGCGCAGTGGTTAAGAATCCACCTGCCGGGCTTCCCTGGTGGCGCAGTGGTTGAGAATCCGCCTGCCAATGCAGGGGGACACGGGTTCGAGCCCTGGTCTGGGAAGATCCCACATGCCGGAGCGGCTGGGCCCGTGAGCCACAATTACTGAGCCTGCGCGTCTGGAGCCTGTGCTCCGCAACAAGAGAGGCCGCGATAGTGAGAAGCCCGCGCACCGCGATGAAGAGTGGCCCCCGCTCGCCGCAACTAGAGAAAGCCCTCGCACAGAAACGAAGACCCAACACAGCCATAAATAAATAAGTAAAATTAAAAAAAAAAAAAAATTGAAAAGAATCAGAGCCTCTGTCCAAAGTGGCCCTGAATGATTTGAAAAAAAAAAAAAGAATCCGCCTGCCAATGCAGGGGACACGGGGTTCGAGCCCTGGTCCGGGAAGATCCCACATGCCGCAGAGCCACTAAGCCCGTGCACCACAACTACTGAGCCTGAGCTCTAGAGCCCGCACGCCACAACTACTGAGCCCACGTGCCACAACTACTGAAGCCTGTGCACCTAGAGCCTGTGCTCCGCAACAAGAGAAGCCACCACAATGAGAAGCTTGTGCACCGCAGCGAAGAGTAGCCCCTGCTCGCCACGACTAGAGAAAGCCTGCATGCAGCAACAAAGACCTAATGCAGCCAAAAATAAATAAATAAAATAATTAAAAAAAAAAGTTTAAGAGAAATAGGTCAGTTAGAATAACAGATTTGCCTTGTGATTCCAATTTAAATAATGTAATTGAGAAAATGAGTTCAGGCTTGTATGAAATACCACTGGAACACATAAGAGAACTTAAGTCTTAGCATACTTATAAGTTTTCGTTCATTAGAGACTTATTTAAGTACTCAGGAAGATTTTTTTTTGGCCATACCACGTGGCATGTGGGATCTTAGTTCCCCTGACCAGGGATTGAACCTGTGGCCCCTGCAGTGGAACCACAGAGAAGTCAACTTTTAATTGTATGAGTGCAGTTTAAAACAGTTAAAGGATTTTAATTAATAAAGTTTGAACAATGGTATTATACACTCAATCAAAAGGTCCCTTAAAAGTGACTATCAATCTTTTCTACAAGTAAAGTAAAATAATTGACCTTAGAAACTTAAGAACTAGGTTTTAGAATTTGTAATTTAATAAGAATATTCATTTAAAAATAATTTTCAGTAAGCTTTTCTGTATACAGGAATACCTTGGATGCCATTTTTTTTTAAGTTAGGAGAAAATCATTGTGATCCTGGATGAGACCAATTTTTCTTAGATACAACATCAAATATGTGAACCATAAAATAAAAAAAAGGTTAAGATTTCATCAAAATTAAAACTTCTGCTCTTTGAAAATAACTGCCCAAAGAATAAAAAGAAAAGCCACAAATTAAAGGAAAATATTTACAGATCACATAACTGATAAAGGATTTATATCCAGAATATATAAAGAACTGTCAAAACTCAGTAATAGGAAAACAAACAATGCACATTTTTTTTATCAAATGGGCAAAAGATTTGAATAGGTATTTCATTAAAGAAAACACATGGGGCTTCCCTGGTGGCGCAGTGGTTGAGAATCCGCCTGCCAATGCAGGGGACACGAGTTCGAGCCCTGGTCTGGGAAGATGCCACATGCCGCGGAGCAACTAGGCCCGTGAGCCACAACTACTGAGCCTGCGCGTCTGGAGCCTGTGGTCCGCAACAAGAGAGGTCGCGATAGTGAGAGGCCTGCGCACCGCGATGAAGAGTGGCCCCCACTTGCCGCAACAAGAGAAAGCCCTCGCACAGAAACGAAGACCCAACACAGCCAAAAATAAATATAAAAATAAATTTTAAAAAAACACAAAACACATGGATAGTAAATGAGCACGTGAAAAGATGCTCAACTTCAACAGTCGTTCGGAAAATGAAAATTAAAATGAGATACTGCCACATAGCTATCACAATTACTAAAACGTAAATGACTCACCATACTAAGTGTAGTCAAGGATGTGGAGGAACTAAACGCTCATACATTACTAATGGGAATGTAAAATGGTACCCTTTGGGAAACTGACAGTTTCATAAAAAGTTAAATATAAGCCTACCAGATGATCTGGCCATTCCACTTTTAAGTATTTACCCAAAATAAATTAAAGCTTATATCTACACAAAGACTCATACAGGGAACAGTTCTCAGAGCTTTCTGAGATGCTCCTCCCAGGTTATAATCCTCAAATTTGGCTCAAATAAAATTTTCCATTTCTTAAAAAAAAAAAAAAAAGACATATACAAATGTTTGTATCAGCTTTATCTGTAACGTCCGAAAAATGGAAACAAGCAAATGTCTATCAACAAGTGAATGGATAAACTGATTTTAGTATATTCTCACAATGGAATATTAGTCAGCAATAAAAGGAATGAACTATTATTGATACATGCAACAACTTGAATCTCAAAATAATTATACTGAGTAAAGGAAGCTAGACCAAAAAAAAAAAAAAAAAGAGAGAGAGAGAGAGAGGGAGTATATACTTTATGATTACATTTGTACAAAATTATAAAAAATGCCAACTACAGTTACAAAAAATAGCTGTTGCTTGAGGATGGCACTGACCTATGGAGAGGCAGATGGGAGTTGATTACAAGGGGGCATGAGAAAACATCTGGGGATAATGGATATGTTCGTTATCTTGATTGTGATGATGGTTTGCAGGTGCATACATATGTCAAAACTCATCCAGTTGTACACAATATGTACAGCTTATTATACGTCAATTATTCCTCAATAAAGCTGTTAAAAAGAGAAAACAAACAAACTAACTAAACTTGATCAAAGCCAGGACAGCATTCCTTTTCTTTGTCCTGTGAAGCCCCAACAGGAGGTAACATATGCTTTAAAAAGAAAAAAAGTTTTCTAAAAGTTAATTTCTCCCATTAAAATAAAAATCTGTTAAGACTAAAGAAATCAAAATCCACGGCAAAGGTCTGAGATCTTCCCTCCTTAAACAGCCAAAGCATATCTAAGATGCCATGTAACTTATGTTACTAAAGTTAGAATGTGTAGCTTGATAACGCAATCATTTTTTAAAAACCATTATTCAAGATAGCCATGTCTTGTTTTTCTCTTAACTTCTAATTTCCTAAAGCATTTAAAACTGAAATGATAATTACAATAATTACAGGACATTTTAAATAATGTGGAATTATTTCTACCTTTTATCTGTTGATCCAAAAATGGTCAACATCAAGACAGATGTATACAAAGTAGAAATAAAAGCACTATTAGAGCTCTTGAAGACTAAAAGCTAATCTCTCTAATTAAAAAAAAAAACAACTAATATTTCTTTTCCATTAGGAGGGTAGGTACAGAAAAGTAGTAGAGAAAAAATATTATTGCCTAGTATAGTTAGAAAAGCCTAAGAAAGAATTGGGATTTTAAGAAAAAAAAGAGATAAAAGTCAGTGAAATTTTAATTGAACGTTGCCTCAAGGTAGAAAATAGCATGTGACCAAACATCTTTATTGAAGTTGGAGCAATGATTAATATTTGTCAACTTTTCCGTTATACTTTTCCCAGTGAGAGAAGAGAAACTAAAACAGACACAAGTCTAAATTGCCTTTCTGGGCCTCTGGCTCAGGTCAACTACTTATCTAAATAGAAATCATATATGCCTATTCCCTGGTTTTCAAAGGACAGCTTCAAAAAACCAGAAGAAAAATTCTGGAATCCTTTAATCTCTCCCTGTATCATTTAAACTTAGGAGAAAAGTAAATGGAGGGGAAAATCCCTAATTTCACATGTGTTATATTTTTCCTCACCAATTGTGAGGTACTAACAGAAAACAATGGAATGGTATTGACAGAACTTTGGTTTCGAGTATTTTCTTTCTACATCACTTCTCCTCCCTACCCGCTGACTTTTGTTAAGATCATCGCTTTAGAATACTTATGGTTGGTCTTCTTCAAGAAATCTAGATTAAAATGTCTGAGTAAGCAGCCACTAAAGGAAACAAATATGTACAAAGCACAAAAGTCCAAGAAAAAAATCTTATTTGTCCTCTATATTGTAATAAACAAATTAATGTGGTAGGCAGAATTCTGAGATTACCCTTAACATCCCTTTCATGTGGTGAACTGACTATACAGAGGGATACATGACAAGGACCTGAGGGTGGCCTCTAGGTGCTGATGGTGTACCCCAGCCAACTACCAGCAAGGAAATGGTCTTACAACCACGAGGCACGTTCTACCAGCAACCAGTGAACTTGGCATAGGACGCTGAGCCTCAGATGATATCATATTCCCAGTTGACACCCTGATTTAAGTCTGGTGATATCCTGAAAAGGGGAACCAGATCATCTGTACCCAGAATCCTGACAAACAAGAAGTACAAGATAATAAATGTGTGTTGCTTTAAGGTGCTAAATTTGTGGTAACTGAAAGTGGGTAACAAGAACTAAAAATATAGGAGCAGCTTTGGAATTGGATAGTGAGCAGAAGCTGAAAGAATTCTGAGAAAGCCTAACTTGCCTTGAACAGATTTTTAATAGATATCTGGACTTTGAATACTGTTGGTGAGGGCTCAGAAGGAAACAAGGAACATGTTATTGGAAACTGGAGGAAGGGGAATCCTTGTTAAATAGTGGAAGAAAACTTGGTGACACTGTATCCTGCAGTTATATGGAAAGCAGAACTTACAAGTGGCAAAACTGGGCATATGGGAAGGAGATTTCCAGGTGAGGTGTTAAATGTGTTGTCTGGTTTACTCTTGCTCCTCATAGTAAAATGCAAGAAGAGAGATAAATTGAGGAAAGTCCTATTAAAGAGGAAGGAACCAGGACTAGATGATTCTGAAAATGCCCAGCCTCTCCAGATAGCAAAAGATGCTAAAAGTCAGAAATGGTTGCCAAAAATACAATAGATTAAAAAAAAGAAAAAAGATCCTCCGCTAAAATTTCAGAAAGATCAGAAGGTCAGAGGATTCAGTCACATAAAGGGCCCTTTCAAGATTTTAAGGGTCTCTGGTAAGCTCCAGAGTTGTCCCTTAGCCATCTCAGCAGGAGGCAAAGACAGAAAAAGCATTATTTTGAAAAAAAAAAAATTGCAGGTGTAGCTTTTGTCTAATGTAGTGAATCCCTGTGAAACCCACATAAAACCCAGAGTTCCTGAGAAAATTGTTTCAGCATAAACACTGCCAGGTTGGACTAAAAGAGGAAGAATATAAAATTGAAAGAGGCTGTTGGAGGTGCCCTCGATTCTACAGTCAGGAATAAGGCTGGTTAAAATCACTCAGCTGCAAACATATGCTACCATCCTAGAAAAAGAAGAATGATTCAGAAGGCAGAATGGAGATTCAGAAGGCAGAATGGAGACTCAGAGGGCAGAGTTGACAGCCATGAAGGATTATTCCCAGGCTTTGAAACCTAACCAAAAAAACTCCACCTGGCATCTGCCAATCTGAATCTCAGAACTGTGATGGACCAAGTGACTCCTTTTTGACTTTCCATTCTGCCCTTCTCCTTTTTGAACAAGAATGTCTACAATAGTTATTCCATGCTTGTCCCATCATTTTATGTTGGGAATGTTGGGATAGTCTCCTTAGTTTTACAGGTTCACAGATAAATAACACATAGGAGCCTCATCTAAACCTAATGTAGATGATTTAGATGCACCCTTGGACTCTGAGCTGATGCTTTAATAGGATGAGAACTCTGGGAACCGTGGGAAGGGATGTATTTTGTTTGTGTGTGTATGGGGTCAGAGGGCATGAATATCTGAGGGCCAGAGGGAAGACTATGGTAGGCAGAATCCTGATATGGCTCCCGAAATTTGTGCCTCCCCCCGGTATACCAGACCTGTATAATCTTCCTTCCTTGCGTATGGGTGGGACCAACAAATACCAAGCGACAGCAGCCAACTTGATTAGGTTATGATATAGAAGACTCTGTTGGGGCAGACTGGAAAGAGATTCAAAGACAGGGAGATTTCCCCTGCTGGCCTTGATGACGCAAACAACCATGCTGTCAACTGCCTATGGAGGGGACCACATGGCAATGACCTCATGGTAACACTGTTGAGCAGAGAGCAGACCCCAGCTGACAGTCAGCAAGAAAATGATAAATTTAGATCTACAGCTACAAGTAATTGAATCCTGCCAAACAACCAGTGGGATTAGAAGAAGACCTCCAAGATTCAGATGAGATTTCAGCCTGGTGTGACCCTGAGCAGGGGACCCAGTTAACCTGTACCTGGACTCCTGACCCACAGGAACTGTAAGAAAATAAATGTGTTGTCTGAAGCTACTAACCTCGTGGTAATTTATTATACAACAATAGAAAACTAATACAACCTGGGTATAGATTCTGAAGAAAATGTAACAAACTAAGTCCTCTTATTATACTTCTGAAGATTGAGGATAATGCTTTCAGACCATTAAAGTGGATCTTGTAAGAGACGGAACATTCTGAGTAAGTTAATCTTGTCTTTCTAGACATCAAGTTTTTTACAAACTTCTTACTTCATGTTTTAATTGACAAAGCAATTTGCACTGAGCTGCTTGTATCATATACTGTTTGGGATGTAATGTTAGATGGTCCAGAAAAGTTGACCAAAGCTCACTTAACTCAGAAGTGAAGTAACTAGCATAAGCAAGACAAACAGCGACAGTCTATTAAAGAGGCTCTTGCTACTTTCCTGATTTTCTAACATTTAGCATTCTCAAGATCAGGCAATACTTCTACAGTTATGATCTAACTGAGAAGCAAGAAGCCAGCTATTAGAGGTGTTAAAAGGCAGAAGGCAACAAACACTACTCACCTGGCAAATACTGGGTTGGCCAAAAAGTTCGTTCAGGTTTTTCGGTAAGATGTTATGGGAAAACGCAAACGAACTTTGTGGCCAACCCAATACTAAAAGTTGAATATTGAAGGAGAAAGTGATATTTGTCTTCTCCTCTTGTCCTTTCTTACAAATCTATACAAATCTTCTAAACCTAAATATTTGGGGGTAAATTTATACCGTACTAAATTTACCCCCAAATTTATACTGTAAATTTATACTGTTGTAAAATAAGGTAGTAGGTGTCTTTCTGTATTAATGTGGACAAATCAACTCTGACTCTAGACAAAAATCAGTGAAAAGAGTAAGCCCCAATAACTTCACAAGTCACAGATGAAACATAACAAACCTAGGCATGCTCCAGTAATTACAAGAGTAATTTCAGGGCTTCCCTGGTGGCGCAGTGGTTGAGAATCTGCCTGCCAATGCAGGGCACACGGGTTCGAGCCCTGGTCTGGGAAGATCCCACATGCCACGGAGCAACTAGGCCCGTGAGCCACAATTACTGAGCCTGCGCGTCTGGAGCCTGTTCTCCGCAACAAGAGAGGCCGCGATGGTGAGAGGCCCGCGCACCGCGATGAAGAGTGGCCCCGCTTGCCACAACTAGAGAAAGCCCTCGCACAGAAACGAAGACCCAACACAGCCATAAATAAATAAATAAATAAATAAATAAATTAAAAAAAAAAAAAAAAAAAAAGAGTAATTTCAACTTGATATTTGGAGACAGCCAAAATTCTACTCAAACTGCTCTGTTCTAAAAGTGATTTTGATATTACCAATTTCCATTCTGAAATATTTAAAAAATGGAAATGTTGTGTAAAACATCTACTTTTTATACCTAAACAATAAATTCATTAAATCTAAAACCCAAATCTAAAAATACTAAGCAGTGACACAAGAGATATTCATACTGAATACTGCTGTTCATTTTGCCATTTTTATTTTATCTAATATAATTGTGACAACTAAATTAGATTATTACTTGTAATTTAAATAATGACATGACTTGCAAGAACTCATGAACCCAATTTCAAACCATGTGGTTTGGGCCACTCCCTTACTTTGTGGCAATCCAACTAAATCTATAAAGATGTGTTTTTCAAAGTATAGTATTCATATCTAATTTTTATTTTAATTAACTATAAGGTACTCTTGTGCAACTGTTATAAATAAGAATGATTAATATGCAAAAGCAAAGGAACCCTTTTTACATGAGAAGATAAAAGAATTCTGGCTTATAGACAAATAATGGTAAAATCACTTTGGATAAATTATTCAAATTGAATATTAATGTATTACAGATTAGAACAACTGGAATAATGCACTCCCCTCTACAATTCACTTGTCAAAATTCTGAGTTTAATTTCAGATTACATCACATTATGTCTTTTAACTCTAATCAATGCCACTCAACATCAAAATTAATTTTAACTCATATAATCTCCATCTACTCTCATAAAGCTAGAAGTGTTCTCTATATCCAGTTTTTATTGGAGAATGCATCCACTGCCAAGACTTCACCTAATCACCTTAGGGCAGATTATTCCTAAATCTATCTCCAGCCTTGAGAAAACCTTGTTCCAAATTCTAGATTTTTAAATTTAACTACGTACTGTACTTTTTTGCCTGGGTAGATACTGTCCTCTTGTATCAAATTCAATACATCTAGGGAGCTCCCTGGTGGTCCAGTGGTTAGGATTCCGGGTTTTCACTGCCATGACCCGGGTTCAGTCCCTGGTCAGGAAACTGAGATCCCACAAGCCGCATGGCCAAAAAAAAAACAACAGTATTTTCCTCCAAATCAGCCACTCTCACCATTCCAAACAGATTAATGCAACTACTATTCCTATAGCTATCAGGCTCAAAGTCCCTCTTCTTTGACTTCTTTTTTCCTTTCTTTTGCCTTAGTCTTGTCAATAAGAACTGTTGCTTATTCATTCTTAATCTCTCAAATTAATCTTTGTTTCAAGTCTCAAACAGAGGAGTAAGGCAGATGAAGAGGATACAGAAGAGTTAGAGTTAAGGTCTTCCAGGCAAAGGAATACCTGTAAACCTGAAAACTGAGATATAAAACAGTAGGAGATGTTCAAATTCTGTAGATTGTCTAGAGAAGGGGGAGGGGAGACAAGCGATGAGGCTGTAGCAATGAGTAGGTGCCAGATCATGTAAGATGTTTTTGTGATTTGCTAAGTAGTTTGAATTTTACACTGAAACCTATGAAGAGGCATTGACAAATTTCAGGGTGAGGCATAAAGTGACAAAATTTGTATTTTTAAAGGCTTATTTTAATTATAGAGTGGAACTAATAGAGGTCTTGAACTATAGATTTGGAAGTGATTAGTATGTAAATGATGGACAAAATCATGAGTTTGGATAAAGTCACTCAGGAAGAGTATATAAAGAAAAAAAGTCAAGTACAGAGACCTAGAGGCACTAAAGAAGCATTTAAAAGTTAGAGGAGGGAAAAGAGCCTGCAAAGGCACCTGCAAAGGAATAGCCAGAGAAATAAGAAGAAAACCGTAAGATTACTATGTTAGAGAGAATGAAAGAGAAGTTTCAAACAGGAGATTGGTAGAACTCAAGATTAAGAATGTGGAGTTTTGTGCCACGTTGCCCAGGTTCAGATCACTAGCTCTGTGACTTTCGGCAAATTAATATTTCTAGGCTCAGTCTTCTTCTTAAAGCAAGTTATTAACAGTTCCTATCTTATGGGAAATTGGCAAGAATTAAAAGAGATACATACAGTTCAGGACCTGATAGAGAATATCAATAATTGTTATTTATCTTTATCATTCTCAAACAACACAGAGAAGTCATGCAATATGACAGCATACATATTTGGCTCTCTGGATGTTATAGGTAACTTTATTCAAAGAAATTTTAGTCAAGTAGGAGAGGAAGCAAATTGATGCTGAATTGTAAGTGCTGATTAATTTTTGAAACTTGGTTGGTAACAGAAGGAGTAAAGTTAGGAGGATAAATTTAAAGGTGAGGGTGGATAATGTTTGCTTTGATTTTAAATATATAAGGGACTCTGTGTATATGCTGAGGGAAAGAGCCAGTAAAGAGGTTGAAGGTACAGGAGGAGGTGGGCGATCAGTAGGCAAGGTCACAAAGGAATTGATTACCCTTCAGATGTTTCATCAGGTCCACTGCAGTCAAAGGGAAAGAAGCATGTGAGCAGATGGAGAAAAGTCAGGAAGAGGACTTCTTGCCTAAAGGCCTCATTGGCTGAGTGATGTAGTCCCTGTGACGTGTTTCAAAACGATTGGTACACATGTCCATTTGCTTACATAGTGCAAAAACTGACTTTCTTTCAGTGTGTATTCAGGAATCCATGGCTCCCCTGGTAATTCTCATACACAATAATGTTAAAGAATTATTGCTCTAAACATCTTCGGATAAAACTTTACCTCTCAATTCCAATAACTCCTATGATCATCTTGATATTAATCAATTCTAAAAGAGGAGCAATCAATGTCAGACTTTCCCTATGAATCAGAGATCAGCCAGTTGAGTACTTCCTTATCATGCTCATCCTTGATTTCTAGCAATTAGAGGCTCTTAAACTAACTGATGATAAAGGGCTATTTTAAGTGGTACTCTTTCAGTATAGAAAACTAGAAAACCAAAGCAAAGAGACTACTGGAGTTGCAGCATATAACCATAGAATTATATATCATATCATAATGAGAATACAGGTCCCCAGTTGGTCTATTTCATGGTTGCCCCTGGAGTCGGAAGGAAGTCAGTTCCTCAACAAACTAGTGAATATAACAAAAAAGAAACACACTCACGGATACAGAGAACAAACTAGTGGTTACCAGTGGGGCGAGGGAGGGGGGAAGGGGCACGATAGGGGTAGGAGATTAAGAGGTACAAACTACTATGTATAAAATAATTAGCTACAAAGATGTATTATATAACACAGGGACTATAGCCAATAATTTATAATAACTATAAATGGAGTATAACTTTTAAAAATTGTGAATCACTATGTTGTACACCTGAAACTTACATAATATGTCGACAAACCTCAATTTAAAAAAGAAAAGAAAGCTAGAAGAGAGTCAAAGAGATTGGGAGAGAATAAGATGATCCATCAACTATATTATTTAACCACTCATTCATTCATTCATTTAAATATTTATTAAAACTCTATTGTGTGCTTGGCATTGATAGGTACTAGATTTTTATTCATTAAATCAACAAATATTTAATACCCACTATAAGCCAGACACTCTTTTAGACACTGAAGATACATCAGTGAACAAACCAGATAAAAACACCAAGTCCCATGGAGTTTACATTCTATTAGAAGAGAAAGACAATAAATAAATAAGTAAATAGAAGAGCATATAGTTATAAAAGCTATAGAGGAAAATAACTCCACAAGGATGGCTAATGAATACCCAGCAGGTTAGAGAGTACACATTTAAAATAAAATAGTCAAGAAAAGTCCTTAGTGAGAATTTGTCATTTGAGCAAAGATCTAAAGGAGGTAAGAGGGTAAGTAGAGCAGAGATATCTGGGAAAGAACATTCTGTGCAGAAACTGAAAAATCCCTGAGGCAAGAGGATGTCCCAGGAACAGCAAGGAGAAACAAACTGAGTGAGAGGAAGAAAAAATTGAAGATAAACTATATAGGGTCTTCCAGGCCACTGAAGAAACTCTAACATGTACACTGAAATGGAAAGCTTATGGGAAGGTTTTGAGAGATGTGATCTGAGCTGTTTTAAAAGGATCACTCTGGCTGCTATTTTGAGAACTGACTATAGAAGGGCAAGGGTAGAAGCAAGGAGACAATTAGGAGGCTGTGGCAATAATCCAGGCAAGAAATATTGGTAGCTTAACCCAAGATGGTAGCTGTGAGACATCTAGGAAGTGATCAAATTTTGGAAATATTTTGAAGGATGTCCTGATATGGACGCTCTGTGCCCTGAGAAAGTGGCAAGATGGAGTTGTTATTAAGATAGAGAAGACTGTGAGGAGTTGGTTTGGAAGCAGTTTCAGAGTTCAATTTGTACACGTTAATTTTGCAGTGCTGATTAGACATTCCAGTGAAGATGCCAAGTAGATAGCTGGCATACATGAGTCTGGAGTTTATGGGAGAAGTCTGGGATGAAGATACACATGTAGAGATTGTCAGCATACAGATGGTATTCTAAAGCCCTGAAATTTCATGTGATCTCTAAGGCAATACATGCAGACAGAAGAGATACCTAAGGACAGAAGAATGAGGATAAATAAGAAAAGGAGACTGAGTAGGAGTGTGTCTCTTTAATCTAAAACAGTAATCCCTTACACCATTAATTTGTTTAACACAAATTGGTTATCCTTTTAAAGTCCAATTTTTTCCTCTCACCTTAAACCCTAGAAGCAAGTGAATTAAATGGACAGCAAGTAGGTAAGTTTTTTCTAGCCTTCATTTGCTTACTTTATTTTTTTTTTTAATTTATTTATTTATTTTTGGCTGTGTTGGGTCTTCATTCTCGCACGCAGGCTTTCTCCAGTTGTGGCAAGTTGGGCCTACTCTTCGTTGTGGTGCACAGGCTTCTCATTGCAGTGGCTTCTCTTTTTGCGGAGCACGGGCTATAGGCACATGGGCTTCAGTAGTTGCAGCACGTGGACTCAGTAGTTGTGGCTCACAGGCTCTAGAGCACAGACTCAGTAGTTGTGGTGCACGGGCTCAGTTGCTCAGCGGCATGTGGGATATTCCCGGACCAGGGATTGAACCTATGTCCCCAGCATAGGCAGGCGGATTCTCAACCACTGAGCGCCACCAGGGAAGCCCCATTTCCTTACTTTGAAAAGGATTTTATGTATTTATTTTGATATTAGCAAAGATTCTCTGTAAGCTTACATTACGTATTTGGCAATTATCGCTTTCAAAACTACAGCATCTGTTTTTGAAGAATTAGTCTTTATTAACATTACCAGAAAAATCTAAGCTAAAATACATGATAAAAAGTAAAACTCATAATTAATGTTCAGACAGGTACATATAGGGCATGGAATAGAGCAATGGTCCTATTTTCTATACTATACTAGTCTGAAGATAAATGCAATAGAATTTTACAAAAGCTGTGCAATTATTTAATGTGCAATTTGAAGACAGAAAATAAAATGACCAAATGACAGAGTTGCAATATTAACTCAAATGACCTTTTGGAGGCACAAAACAGAGAGAATTTTAAGAAAGAATAGTGTTGAGGGCAGAGCCAAGATGGCAGCGTGGGAAGATGCGGAGTTTGTGTCTCCCCCACAACGAGGGCACCTGCTGGACGCTGGTGGGGGACCTTGAAGCCCAACGAGATGGGAGGAACCCCCAAGAGAACCATTTCTTAGTCTAATTTTATTTCTTACTCTTTGTTATTTTTCTTTTTTTTTTTTTTTTTTTTTTTTTGCCACCCCACGTGGCTTTTAGGATCCTGGTTCACAAGCCAGGGGTTTGGCCAAAGCTCCTGCAGTGGGCGTTCCAAGTCTGAACCACTGGATTAACAGAGAACCTCAGAAATCAGTGAATATTCATCAGAGTGAGGTCTCCCAGAAGTCTTCACCTCGGCACCAAGAACCAGCTCTACCCAACAGCCTACAAACTCCATTGTTGGAAGACTTAGGCCAAACAACAAGTAAGACAGGAACACAATCCCACCCACCAAAAAAAAAAAAAAAAAAAGAGACGGCAAAAAAATACGTCACAGATGAAGGAGCAAGGTAAAAACCTACAAGACCAAATAAACGAAGAGGAAATAGGCAACCTACCTGAAGAAGAATTGAGTAATGATAGTAAAGATGATCCAGAATCTCGGAAATAGAATGGAGACACAGATTGAGAAAATACAAGAAATGTTTAACAAAGATCTAGAAAAACTAAAGAACAAACAAACAGAGATGAACAACACAATAACTGAAATGAAAAATACACTAGAAGAAATCAATGACAGAATAACTGAGGCAGAATAACGAATAAGTGAGCTGGAAGACAAAATGGTGGAAATAACTGCCGAGGAGGAGAATAAAGAAAAAATAATGAAAAGAATTGAAGACAATCGCAGAGACTTTTGGGACAACACTAAATGCACCAACATTCAAACTATAGGGGTCCCAGAAGAAAAAGAGAAAAAGAAAGTGTCTGAGAAAGTATTTGAAGAGATTATAGTGGAAAACTTCCCTAACAAGGGAAAGGAAATAGTCACCCAAGCCAGGACGTGCAGAGAGTGCCATGCAGGATAAACCCTAGGAGAAACACACCAAGACACATATTAATCAAGCTAACAAAAATTAAATCCAAAGAAAAAATATTAAAAGCAGCAAGAGAAAAGCAAAAAATAACATACAAAGGAATCCCCATAAAATTATCAGCTGATTTTTCAGCAGAAATTCTGCAGGCAAGAAGGGAGTGGCAGTGATGAAAAAGAAAAACCTACAACCAAGATTACTCTACCCAGCAAGGATCTCATTCAGATATGGCAGAGAAATCAAAAGCTTTTCAGACAAGCAAAAGCTAAGAGAATTCAGCACCACCAAACCAGCTCTACAACAAATGCTAAGGAACTTCTTTAAGTGGGAAACACAAGAGAATAAAAGGACCTATGAAAACAAACCCAAAACAATTAAGAAAATGGTCATAGGAACATACACATCAATAATTACCTTAAATGTGAATAGATTAAATGCTCCAACCAAAGGACACAGGCTTGCTGAATGGATACAAAAACAAGACCCCTCTATATGCTGTCTACAAGAGACCCACTTCAGACCTAGGGACACATACAGACTGAAAGTGAAGGGATGGAAAAAGATATTCCATGCAAATGGAAATCAAAAGAAAGCTGGAGTAGCAATACTCATAACAGATAAAATAGACTTTAAAATAAAGACTGTTACAAGAAATAAGGAAGGACACTACATAATGCTCAAGGGATCATGCCAAGAAGAAGATATAACAATTAGAAATGTTTATGCACCCAGGCTTCCCTGGTGGCGCAGTGGTTGAGAATCTGCCTGCCAATGCAGGGGACACGGATTCGAGCCCTGCTCCGGGAAGATCCCACGTGCCGCAGAGCAACTAAGCCTATGCGCCACAAATACTGAGCCTGTGCTCTGGCGCCCATGAACCACAACTACTGAGCCGGTGTGCCACAACTACTGAAGCCCTGTGCCTAGAGCCTGTGCTCTGCAACAAGAGAAGCCACCGCAGTGAGAAGCCTGAGCACTGCAACGAAGAGTAGCCCCTGATCACCGCAACTAGAGAAAGCCCATGAACAGCAACAAAGACCCAACGCAGCCAAATACATAAATAAATAAAATTTAAAAAAATGCACAACCAAGTAGATATTTTTAAAAAATAAAATAGAAAATAAATAAACAAATGGGACTTAAATTTATTTATTTATTTAGGGACTTAAATTTAAAAGCTTTTGCACAGCAAAAGAAACCATAAACAAGACAAAAAGACAACCCTCAGAAAGGGAGAAAATATTTGCAAATGAAACAACAGACAGAGGATTAATCTCCAAAATACACAAACAGCTTATGGAACTCAATATCAAAAAAACAAACAATCCAGTTAAAAAATGTGCGGAAGACCTAAATAGACATTTCACCAAGGTAGACATACAGATGGCCAAGAGGCACATGAAAAGATGTTCAACATCACTAATCATTAGAGAAATGCAAATCAATACTATAGTGAGGTATCACCTCACACCGGTCAGAATGGCCATAATCAAAAAAGCTAGAAATAGTAAATGCTGGGGAGGGTGTGGTGAAAAGGGAACCCTCCTACACCATTGGTGGGAATGTAAATTCATACAACCACTATGGAGAACAGTATGGAGGTTCCTTAAAAAGCAAAAAAATAGAATTACCATATGACCCAGCAATCCCACTGCTGGGCATATACCCTGAGAAAAACATAATTCAAAAAGAGACATGCACCACAATGTTCACTGCAGCACTATTTACAATAGCCAGGACATGGAACCAACCTATGTCCATCAACAGGTGAATGGATGAAGAAGATGTGGCACATATATACAATGGAATATAACTCAGCCATAAAAAGAAATGAAGTTGAACTATCTGTAGTGAGGTGGATGGACCTAGAGTCTGTCATACAGAGTGAAGTCAGTCAGAAAGAGAAAAACAAATACCGTATGCTAACACATATATACGGAATCTAAAAAAAAAAAGGGTACTGATGGGGCTTCCCTGGTGGCACAGTGGTTGAGAATCTGCCTGCCAATGCAGGGGACACGGGTTCGAGCCCTGGTCTGGGAAGATCCCACATGCCGCGGAGCAACTGGGCCCGTGAGCCACAACTACTGAGCCTGCGCGTCTGGAGCCTGTGCTCCGCAACAAGAGAGGCCGCGATAGTGAGAAGCCCGCGCACCGCGATGAAGAGTGGCCCCCGCTTGCCGCAACTAGAGAAAGCCCTCGCACAGAAACGAAGACCCAACACAGCCAAAAATGAATAAATAAATTAATTAATTTAAAAAAAGTGGTACTGATGAACCCAGTGGCAGGGCAGGAATAAAGATGTAGACATAGAGAATGGACTTGAGGACATGGGGTGGGGGGGAAGCTGGGGCGAAGTAAGAGTGGCATGGACATATATACACTACCAAATGTAAAGCAGATAGCTAGTGGGAAGCAGCAGCATAGCACAGAGAGATGAGCTCCGTGCTTTGCGAGGACCTAGAGGGGTGGGATAGGGAGGGTGGGAGAGAGGCTCAAGAGGGAGAGGATATGGGGATATATGTAGGCATATGGCTGTTTCAGTTTGTTGTAAAACAGAAACTAACACAACACTGTAAAGCAATTATACTCCAATAAAGATGTATAAGATAAAAAATTTAAAAAAGAAAGAATAGTGTTTGTTTAAGGTTCTGTCCGTTATGGATTCTATTACAAATGATGAATAACAGAACTTATTAAGGTCAATTAAAATGTTTTAAGGAAAAACTCTTAGCACATCTGATTTTGCTAGTTGGGTCATAGCTATTGATGTTAGGAAGGAGGAAGAGGAGAGGGAGAAGGACAGCAAGAGAGGGAAAGGAAAAGATGAATGACACAGGAGCAGTAGCACATGTGCACTCCTGCCCAGGCTTTGTCTGCCTTCTGAGTGTAAGGAATTCAATATGCCAGTGAGAAACTGGAAACACAAGATCCAAAACACAAGATCCAGTTAGAGGTAGTGGGTAGCCTCTGTGACAGAGGGTTACATTGTAAATCTGTGTTTTAGGGAGAAACAGGAAAGGATTCAAGAGAAACATAGGAGAGGCTTCCAAAGACAACGGACACCTAAACGAAAATAGGGGAATCTTCAGCAGTAATCAGTTAGTTGTAAACACTCAGGTAATGAGACGGAAAGAGCTGGAACTGCCAAGTAAAGTTATTTGACATTTATTTCTAAAATTACCTTCAGAGTAGAGACTATCTATTTGACAATATCTAAGAGTAACTGCATACGGCTAGCACCCCAGTAATCTGGATTGCACAAACAAGACTGAAGAATTGGCATCTGATTAATGAGCACAGTAGTGAGTAAATTATGTTCTGTGTTTGTTACTCAAGGAGAATGTGACCCAGTATATATGAACATTATGATTCAGAGAATATGATGCATAACATCTTGTTTTCTGTTATTTATGTCATATGTAATGTTAGTGACATCATAGCCTATATGGATTGAACACTCTCAAAAACACCTCTGTTGTAATCATGTAAACAAAAGATTTCATGTATCTAAATGGATGAAATCTCTGATCATGTTCTCAACTTTCAGTATCCTCCCAGAACAGTTCCATTTTCACTTTTTTTTTTTTTTAGAAAGCTAACTTTTAAATTAGGGGTACTACACAAATACCATAAGAGATCATTCCACTACAGGGCTCAAGAGGTATCGTTTTCTTTTTTCTTTTTAGAGTTCTTAATTTCCAAACACCTCATTTGAAACTGGGCTTTGGTTAAAGAGACAACTTTATGAAATGGTTTATCTAAGAACACACACTAAATTACTGACACTGTTAAAAAAAAATGTATCAACTCAAATTTCAAATATTATATACTCATAAGAAAACCATCACTAAATTTTGGTTCTTTCTAGTCATAACTTTACAGAATAAGGAACTTGTCAAAACGGCCAATAAGGAAACCTTTTTCAGTATCTCCAAGAACAGGAAAGGTAAGTATCTTTAGTCCTGTTGTAAGAACTTTACAAGTTTTAGAATATCTTTTTTTCTCTAATGCCAAACTGCAAACAAACAAACAAAACAAAAAACAAAAAAACCCCACAAAACAAACAAGCAAACAAACAAAAAACAAACCAAGAAAGATTTGGCTTCTGAAATGAGTTAATGGGCAGACTGAGTATATTAAGCAAGAGACACTTAGCCCTTTAACAAATCTGTTGGGTAGCACAGGAAATTACTGTGTTATTGCAACAATTCCATGAGGTAGATACTATGATTATCCCATGTTACAAATGAGGAGCTGAGGCACAGAGATTAAATAAATTGCCCAAGATCATACAGCGAGTAAATTGTGGAGCTGGGATGTGAACTCAAGCACTGTGAATTTCTTCATCTAAAAAATGGGGACTTCTGAGTTAATACATGCAACAGGCTTTGAACATGTGCCTGGCACATAATTGCTTAATAAATGTTAACTATTATTATTAAAAATTAGTGAGAGATTTCAGTGAAGAAATACAAAAAACAAACTGGATTTTTCAGTCTTTCTGGCAGTTCACAGATGGAAATTTGATAAAGAAAAGGAGAATGTAGATTACATTTGCAAGCACACTAGCCTGAGATGGGCTTAACCTATAGATGAAGAAAGAAAATTCAAGTTCTTTGATATTTTAAATATCTAGTACAAAGGAAAAATTTAACTTAAAAGAGGAAAAGGCATTGCTTGCTTTAAAAGTAAGCAAACATGCTGAAACTGCATTAAAATCCAGAAAGGGAAGAGAGACAATTCTGGAAGCCTTCCATAGCCTGAGGTCTTTCATTTCTTAGGAGGAGTGGAAAGGGGCTGTAGGAAGAGACCCAAAATTTAACTCCTATCACCACAACACATTTCTATATCTCTAAATGTCTTTTCTAACATCCCTGATTATTACATTTGGCTTAAGGTGAAGCTTTTCTAAGAGTAATGCTAGTGGTGAGAGAGACTTTCTGCAGCTAAATTTTAGAAAACTGAATTTCACAATAAGCAAGTTACTCTGTTTTAAATTCTCTTTCAATACTCCTGATTAGGTCATGGAGAAAGTTCCAGTTTAGTGCTAGTTAGTTTTATTTGCTAATGCTCCCCTTTCAACAAATAGAGACATGTCCTAAGCTTGGAGCACTGCTGCTCAGGTAGGCCACTCTATCATAGCTCGCATTTAATAACATTATTATGTTTTTATGTTTCAAAATGATACTCACTTTTGCATTTACCTTCTACTTACAGAACACTTTACTAGTTTTCCATATAAGAAAATAATCCTGAGCTAAGATTTCCTTTTTAAATAAATAAAATTAAACATAAAAATGAGATATTTAAAAATATTAAGTAAATAGCATTAGGATATGGCAAAGATTATGATGGTAGTACTCATGAATAAAGTATAGGAAACACAAGCTTAAGGAAATTCTATTCTTAAGGAAAAATGGATGACTTAGCAAGATGGTTCAATTAATGGGCTCATTAACACTTACGGGCTATTTGTGCAGGAGAACAGAGCAAAAACATTCTAGAACCTCTTTCTCCAAATTTCATGACTCATCACTAAACCTCAGAACCTCCTGTCTAAATAGCCAACATTGCTAATACAATGAAACATACAATATACCTCAATTAAATTTAATATTCCAGTTATATCACAAAATGTATTTATTTATATACATTATATAAGTAAATCCCTATTTAACAAAAGAAACAGTATTTTTACAAGATGGTTTTCCCTAAATCAGTGCATAACTCTCTCCTCTTTCTAACGGGTCTAAATTCAGGTAAAGCAGTTTCACTTCTGGGAATTACAGAGAGAACTGGGGTGGGGCGCACAAGAGTGAGGCGGTGGATTTAATTGTATTGAATTTGCCCTATCATGTAGCTAAGAGGTAATTCTTCCTAATTCCCCCTTGTTTCTGAGGCAAAGGGAAAGAAATGGGAGAGGAAGAACCTGAAAATGGGTCTTTCATATTTAATATTCCACTGTAATTCCCTCCACTCCTTTCTAATTATGTGAGACATGTATCTGGGTTTTCCCCCTCAAAATTAAAGATAAATAGGGGTTCAGCATACGAGGAGTACACGGTCAAGGCATGGAGTGCCTTGAATTTTTGTTTAATGCTTTGAAAAATATAAACAGAAAAAATGATATACTGTGTACACTTTGAATCTTCACTGATTGATGTTAAATATTCCTTAAAATACTAATAATTTAATAGAATTTTAGAAACTGAAGCACTAATAATACATATTAAATATTTCAGTTCACATCTTTGCTTCCATAGCACATCGCACTCCTGCTCCCCTTCATATCTAATGTTTCTGAGTCCTAGGTCTCTCCAGGGTTCAGTGGGATAAAAATGGGTCCACCCTTTTCTATCCCGTTCTTCATTTTCGGTGCTTGATTTCTTCCACTTTGCTTCCTCAGGTACCTTTGCTCCTATGATCATTTAAAATTTTTTGAATTTTTTTCTAGAAACAGATGGCCACTCATCTGTTCTCTTCTTTATTGTGAGTTTTTAGCATTTTTATTCCTTTACTATCATTTAAGCAGAGACTTAAGAAATTAAGTTGATAAATCTGTTAACCTTCTGAAATTGGAAGTTTGAATACTTTTCTGATGTTAACACCCTAAACAACTGTATCCTCATTTATAGGAAAAGTACATAGTACTCAGACCTAAGAATCACAGGGCAAATAATAAAAATAGAAAAATGAGTATTTTGAAAAAAATTTTAAAGAGCAGTAACGTCCATGTTATCAAATTCAGTGATTCAATCTCTAATATTCAGTCTCTCTAATAGGCATGTCATTTATCAAACCAAAAACTGTATTTCAACTACTAAATCTCTCCTCCAGCAGTCCCCATTTTGAAATGGAACTGAGCTATTTATTCAGGCAACAAGCTTTGGAGTCACCTGATTTCTTTCTTTCCCTAATATCCCACATCCAATCAGTTAGAAAATCCTGTTACCTCTTCTTTCAAAATATATCTTGAATATATCTGATAAGTTTCAAAACCTCTATTGTCTACTCTATATTGTCTAGAACAGTGCTCTCCAACAGAACTTTCTGTGATGATGGATATATCTTACATTTGTGCTGTCCAGGATGGTTAAAGTCAATAGCCACACATGACTACTGAGCCCTTGAAATGTGGCCAGGGCAAGAGAGGAACTGAATTTTTAAATTTTATTTAATTTTAACTAACTTAAATTTAAATGGTCACCTGTAACTTGTGGCTACCATAATGGACAGGGAAAGTCTAGAAATCTATAACAATATGGTCGTAACAGGTCTTTTTGCTTCCTCTCTTGCCCCCTTGTAGTCTATTCCCAATACAGTTGCTGTAATGACCCTTTTCAAATGCAACCTAATCAGGTCACTTTTCTGCTTCATGGTTTCCCACCACTTGGAATGAAATCTCAGATCCCTACTCAGGCTTACAGTTCCTTACATGATTTTTCCCCAGACTACCTCTACACTTTAACTACTCACTTTTCCCTTCAGTCCTGACACACTCAACTCCAGCCACAGTGACTCAAGCCCTTGCAGTTGTCTACACCACTCTTGCCTCAAATAACCACATGGATAAACCTCTTTATTAAGCTCTTGACCTCACAGAAAGGTTTTACCTGATCACCCAGCCCCTAACTTTCTCTCACATCCTTATCCAATTTTGTAATACTTCATAGCATTTACAATACCTGACAATATATTATAATTTAATTTTTATTGAATGTCTCTCACACACAAATACAAAAAGGAAGAGGACAGACATTTCAGTCTCTTTTGTTAACTGGTGTATCCCCAGATGTCTAGAATAGTGCCTGGCACAAAGTAGATTCTCAATAAGTATTTATTGAATGATCGAATAAACTTAAATTCCATTTACCCTCTCAGTCTCACATTTAAATAATAAACATTTATTTAGTATTCATTAGTTATACGGCACTGTATCAGACAATGTGGGGAATTCAAACTGACAACACCCAGACCTTGTAAATCGGATAATCAGTGGAATTATCCTCTAAGTTCCTTAAATCTTAAAATTTTGAGTCGATGACCTCAGCTGGAAGTAGTTGAGACTGTTTCTCTTGGGGATGAGAGTAGGAGTATAGAGCATGCCTATCCTCTAATGTTAAAACATTTGCCATCTGGAAGGAGTAGTCTTTTTAGAGTATTCCTCACAGAATGCAGAATTGAAACCAATGAGTTAAAATTAGGTAGTTTACGGTTCAAAATATAGACTTTCTAACAATACAGAAAAACTTTTGAGGTAATGTCTTAAAGTTGTCAAACAGAGGGAAATAACTACATATAGGGCTGTCAAATCTTACTATACTAGGTGAGTGGGGTGGCCTTAGGTGACCTCTAACATGTTTTCCAAGTCTAACATTATATTGTCTATAAAATGCTATAACGAATGCAAGTTAATACATCCGTCATTTTCTGACAAGTTGCTTCCTGCTTGTTACAAGCAGTAAGTCTCAAGTTTGATAGACAGCAAGCAATGAAAATGAGAATCAAAGCAGAGTTACACAAATATTCCACTGAATAATTAAAAACACTTTGTACCTGTATTATAGAAATATACCCAATTATCAGGATGAATCATAAGAAATTGACAGTATTTGACCACTTTTGTGGTTCAACTTAAAAAATGACTTGCCAGACTTTATTAGCATAGTTACTATGTAATTTCTGCATCTGCACTATTAGGAAGTCAGTCAAGTCATAACTTAAAATTATTCAGTTAAGGAAAACAAAATCAACTCAATAGCATATGCCTTCCAAAATTTCACTTAGACTAACAAAACATAAATTCTTAGTTCCAGTCAGTAGACCATTTAATCCTTAAGATCTTAGGGGGAAAAGCTAAAAACAAACTGTGTACATATGCTAACATATGTTAGCATTAACATGTAGTTCAGTAGCATATTCAAACTTGTTAGTGAAAAATCAGAACCTGGATGACAATCTCTTACTTCCATTAATAATTAAATCTTAAGTAAGCAGTGCAATTATATTCCTAACAGGTTTTTTTCTTCATTCAAAAACGAAGCATAATTTTTAAGTCTGTTTTATGAAGGGCATTTCAGCTTTCTTAAGCCTTCCTCTATATGTTAACAGTCTAATGTCAGAGGTATTTCCAAAACCAACAATACTTTATTGGGGACTTCCCTGGTGGCGCAGTGGTTAAGAATCTGCCTGCCAATGCAGCGGACACGGGTTCGATCCCTGGTCCGGGAAGATCCCACATGCCACAGAGCAACTAAGCCCGTGCGCCGCAACTACTGAGCCTGCATGCTGCAACTACTGAAGCCATGCACCTAGAGCCCGTGCTCCACAACAAGAGAAGCCACTGCAGTGAGAAGCCCCCGCTTGCTGCAACTACAAAGAGCCCGTGCACAGCAACAAAGACCCAACGCAGCCAAAAAATAAAAAACAAAAACAAAAAACAAAAAATACCTTATTGGAATTGGTACCATTCTTTTAGTATGGAGATTTTTAGATAAACAAGTTTTACATTCTTCATTACAGGACTGTTCTGTTTTAATCCATGGCCAACACAGCACAACTTTCATATCAGGAAATGAATTCTGATGGCTTTTGTTCCACTGTAAAAGTCCAAAGTGATTACATTTATCTGATAATTCCAACTGGTTTTTTACTTGAATTGACAATTTAATTGACTATGATAAAAGCATTTTGTCAAACGTAAAGGAAATTCTTAAAAGTCAAACCAAAAAATAATAACTTCATTGAGAAATGATGACAGTTCTTATGGTAAATAAGGTGATCCTTTTTGAAAAATATCTCATCAATTTGGAAAATCAACCATATAATAGTGTAGACAAAGACTCCTGTGTGAAAATAAATTTGCAATATTACAATAAAGAGCAATTCCTTTAAACTAATGAATCCTGTGTGATTCCCTTGAGAGAGGGCTCTTAGAAGTTTGCTCCTGGTTTCCTCCAGACTTTGCCACACTGCCTTTTTCCCCCTCTGTCGATTTTGCTTTGCACCCTTTTGTTGTAATAACTCTATTGTGAAGAGTCCTGTGAGTCCTCCTAGCAAATCATGGAAACTGAGTTGATCTTGGGAACCCCCAACACACTAGCCAGTGAAATGTCTATAGGTGGTATCTGGAACTGTGGCAGCTATATGTATTGCAACTACTAGAGTAAAAGCCTAAGCCTAAGGATTCAAGATAATATTCAGAAGAACAGTAGGCCAAAAAAAACAAACAAACAAACAAAAGAGAACCTTATAAAATGCATGACTGAGCTGCTGAACAAACATTTGAACCTTCTACCTCCAGGCTATGTTCAGTATTTTAAAATAAAAAAATTTTATCATTTGTAATGGAAAGAATCTTTGTAAGTACTTTTCCAAGCCTTCTAAAGAATTGATTCTGTAAAAGTAAAATAGAGTTATCTGAAGACTCTTTGGGGTTTTATAATTTTAATTTCTCCAGAAAAGCAAAAATTAAACGAAACATGGTAGGAAGATTTTTCATTTCCTAACAGAAGATACAGTAATATCTAAGTTGGAGAGTGCCTATATTTTGGTAGCTCTCATTGTCTATTTCATTTTAAGTTGTTGAATTTATTGGCATAAAATCACTGATAATATTCCCTTACTATTCTTTTAATAAGTGCAGAATCTGTTGCAATGTCACCTCTCTCATTCCTTATATTGGTAGTTAGTGTCTTCTCTTTTTCCTGATCAGTCTGGCTAGGGGTTTATACATTTACTTGCTCTTCTCAAAGAATCAGCTTTAGGTTTCATTGCTTTTTTTTTTTTTTGCTTTTTTTTTTTTTTTCCCTTTCTCTTTTCTGTTTGATTTCTCCTCTGATCTTCATTCTTTCCTTTCTTCTACTTACTTTTCTACTACTTACTACTTTGCTTCTTTTTCTAAGAGAAAGCTGGTTGGAGACATATTTTTTTTTCTGCTATTGGTATTTAGTGCTATAAATTTTCCCCCAAGTCTTGCTTTAGGAGTTTACATCCCACACATTTTTATATATTGTGTTTTCATTTGTATCCCAAACAATATACTTTCTCATTTCCTTTTTTGAGCCATGGGTTATTTAGAAGTGTGTTAGTTTTCAACTTTTTGAGAATTTCCCAGAGACACTTTATATGACTTGAATACATTTAAATGCATTAAAACTTGTTTTGTGGCCCAGAACATGAACTACCTTGGTAATTATTCTGTGTCCACTAGAAAAGAATGTGCATTCTGTTGTTGTTGGGTGGTGTGTTCTATAAATGTTAAGTTAGTTGGTTATGTTATTAAACTCTTCTATACCTTACTCATTTTCTACAGGCATACCTTGTTTTATTGAGCTTCACTTTATTACCTCACAGATTTTGAGTTTTTACAAATTGAAGGTTTGTGGCAACCCTGCGTCAAGCAAGCTGATTATTTTTTAATTAAGATAAGTACATTGTTTTTCTAGAGATAATGCTACTGCATACTTAATAGGCTACAGTATAGTGTAAACATAACTTTTATATGCACTGGGAAACCAAAATATTTGTAAGGATCAATTTATCGTGGTGGTCTGAAACTGAACCCACAATATCTCCAAGGTATGACTGTATGTTTTGTCAGCTCCTGAGAGAGGCATATTGAAATCTGTAGCAACAATTGTGGATTTGTCAATTTTTACTTGCAGCTCTGTTTTTGCTTTGAGTATTTTGAGGCTCTGTTATTAGGTGCATAAATGTTTAGAACTCTTACATCTTCTTAATGAATGGACTCTGTTGTCATTATGAAATGATATTTTTTCACCCTGGTCACATTCTTCATTCTGAGATCTACTTTGTTTCATACTAATATAGTCAATTTTCTTTTAATTAGTATTAACGTGGTATATCTTTTCCACCCTTTTACTTTCTTTTCTTTTTTTTTTTTTTTTGGCCATGCCATGCAGCTTGCAGGATCTTAGTTCCCCAATCAGGGATTGAATCTGGGCCACAGCAGCGAAAGTGCCGAGTCCTAACCACTGGACTGCCAGGGAATTCCCATTCTTTTACTTTCAATTAAGATTGGATTTAAAAATCAAGACCAAACTGTAAGCAATCTGACAAGCTCTGCCTTTTAATTGAGGTGTTTAAGCCATTTACATTAAATGTGATTATTAATATAGTTGTATTTATTGTTTTGCTATTTTTTTTTTATTTGTCCCATCTGTTTTTCCTCTCACCTCTTTTTTTATTTTCCTGCCTTTGGATTAACAATATTTTTCATGATTCCATTTTATATCTTTCATTAGCTTTTAGCTATAACTCTTTTTGTTATTTTAGTCATTGCTATACAGTTTACAGTACACATCTTTAAATTATCCCAGTCTACCTTGACACGATATTATACCATTTCATATAAGAACCCACAATTGTATATAGTTAACCCTTGAACAACACAGGGATTAGGGGAACTGACCTTCTGTGCAGTTGAAAACCTGTGTATAACTTATAGTCATCCCTCCATATACGTGGTTCCCCCACATCTACAGATTCAACCAACCACAGATCACAAAGTGCTATAGTATTTACTGTTGAAAAAACTGGCATATAAGTAGACCCATGCAGTTCAAACTGGTGTTATTCAAGGGTCAACTGTACTTTCATTGCTCTACTCCCAACTTTTGTGCCGACGCCATGCATTTTATTTTTACATGTGTTGTAACCTCCATACTACACTGTCATTTTTGTTTAAAATAAATTATCTTTTAAAACAAGAAAAAGTTTATTAAACATAAGAAAATACAAGCACATTAAAAAGCACCAATCTTTATCCATAGGTATTTTTAAACCATTCCCATGTGACTTCAACACTGTTATTAATAGTACAAGTCAAATTACTTTTTCTTCTGGTTAGCTGATCTTGTAAGTAATGTTGTAAAATGTTACAATTGTTATTTAAAAATGAAAGAGAAAAATATTTAATAACTTAGGCCTGTAGTCCACTCAGTTGGTGAGAGAACTAGCTGAGGTGATACAAGAGCTGGCTCCCTGAACAGAGAGGTTCATCACCTCCTTGGACAGACAAGGGTATGTTTCTCTCCCTTCCGTAAGTCCAGAGAGCACATTCTGAACTATGTGAAGCTAAAAACAAGATATCTGAACTCACTGGCTCCCACATCTGTGTAAATTTTATATTTAAAAAACTATTAGAGGGGACTTCCCTGGTGGTGCAGTGGTTAAGAATCCACCTGCCAATCTCCAAAATTTACAAGCAGCTCATGCAGCTCAATATCAAAAAACAAACAACCCAATCCAAAAGTGGGCAGAAGACATAAATAGACATTTCTCCAAAGAAGATATACAGATTGCCAACAAACACATGAAAGAATGCTCAACATCACTAATCATTAGAGAAATGCAAATCAAAACTACGATGAGGTATCACCTCACACCAGTAAGAACAGCCATCATCAAAAAATCTACAAACAATAAATGCTGGAAAGGGTGTGGAGAAAAGGGAACCCTCTTGCCTTGTTGGTTGGAATGTAAATTGATAAAGCCACTATGGAGAACAGTATGGAGGTTCCTTAAAAAACTAAAAATAGAACTACCATAGGACCCAGCAATCCCCCTACTGGGCATATACCCTGAGAAAACCATAATTCAAGAAGAGTCATGTTCCACAATGTTCACTGCAGCTCTATTTACAATAGCCAGAACATGGAAGCAACCTAAGTGTCCATCGACAGATGAATGGATAAAGAAGATGTGGCACATATATACAATGGAATATTACTCAGCCATAAAAAGAAACAAAATTGAGTCATTTGTAGTGAGGTGGATGGAACTTGAGTCTGCCATACAGAGTGAAATAAGTCAGAAAGAGAAAAACAAATACCGTACGCTAACACATACATATGGAATCTAAAAAAAAAAAAGAAGGTTCTGATGAACCTAGGGGCAAGACAGGAATAAAGATGCAGATGTAGAGAATGGACCTGAGGACATGGGAAGGGAAAGGGTAAGCTGGGACGAAGTGTGAGAGTAGCATTCACATATATACACTACCAAATGTAAAATAGATAGCTAGTGGGAAGCAGCTGAGTCACATGGGGAGATCAGCTCAGTGCTCTGTGACCACCTAGAGGGGTGGAATAGGGAGGATGGAAGGGAGACACAAGAGGGAGGAGATATGGGGATATATGTATATGTATAGCTGATTCACTTTGTTATAAAGCAGAAACTAACACACATTGTAAAGCAATTATACTCCAATAAAGATGTTAAAAAAAAAAAAGAATACCTTAAAAAAAAAATCTGGGGCTTCCCTGGTGGCGCAGTGGTTGAGAATCTGCCTGCCAATGCAGGGGACACGGGTTCGAGCCCTGGTCTGGGAAGATCCCACATGCCGCGGAGCAACTGGGCCCGTGAGCCACAATTACTGAGCCTGCGCATCTGGAGCCTGTGCTCCGCAACAAGAGAGGCCACGATAGTGAGAGGCCCGCGCACCGCGATGAAGAGTGGCCCCCGCTTGCCACAACTAGAGAAAGCCCTCGCACAGAAACGAAGACCCAACACAGCCATAAATAAATAAATAAATATTAAAAAAAAAAAAAAAAAAAAAAGAATACCTTAAAAAAAAAATCTGGGGCTTCCCTGGTAGCGCAGTGGTTGAGAATCTGCCTGCCAATGCAGGGGACACGGGTTCGAGCCCTGGTCTGGGAAGATCCCACATGCCGCGGAGCAACTGGGCCCGTGAGCCACAATTACTGAGCCTGCGCATCTGGAGCCTGTGCTCCGCAACAAGAGAGGCCGCGATGGTGAGAGGCCCGCGCACCGCGATGAAGAGTGGTCCCCACTTGCCGCAACTAGAGAAAGCCCGCGCACAGAAACGAAGACTCAACACAGTCATAAATAAATAAATAAATAAATAAAAGAACATGAATTTCTTTAAAAAAAAAAAAAAAAATCTGCCTGCCAATGCCTGGGACACGGGTTCGAGCCCTGGTCTGGGAAGATCCCACATGCCGTGGAGCAACTAAGCCTGTGCAACACAACTACTGAGCCCGTCTGCTGCAACTACTGAAGCCCGCACGCCTAGAGCCCGTGCTCTGCAACAAGAAATGCCATCGCAATGAGAAGCCCATGCACTGCAACGAAGAGTAGCCCCCGCTCGCTGCAACTAGAGAAAGCCTGCGCGCAACGAAGACCCAACACAGCCAAAAATAAATTAATTAATTTTTAAAAATTAGAGTTAAAAGTGCCATCTTGAGTGGCCTTGACCATCCAACTAGAAATAATCGGTGATGATAGGAATTGATGATATCTGCCAAGCTGTCTGCCAGCTCCTCTTTATTCCTTCCTCCTTGACTCTTTCCTTGATCCTCTTTGACCTTTGATCACATGTTCTATACTATTTGCTCCTTCCCTGGGAAGGCAATGTAGAAAAATGGTAAAGTATCTAAGCTTTAGAGTCAGAATGAGTTTAAGTCCTTGCTCATCCATTTAATAGTTGTGTAATCCTGGACAAGTTATTGCACCCTCGTATAGCTTACTTTCCTCAAAGTAACAACAATGGTACTTAAAGGACTGTTAGATGGATTAAATCAAACGATACAGGTAAAACTCCTTGCCCACAGTAAGTGGTCAAAATGTTAGCCATTATTATTTCATTACCGCATTTTGGGATTTTTATAGAGTGAATCTATGAATTCTACGTTTCTCAGCTTTTGATAGATTACCTTTTAAAGACATTTAAATAACAAGAAAAATATCATATATATTTTACCAGTGTAGTTAGCATTTTATTTGCTATCCATTTGGTATCACTTGCCTTCTGCCTGATCTGCCTGAAGGACTTCAACATTTCTTGGTCTGCTGGTGATGGATTCTTTTAGCTATTGTATCTCTGAAAAAGTCTTTATTTCACCTCATTTTTTTAAAAGATTTTCATTGGGTAGAGAACTCTAGGTTGACAGTTTCTTTCAGTACTTTAAAGATGTTGCTGCACTGTCTTCTTGTTTGCACTGTTTCTGACAAGAAACATACTGTTATCCTTATTTTTATTCCTCTTTTTTTCTTTGGCTGCCTTTAAGGCTGTCTCTTTATTATACATTTTGAACAGTTTGAATATGATGCGCCTTGGAGTAATCTTCTTCATGTTCCTTATGCTTGGAGTTCATTAAGATTCTGAACTGGGTGTTTATAGTTTTCATCAAATTTGGAAAAGTTTCAGCCATTATTTATTCAAGTATTTTTTCATCATGGCCTTCTTTCTCCTCTCCTTTAGGGACTCAAATTCCATGTATATTAGGCCACCTGAAGTTATCTCACAACTCACTGATGCTCTGTTCATTTTCAAAAATTATTTTCCTTTCTGTGTTTCACTTTGAATAATTTATATTGGCATGTCTTCAAGTTTACTAATCTTTTCTTCTATAATGTTTAACCTGTCATTAATCCCATCCCATGTATTTTTCATCTCAGACATTATAGTTTTCATATTTAGAAGTTCAATGTGTTCCTACTAACTTTTGCACATATGGAGTACAGTTATAAAAACTACTTTAATGCACTTATCTGCTAATTCTAACCTCTGTGTCAGTTCTGAGTTAGTTTGATCAATTTATCTTCTCATTATAGGTCATATTTTCCTGTTTCTTTGCATGCCTGGACATTTTTGATTAGATGCCATATATTGTGAATTTTATCTTGTTGGATGCTGAATATGTTTATACATATTCTTGAGTTTTGCTTGGGGATGAAGTTAAATTACTTGAAAACTTGTAAATTTGATCCTTTTGGGTCTAGCTCTGAAGATTTGTTAGTCTGGCCCAGAGCAATGCTCAATCTAGGGTTCATTGGTGGGGCAAGATTCTTTCGTGTACTGTACCTAATGTCCTGTGAATCTTGAGGTTCTCCAATCTGGTCTGTGGAAACAGGCACTATTCCCAGCCATGCCAGCATACACAAATATTGTCCCTTCTAAACCTTTTGTATGGTTCCCCTCCAGCTCAGCAAGTTTCCTTACATGCATGTACGTATTGAGTACTCAGGTGAATACGTGAAGGGGACCCTCTGTAGACCTCTGGGGTTCTTTCTGTGTGTATTCTCACCTCTCTACTACTCTGTCCTGTTAACTCTGGCTGTCTTAATCTCCCCAGACTTTCAGCAGTATGTCCTCAATTCAGGGTTCTGTACCATTTTCCACCTGGTTTCCCACACCTTGCACCACAGTCTAGAAACTCTCTCAAGTTAGCAATCTGAGCAATCGTAAGGCTCATCTTATTTCCGTCACTCAGAGATATCACTGTCTTTCACTGCCTGATGTCCAGTGGCTTGAGAACTGCTGTTTCCAATATTTTGTCCATTTTTTAGCTGTTGTGGACAGAAGGATAAATCTTGTCCCTGTTACTCCATCTTGGCTAGAAGAGGAAGTTTTGTTAGTTTATTATGTTTGTTTCTCTGTACTGAGCCACCATAAATGGCATCTCAGTTCAATCATCCCTCCTGATGGATTGGGGTCAAATCTTACATGGTTATGAGGCTGCCTCCTTAGATTGTTTCTGTGTGAGTCTTTTCACTAACTGCTTTAAAGGCAGTCATTCTTCTGTTTAGAAAGCACATTTGAAAGAAATAGTACTAGGGCTAAGGAATTTTAATGCTATGGTGAAGAATGTCTCAAAGTTTGTGCAGCTAAGTCAGTCACAAAGTGATTTTCATTCTATAGAGTTTCTGTACAAAAGATTTTTCTTTCGTAACTCTTGCAAATGAAAAGAACATTCATGGGAAGAGCATGGAGATACTGAATGTACAGGCAGGAAAAAGGAAGAATGACAGACTTTGAGAAAGAAAGGGATTGAGAACAAAATTTCTCTAAGAAAAATCATGGAACCAAGTCTCTGATACATTTACACATCAGACATTATCCTCTATATATTTTAGAAAATAGTCTTATTCTTTTCTTTCCTCCTACACAAAAATCCAATGTTTATACAACTAATATGCTAAAGTGAAATATTAATCAAGGCAGACAGCTGGAAGCATTATCATCATTATTATCCCTTAATAAATGTCAAAACAAAATATGTCAAGTTCATACGAGTGTAAGGTAGTTCGTACAAGTGTAAGGTAGTTCAGGGCATGGGTTGTGTACTGGTGGCCCATGGGCTTTATTTGGCCTGCAGACATGTGTTTGGCTTATAGAGAGAGCAATGGCCCAACACCATATTTTACAAAAGTGTGAATTTGTGCCAATATTTATAAATTGAAAGATTTCACATATTAGAGAGATTTCACATAAAAATCTTAGGAAAAAAGGAAATGTGGCAGCACTCAAGGTGGGTAGCAGATGTCCACTTTAGCTACAGTCTGAGCCCTTTAGTTCTTTACAATATCCATCATTCATTGTTTTCCTCTACCCTCAACTATCTTTGGCCCTTCTTGCCCCTACAGGTACTGAGGCTAGTGACTCAAGGGTATGTATAATATTATCCCAACAAATTAACTTATATTTTTTTAACTTACAGAACAAATTTATAAAAGCATGACCAAAATATCTATTTTTTTAAAAGGAGAGATAGGATTCCTAGAAAGATACAATAAAAAGTGTACTTATTTTCCACCAATTTTAGGAAAGCTGCATGTGGGGCACATTTTAAAACTATAAATTCCTGAGGGTCTAGGAAGTATCCCAAAATGTTTATTTTTAACCAATTCATAAATAATTCAGCTACAGCTCATGTTTGGAACCTACAATCTACCCTACCTTTGCTTACATTTCAAAAGGTACACATAAAAGGAAGCACAATTACAAAGAACTAAAAACAATGTTATTAGAAAAGTATGCTCTGGCATACTTTTCCTCCCAATGCACTCTATTTAAGCAGGAAATAAATCTGAACTTTGGGTATACAGTAAGAGTAACTCCATACATAGTCTTCAGTTTTCATGCTTCAACAAGAAAACCAGAAGAGCAAGCACATTAAAAAAATTGTTATATACCGAATTTCTATATACCAAAAATTTCTATATATTGGAGTTTCTTTGTAACTCAATGCTCTATAAGAGAACTGAAATAGATCTAAGTTCCCCTTTCAACCGTAAAATGATCCAAGTTCAGCTGTACCAAATATTTATCAACCTCAGTTAAAAGAAAATGTTCAACTTAACAAACAAAACAGTATATTAACAACTTAACAAACAAAACAGTATATTAATGGTAAGACATTCAAGTTTGCTTTTACTACTAACAGATTTCTAACTGGTAACAAAAGAATGGGGATTAACAGGTCAAAAGTGTGAGAAATTTCAGACTAATGAGGTAATTTGAGGGGGGGAGAAAAAGAAAACCAGAAAAATAAAGATATATTGTTTAATATATAAAAAAGGAAGATTTTGTATAAATTATTTTCAATAGCAAAGAGCTTTTTAGCATACTAAGAGGGTACATGTAAAGTTTCCTGTTAAAGAAGACTAAAACATCAGTTTGGTACATTGTTCGTTAATGTTTTCTCCTGACTCTGGTGACATTACTGAAAATGAAGGCTACAGAATAGCACCCCTGGAGGGGACCTGGAGATACGAATAAAAAGACAATTTCAATTTTTGTACTTTTCAATCTTGTACAATACACATGTTTTATCTATTCTAAAATATAAGATACTTTAAAATAATAAAACAAATTTTACCTGCTAAAAGAATTAAAGTCTGTGGGCAAGAAAACTGTTCACTTAATAAAAGATCATCTAACTACTTGCATAAGAATAGTATACAATTCTTAAGTAGAAGAGAAAAAAGGACGTGAAGACAGTTAAGGGAAAGGGTTAATAGAGATTTTTATGTTTCAAAGAACTCCAGGATATAATTCCACTTCTCCAAATAAGAGCAAATGTCAGTCAATTTATATTGTGAATGAGTTTTAAAACCGTATGATAAACTAAAATTTAGAAACTTTTGGAGTTCTCCTATCAGACACTTTCTACACCACCACATACAAACAAAGCATGCAAGCCTACTGAAAGAGTTGATTCAAAGGAGAAGAAAAGAAACTTTGTTAGCAGTCACCAACAGTTTGGGGCTCTGTAAATACAGCTGTCAACCAAACCAAAGGACAATTTTTAAATGCACTAAGAATGGAATGGAGAGTTGGTCATGAACTGTTCACACCTTAATAAGATCATTAGTCCTAACCCTGAACTAAAAGTTACAAATGATTTTCACTATTAAAATTATCTAGTGTGTAGCAATTAAGTGCACAGGCATTGGGACCAGACTACCTAGATTCAAAATGCTGGCTCTTCTGCTTAATTACTCTGGGCAAATGAATCTAACTCTACCTCGGTTTCCTTACCTGAAAAAATGGAGATATTAGTAGTATCTACCTTAAGGTTGTTTGGAGGAATTAATTTTTTACTAAACAGTACATTTTATGTGTATTATCATTATTATCTAAACATCCTTATAAAAAGTAACCCAGCCTCAACTACATCTTCTAGTTTGCCTAAAGCATTGACTAAGATAATTCGATGTATTAAAATCAGTAAGCCCTTTCCATATTAGAAAAAAATCACCAGGCAAAATATCTATTTCTCAACTCAACAGAACAAATTTTATATATCATTAATTCTTCACATTCTAATCTTTCTACTTCTAAAACAGGTTGGTTTTCCCTTATATATCACTTTTTGGGGCATTTTGGGTTTTTTTTCTGGCCTTTTTAACATTGAAAGTTTTTATAAAAAGTAAAGAAAATGAAAACTATGTCTATAATCATGCTTTGTTTACTAAATTTTATCTTTTTTCTATTTAACATTATATTTTCATGTTATTAAAAACCTCTTATCAACCTAATTTTTGATGATCACAAAATTCCATTATAAGGATTTAGAATAGTACTTTAAACCATGCCTCCTCTGTAAGCTATTTATGTTGTTTCCAATTTTATACCATTACAAATAATACTGTGATGAGCATATAAACATTTTAAAAAGATTTTCAAAAGGACACATTTTTGTCTTTATTTAACAGTTTATAGGAACTTGATGCTAGAAAAACCACAGGATAGTAGGGTGAAGACCTTGGGGGTAAAACAAGCTGAAAGTAAAATACACTACCAATGCAAGAACAACTGCTTGAAAGCTTCTGAACGACTGCATAAACTTAGATTCCAACAGACTGTGGAGTTCTCTTTCACACTTTCTATGTAAACTGAGGTAATTTTTTGCCTCTCCTTGATTCTGCTTGTTTTAAAAGATACAATCAATCAATCAATAACTAAATAACTAAATAAAAGATACTATTCACATGAGAAGTTATGGTTAAGACAATTGACTGGAGTCAGACAGACATGGATTCAAAATCCCTACTCCACTACCAACCAGCTGTGTGACCTATGGCAACTCATTGAGCCTCTCTAAGATTCAGTTTTCGCATCTGTAAAATAAGAATAATAACATCTATCTCACAGATTCGCTGTAAAGATAAATAATATCCTATTTTAAATTCTTATAGTAAATACACAAATAGTATCTCATCATTGTAACCATTTTCACTGTTCCTTTAGGTGATCTGAAAGATATCATAAACATACATGTGTGGTTTGTGTATAAATTTTTGGCTTAATCTACAGATTATAATGGCATGGGTGCATATTTACAAACTGCTACATCATATAATTAGCTTTTAAAGTATTATTCAGTCTAAAAAGCTAATTGTCACAATATAGAGAAATGAAAACCTTTACAATGGCCCTCATTAGGGTAGTAAAAGAGGATTTAAATAACTTCTTAAAAGATTAATAGTTTTAAAGGTATCATAAACATGAATTTTGCTGTTTATAGCATATACCATTGAAACTGTTTCTCTTGAGACAATAAATTCCTGATTAGGTCTTTTTCACATGATTAGGAGGTGAAATATATTTTAAAAGATGCTGTCTAAGTGAACCAAGAGTAATTTATAAGCTAGAGTAACATTATTTCCTCTAGATTTTTTTTTCTTAGAACTATTTGGTAATACAAAAAGCAGAAAAGGAAAATGCACCAGCCACCATTATATACACTTTATTAATCAAAGCAATGGCAATTAATCCTTTAGATGATTTGGCCAGCTAAGACACTATTTGTAGAGGCCTACACTGAATTTTGCTGTTACTTAACAATCAACTAGGTGACTTCAGGCAATCAACCAAGTATCTGTAGATAGCCAAGAAGTTTTGTAATATGTTGTTTCAGGAATTTAAAAATAAATCAAGTCCTGAGTTGGTAAAATACTGAATATATTTTTGAATTTTACTTTTTACATCACATTTGGTATAGCAGATAAAACATTTATCTGAATTAAAAATGGAAAAATGAGTTTCAAAACTTTTTTAGGAGTTGATCTATCTGCCAAGTATAATGCTAACATCTAAGAAAAGGATAGAAAATTTTTTTGTAGCCAAAGCAATTTGCAGAAGAGATTCCCAATTAATTTACAATTTTGAATCCTAGTGATAACTATCATAATAATAAATAAGTACAAAGACTGACAGTAAAGTCACACTAGTGGCACATAAAAAACCCAACTACTATAGCACAATATTAAACAACAGGATGAGATTTTTATTTAAACACTTTTTCTGAATTTATGGTTTATATGGCTCCTTTTAAATACAATCCCCAACTGCAGGTTAAGTGTCCCAAGCAGTAACTAATCCACATAAACTGAACAAACAACATACACACTTTACTGGGAGTCAAGATCCTTTGTCAGCTTGTTCTAACAAGTGGCAGATAGCAGCAAATGATAAATATCTTTGATTCAGTCAGTAGTTGGCTTATTGAGCAAATTAAGAAAGTGCTGAGTAAAATCACTTTCCATTTCAACCAATCTTCCCAGCCTCACTGAGTTTCCTCATTACTCTAGGCCCCATATTTCACTTGACCACTGCAGATTGCAGTAACCCCTATACCTTACCCTTTGTTTTCTGCAGATGTGGATTTAGGCCATCAATGTTCAAATTTTCAACTTCAAAGTGATAAAACCTATAAATCATTTATCGATCTCCCATTACTCTCCTAACAGCGATGATTTCTAACCTTTACATCTCTCTTCAAACTTCCAATTTTTCACCACTACCGAATCATAGTTAAAAGCAGACAAGCTTGCCTCTTCTGACGGCACTTTCTGAAGATAACTGCATTAAGTGTAAATTCTCTTACAGAATTCTCTTATTTTCATTTCTATTCTTCAACAGGCCCATGTCTATCTTTGTAACACTCTCTTCAATCTTACAGAAAAAGCTGCTCTCCTCCTGACCAAAGCTAACAACTCTACCTAGAGCTCACTCCTTCCCATCCAGACAAAGCCTCATAAAGAGAGAGTCTTTTTCACCTTTCTGGAACTTTAAATCTCTTAATCTCATAGAATCTGTTCTTTCACCATGAATTTTACAAAGAAATTTTTTCTGACTCATGAAATCATTCAGATCATCTGAATCTCATCTATTTTGCCACCAAATACCATCCTCCATTTCAACTTCCTTCCTATTCCTCTCCTTATCAGTATAGTAAAATGGTGTTGAAGGTAATAACACTCAACTGATCACACTGTTCTTTTTCTTCTACTTTTCTTCCATCATCTTTTGCTGGCTCCCTATGGCATCTGTTGCAACTGGTCACATACTCCTTGACAGACTCTCCTAATGCATTATCTTTAACATCACACTTTCTTAGTTCTTTTACACTTTAGGCACTTCCTTCTCTGTCCCCCTACTCTTCTCATTTTCACATGCCACCTTAAGCACTCCTTAACACTTCCTCTCTCCTGAATTGACTCACTCATATCTTTTATTCTGCCCCTACACCTGGGAAAGATACACCATGCTCTTTCCCAGACATTAATAACATCTTCAAGACAGCTCGGGCTTCCCTGGTGGCGCAGTGGTTGAGAATCCGCCTGCCAGTGCAGAGGACACGGGTTCGAGCCCTGGTCTGGGAGGATCCCACGTGCCGCGGAGCGGCTGGGCCCGTGAGCCACAATTACTGAGCCTGCGCATCTGGAACCTGTGCTCCACAACAAGAGAGGCCGCAATAGTGAGAGGCCTGCGCACCGCGATGAAGAGTGGCCCCCGCTTGCCACAACTGGGGGGGGCCCTCGCACAGAAACGAAGACCCAGCACAGCCATAAATAAATAAAAATTAAAAAAAAAAAAAAAAAAAAAGACAGCTCAAGCTCTACCCAAGTGAATCCTGTGACTGAGCCACACTTTCCTCCTCAAAATTTTAGAGCATTTATTCATTGTTTTCTAATATATAATGGTTTCCTATCTTTCCTGTGTTTTTTTTAAACCTAGATTTTAAGTTTTTTGGTAGGAACCTTTTCCTTTTATTTTTTAATATTTCTCAATATACTGAAAACAATTCTGAACACAGAGCAGTCAGTCAAATACTCTACAGCTGTATAATTAGTTTATCTAAGAAACAAAAGACATTACAACAAAAATTAATTTATATTACTTATAAAACATTTATAATTGTTGCTATTTTAACTGTAATCAAATAATCCTGTGGGTATTTTTTCCTACCAATTTCCATATTTTTCACATATTCACGGGGGCATGGCCAATTTGCCCATTTTATTTCTTTTAAGATGTCAACCATTTTAGTTTTAAAGTAAATATGTAGCTACTATGTCTAAAAAGATCTTACATGTAAAACATCTGATAACCAAAGCATAGTCAGTGACCTAATCAAAACATACTAGAGAGGCTAAAATATGGGTGGATGAATAGATAAGCCAAGCTTTTTTCTCAGTATAATTAATCATATTTCTTAGGTTGCTGTTTTGCCCAGTATATATAGATGAAAAGGGAAGCGAAAGGTAAAGAATTCTTGTAAACTGAATCCGTGGGCTGTGCCCAATCATTTTATATATGTAATGACTCAGGAATAAAGCTCATGCAACTTTCTGAGGTAGACATTATTATTTCCATTTTACAGATCAGACACAGAAAGATTAAATTACTTATCCAAAATGACTCTAATTAATAAAAGAGCTAAAATGCAAACCGAGGACTACCTAAATTCAAAATCTGTGCTCTTTCTACTATACTATACTTCCAAATTTATGTTTGAATGTTAATAAATTATAACACTGCCTAGATTTAGTTTTCACAAAAGCTAAACATTTAAGAACAGACATAAATATATTAATTTTGTCTTGTTAAAGGTTAATAATAATTAAATATTTCAATGGTAGGTTAAATACTGATTTTTAAAAATTATATGAATGATACATACTTACTACAAGGAATTAACTATGAAACAATGCAAAGTATAAAGTACTAAACAATCTTAATGGCTGTGAACCAGCCTCCACAGAAAGTAAATCTAGTTTCTTAATTATCTTCTAGGTCAAAGCACTTTAATTAGCATAATGTATGTGTTAGCTATCAAATGATAAGTCAATAAAACCAAGCCTCCTATCCCCCCCAAAAACCTAGCATAGGATCTATAATTTATTCAGAGGTACTACAACCAAATCCCATTAAACTGGAAACAAACAGCGATCAGATGTTAGGCAGTCTGGAGAAAATAATAATTGGATCCCCAATATCTACTCTCTTCAGTTTGTTTTGGGATAGCCAAGTGCCCAGCAAAAGACTACAATTCCCAGCGTCCCTTTATGTACAGATGGCCAATATAAACAGTCATTGGGTAAGACTTTCAAGAAAATTCTTTAAAAGGATCTGACTCAGCTGGAAGGCACACCCTTTTTTGCCATTTCCCCCATTTCTTCCATATATTCTGACTAGAAGGACAACATTTTTATAGAATGCTAGCAGCCATTTTGTAACCAAGAGGGCATCTTGAGGATGAAAGCCATGCAGTAAGGAGGTACAGAAGAAAAAAAAGATGTCTGGGTTCATTGCCATGTCCTAAAACAGCCAGAGCAGCTCTGGAGTCGTAAGCCTGGGCTTTATATTAGAGAAAAGGAAATCCCTATCTTCTTAGGTCATTGTTATGCCAGGGTCTCTTGCACTAGCAACCCAAAGCAACTTCTCATTGGAAGAAGCAAAACAAATAATTCATTGCAGTGGTCTCATATAGGGCAAACACAAAGAATATTTCCCAAATCACTGCTCCTATTATGAAAGATGCTAAGAGATGTACTGTGGATTCTGTAGTTAAATTGTCAAATAAATTAAAATGATAAACAGTTGGCCATCTGTAACCACAGGTTCCACAACCACAGATTCAACCAACCTTGGATGGAAAATATGCGGGAAAACAAAAATTACAGAAAGTTCCAAAAAGCAAAACTTGAATTTGCTGCAGCTGGCAACTATTTATATAGTATTTACATTGTATTTACAATGATTTACAAAGTATTTATATTGTATTAGATAGTATAAATAATTTGAAGATGATTTAAAGTATATGGGAGGATTTGTGTAGGTAATATGCAAATACTATGCCATTTTATATAAGGGACTTGAGTATCCACAGCTTTTATATCCATGGGGGTCCTGGAATCAATCCCATGGAGAATACTGAGGGACGACTGTATACATAATCATCTTGGAGATTCATAAGGTATATTAGTATATTAAAGGTTCTAAAAGGGTGCACAAAATCAGTCAGGATAAACGTCTACAAAAACTTACTAAAGAATTTTAGGTTATAGGCTTCCCTGGTGGCACAGTGGTTGAGAATCCTCCTGCCAATGCAGGGGACATGGGTTCGAGCCCTGCTCCGGGAAGATCCCATATGCCGCAGAGCAACTAAGCCCGTGTGCCACAACTACCGAGCCCACGCTAGAGCCTGTGCTCCACAACAAGAGAAGCCACGGCAATAAGAAGCGCGTGCACCGCAACGAACAGTAGCCCCTGCTCGCTTCAGCTAAAAGCCCGCACGCAGCAACAAAGACCCAATGCAGCCAAAAATAAATTAATTAATTAAATTAAAAAAAAAAAAACAAAACCCCTACCCTTTAAAAGAAAAAGAAAAGAATTTTAGGTTATGTTACACAACACTCCTAGGGGCATAGCAACATAACATTCACAAATACTAAGTAATATCTCTGTTTGGCTGTGAACAATGTACATTTAAACATACCAGAATTTATGTACCTGAGAGTGTTAACTTTCAAAATAGACACTTTGGGAGGATAGATACCTTTGTCCTCAAACACAATATTATCAGAGATATTTCTGGGACTGTCTTTCTAATCATGTTTACAGTCCAATTTAAAAGTCACTCCTTTGGGGCTTCCCTGGTGGCGCAGTGGTTGAGAATCTGCCTGCCAATGCAGGGGACACGGGTTCGAGCCCTGGTCTGGGAAGATCCCACATGCCGCAGAGCAACTAGGCCCGGGCGCCACAATTACTGAGCCTGCGCGTCTGGAGCCTGTGCTCCGCAACAAGAGAGGCCGCGGTAATGAGGCCCACGCACCGCGATGAAGAGTGGCCCCCACTTGCCACAACTAGAGAAAGCCCTCGCACAGAAACGAAGACCCAACACAGCCATAAATAAATAAATAAATAAAAATTTTAAAAAAAATCACTCCTTTTACTTTATAATCATTTTTCATTTTAATTGAAATTTTTAAATCCTCCTAAATCATTCACCTTTCTAGAACATGAATATATTATTTAATTGAATCAAACCTATGCTCAAAGAAGAGATGTGCCACTACAAAGGCTCTTCAAAAACAACATGCCATATGCTCTAAAAGTAACTCCAAAACAGGAGATGTGTAGGGTTCTGAAAATGAGTAGTTTTGGGAATTCCCTGGCGGTCCAGTGGTTAGGACTTGGCACTTTCACTGCCATGGCCCAGGTTCAATCCCTGGTCAGGGAACTAAGATCCCACAAGCCGCGCAGCATGGCCAAAAAAAAAAAAAGGGTAGTCTGAAGAGGATGACATTTATTTTCACAAGTTCCACGAAGTGTGTGAAAATTAGGCACAGGTTGCATATATCAACAAGCCCAAGTAATGAGTGGAAGAAACAGAAACATGCAGCTCAAGAAACAAAGTAGGGCCTTAAACTTTGAAACAAAAAAACATATTTAAGTTCATATATTACCTTTACCCATGGTATTAAATAAATAAATAAATAAATAAATATAGATAGATAAATAAGTAAAACTGTTATAAATTAAAGTATACCAAAAATAATAATAGCTAATATTTATTAAATACTTAGTATGCATTAGGCACTGCTCCAACTGCTTTACATGTTTTAATGAATTAATCATTTAGTCCTTACAACAATCCCATAAAAGAGGCCTGGTAATTATCCTTATTTTGTAGATGAAAAAACTAAAGCACAGGGCTTCCCTGGTGGCTCAGTGGTTGAGAATCTGCCTGCTAATGCAGGGGACACGGGTTCGAGCCCTGTTCTGGGAAGATCCCACATGCCACGGAGCAGCTGGGCCCGTGAGCCACAACTACTGAGCCTGCGCGTATGGAGCCTGTGCCCCGCAACGGGAGGGGCCGCGATAGTGAAAGGCCCGCGCACCGCGATGAAGAGTGGCCCCCGCTTGCCGCAACTAGAGAAAGCCCTCGCACGAACCGAAGACCCAACACAGCCAAAATAAATAAATAAATAAATAAAGTAGCTATTAAAAAAAAAAATGAGCAATGATAATTTCATTAAAAAAAAAAAAAAAAAAAACTAAAGCACAGGGAAAATTTCCACAAGGTCACAGAGCTTATATATCAGAGTCAGAAATTAAAACTCAGGCAGCCTGGCTCCAAAGTCTAGGGTCTAAATCCCATGCTATACTGTTGTCTCTAAATCAAAGAGGAATGGTCAACACAATGCACAGCTGCATCTAAAAACAATTCATATATATTCAGATCAGTACCCACATGTTTGTAAAGTTTTTACACATGATTTAATTTTTATCTTCACAGCTGTTCTGTGTCAATATATCCTGTCAATAGATTGGTTTACTTGGCATGAACTCAGATGATTAAATATATGGGGCCACAGACTATTCCATTTATCTGCTATCTTGGAAATGTGCCCTCTCTGTGTATCACCAGTGCCTAGTAGAGCGCCCGGCACAGGAATTCAATGTACATTTACTGAATACAGAACAATTAAAAGGGGTGGGGGGGGGGGGGCTGACCAGGGCTTCCCTGGTGGCGCAGTTGTTAAGAATCCGCCTGCGAATGCAGGGCACAAGGGTTCAAGCCCTGGTCCGGGAAGATCCCACACGCCACAGAGCAATGAAGCCCATGCGCCACAACTACTGAGCCTGCACTCTAGAGCTCGCGAGCCACAACTACGGACGCCCGCGTGCCTAGAGTCCGTGCTCCGCAACATAAGAAGCCAACACAATGAGAAGCCCACGCACGCAACGAAGAGTAGCCCCCCGCTCGCCGCAACTAGAGAAAGCACGCACGCAGCAAGGAAGACCCAACGCAGCCAAAAATAAATAAATAAAATAAAATAAATAAATATATTAAAAAAAAGAGGGGGGCTGGCCATCAGAACATGGTTAGATCAGTCCAGATTCATCATTACGGCTACTAGAAAAACACTCAACTGGCTTGGTTTACCAACAGTGATTCTTTAATATCCCTTTAGGTAGAAGAACAATATCATCTATTTTTAAATTAAATCTCAGTATCTCAGTACAATCTTAAAACACCCTTGAAGTTAGATGAAGTCTTGATGTACACACATAAACATAGAGAAAGATTAAGATGAAATCTTATTTTAAAAATGTAGCTTTGTTTGGTCTTCAGCTATATAATGAGTATGATATATTATGTGATCACATTAAAATATTTTCTTTTATTTAAAAATTGAGGGCTTCCCTGGTGGCGCAGTGGTTGAGAGTCCGCCTGCCAATGCAGGGGACACGGGTTCGATCCCTGGTCTGGGAAGATCCCACATGCCGCGGAGCAACTAAGCCCGTGAGCCACAACTACTGAGCCTGCGCGTCTGGAGCCTGTGCTCCGCAACAAGAGAGGCCGCGACAGTGAGAGGCCCGCGCACCGCGATGAAGTAGTGCGCTCAGGGAAAGCCCTCGCACAGAAACGAAGACCCAACACAGCCAAAAATAAATAAATAAATAAATAAATTTAAAAAAATAAATAAATAAATAAAAAATAAAAAATAAAAATTGAAGGAAATTCCTATTAAATTTTAATAATGGAAAATAATATAGTCTAGTTTTTTCTTTGTAAGTGTAAGAATTATATAACTATGAACACTGAAGGATATGTTGGCTTGAATTACAAATAAAACAGCAATACTGCCAGGTACTGTGTAATAACACATATACTATCTGTTATTTATTTCTGTATACCTCAAAGCAGTGCCAGAATTTCAAAGTTCTGATTGAATTCAACTGACTGGTACATATCCACAATATAGTTTTAGCTAGCTTTGATCTGATAATTGAATATTCCTAAACTAAATTATATTTATTATATATTTTTAAAAATTATAAGTTATTTTGCTTTTTCTAATCTAAGAGTTTTTTGGGTTTTTAAAAATATTTTATTTATTTATTTAATTTGGTTGCACCGGGTCTTATTTGTGGCATGCAAACTCTTAGTTGCAGCATGCATGTGGGATCTAGTTTCCTGACCAGGGATCAAACCCAGGCCCCCTGCACTGGGAGCTCGCAGTATAACCACTGCACCACCAGGGAAGTCCCTAAGAGTTTTTTTTTAATTGAAGTATAGTTGATCATTTTTTTAAAAAATGAAACACCTATTTCAGCTTTCATGAAGTACAGCCATAAGGATACATTTTAGATTCTGTAAATTTTCGCACAGTACTTAGAAAACTGGTATATGTAGCATCTGAATCATCGTGTGAAGCTCATTCCTTCACTTCTAGAAACTAGCATCAGAGTCAAATCAAAATAGACTGTTTGAAGAATGAATTTAATCAATATTATGTTCAAATAATCCTATGAAATTACATCTCAGCAAAGTCAAGAATATGAAAGACATTGAGAGAATGAATTTATCATTCAAAACCTTACAAATAAGGGAAACTCCTCTGTTAAAACACTGATTATTTCTCTTCACTTCAACATTATATTTTCCAGAAGAGATATATGACTACACTAACACCTAAAATAAATAATCCCTTAATAGTTTAAATGTTTATTTTAAAAATTACACTTTTCTAGAAAAAGTGCTTAAGTAATACTTAAGCAGTGCTAAGAGTAACTAAGTTTCTTAAAAGGGTTCTCTTCTTTTAAAAAATTCTCAGGCTTTACTTTTCTTCCTAAAAAAAAAAAAATACACCAACTTAGAATATTTTTAACACATTCTCAGATTATATAATCATTCTAACCTTAATTTAAGTTATTCAACAAGAATGTTTCATTTTTGTTCCACAACTACATGAGAAATAAGAGGAAAAGCATTAAAATATGAAAATGATATATAATACAAAACATTCCATCAGACATCCTTTCAACAAAATAACTCTCAACATCTTGGATGCAAATTTTTCTGAACTGAGTAGTTAAAAAAGCATGTGTTAAAAGAAAAAAACAGGGGCTTCCCTGGTGGCGCAGTGGTTGAGAATCTGCCTGCCAATGCAGGGCACACGGGTTCGAGCCCTGGTCTGGGAAGATCCCACATGCCACGGAGCAACTGGGCCCGTGAGCCACAATTACTGAGCCTGCGCGTCTGGAGCCTGTGCTCCGCAACAAGAGAGGCCGTGATGGTGAGAGGCCCGCGCACCGCGATGAAGAGTGGTCCCCACTTGCCACAACTAGAGAAAGCCCTCGCACAGAAACGAAGACCCAACACAGCCATAAATAAATAAATAAATAAATAAATAAATAAAAAATAATGATATTGCCTGATAAATTCTTGTTCAATAATTGGGATAAATATTTAGGAGTTGTTTGTAAAAAAAAAAAAAAAAAGAAAAAGAAAAAAACATGTTAAAAGAAATGAACAATCTACCAATAAGGAAAAAAAGGAACACAATTAAAAATAATGTTTCCATTTCTACCCACTTTAGTGTGTTTCTACTCACAACACAATAAACCAATAAAGAAAACTTTGATTTTTTTTTTTAAGGTGCTAAGGGGGGTGGTGCAGCTGAGATGAACTACATGTACAGTTTCTTCTAAGCTGTTCATCAGTAGTTAACAAGTGACAAACACCATTAAAATTCACGACATAGTGTTAGCTTTCAACCATCTCAAACTGTTTAGGGACCTCATTTTTGTTGAAGGGAATTCTTTCTTGTGGGAAGAAATAGTCGCAGAACTTCCTTGGTGGCACAGTGCTTAAGAATCCGCCTGCCAATGCAGGGGACACGGGTTCGAGCCCAGGTCCGGGAAGATCCCACATGCCGCGGAGCAACTAAGTCTGTGCACCACAACTACTGAGCCTGCGCTCTAGAGCCTGATAGCCACAACTACTGAGCCCGTGTCCCACAACTACTGAAGCCCACACGCCTGGAGCCCATGCTCCGCAACAAGAGAAGCCACCTCGATGAGAGGCCAATGCACCGCAACGAAGAGTAGCCCCCCGCTCGCCGCAAGTAGAGGAAGCCCACATGCAGCAACAAAGACCCAACGCAGCCAAAAATAAATAAATAAAATAAATATATTTTTTTTAAAAAGGAAAGAAAGTCCCTCGTGCAACTCTATGTTCATGTTAAAACTAGTAAGACGGTTTTCTGTTGGAAAATTCAATCGTACCATATGGCAACTAACAGTCTCCATTTGTAAAAGAAAAAAAAAAGCTTCCCCAGATAGAAAAACCTTGAATCAAATTCCAACACTTAAGTTGAAATGATGACTTTCTCTATTTCCTGAAACTGTTGTAGTACCCAAGAGCAATTAAGCCGTTGGTTGGATTCAGAGCATACTGATATAAATGATAAACATAAGGACACTCAAGTTCCTCCTCTCAGTTAACTTTGAAAAGGAAAACCTCACAACTAGGTGTAAGAAATTGAGGAAAGCGTTAAAAATGTGATATTTCTCCTCACTTAAAAAAACTATCAAAAATAATATATTTTAAATTATACATCTAAAGGAAATGACTATATATATCATATTTATCTCATTTCAGATGATGGGAAATTGTAATACAAATTTCAAAACCTTTAGGTAATACAGAACTTTCTGTGATGATAGAAATATTCCATATCTGAGCTGTTCAAAACAGGGGCTACTAGCCACAAGTGGCTACTGAGCACTTAAAATTTGGCTAGTGGGGGGAGAGAAGGACTGGGAATTTGGGATTAGCAGATGCAAACTATTATATATAGGATGGATAAACAACAAGGTCATACTGTTTAGCACAGGGAACTATATTCAATATCCAGTGATAAACCATAATGGAAAAGAATATGAAAAAGAATATATGTATATGTATAACTGAGTCACTTTGCTATAGAGCAGAAATTAAACACAACATTGAAAATCAACTATACTTCAATAAAAATTTTTTAAAAAATTTGGCTAGTGGGAATAAGGAACTGAATTTTAAATGATAGCTAATTAAATTAATTTAAATTTAACCACATATGCAGCTCTAAGGAACTGGAGGGAAATATTTATACCTTAAATTCTGATTCAAAGAGTAAAAATCCTGTAGATGGGCAGATACATAGTTGCTTCTGAAACATATTTATTTTAAAAAAATTCTTGTGATTTACGTAGAGGAAAATACCAAAACACAACATAAAAATGTTGCTGCATTTGTGGGAATCAAATTTTCTATACTCACCTTCTAGAGAGGACTAGAATATTGGTTTGTAAGTTGGCTCCATGTTGTAATTTCTTAGGGCACTTCCAAAAATAAGGATGTCTGGGTCTTACCCCCAAAGATTCTGGTTTAATTGGTCTGAATTGAGTCCTGGGCATAAAGATTTTTAAAACCTACCCAGGTGATTCTAACATGCAGCCAGAGTATCACTAAACTAGAAAGAAAATAAACTGTTAAGTACAGATGCAGTGTGCAACTAAAGACATTTCTTTGCTGGTAGGCAAAGAGGGCCTTCCAACAACACAGATTCAAGTCAAAACCCCTGAGGGCTATTGTGAGTTACATGTTCTAAACATTCAGGAATGATTTGGGTGTACAATCATAAGTTTTTGCTATTATTGAATGTTATTCAATTACGTAAAAGAGATTAGAAAGGAAGGAAATAAACTAAATACTGAGTGTCAATTTGCACTTGCCACTTTTGCTTATATTATTTAATTTCATCCCCAACATACCTTGGGAAGTAGATATTATTAAATTATTTACAGATGTGGAAAGTAAATTTAAAGATGTTCTCTAGGATTTGGACACATGTTTCTCTGACAGTAAAGCCCACATTCTTTATACTACAGCAGAATTCTCTCTGAGGAAGTTTGTTTCAATAAATTTTCATACTGGAACCAAAGAAAAATAAAGAAAAAGCAGGATTCAGTGGTGGAGCACAGGATAAGGCAAACACGCTTAAACAGGTGCTTAAACCAGTTCCTGTATTTCCTAAGCACCTGATAGCAAACCCGGGGAAAAACATGTTCGTCTGTGGTTCAAATCTACAGCAGCCTCAACACTAGACCATTTAGAAGTTACTGCCTTTCTATCCTAAGAAGTTAAATAATTGGTCTCCTACTGCCTCACAAGCTATTAGCTATAGTCATACATTCTTCATACAGGATAGAACAGGATGCTTATTCACAGTGACTGACACTAAACAAGAATAAGACAAGGGTCTTAAAGATGTTTTCATTTTGCCCCCTAGACTCACAGGATTACTGGAATTACTCCTCGTGGAGCAGTTTACAGACCACAGTTTTGATGTGACATGCTTACAGTGACTATGTAACTTTAACTTAGATCACTGATGTTCTATATTAATTACTCATTAAAAGCTTTTTAAATCCAGTTCCTGGGTTGTTCAACCCACCTTAATTTTCAAATTAAGAAAAGTTGTCAGTGGAAAAAATTGGAAATCCAGAGCAACAGACCCTCACCCTTCCCATCAGCACTAATCCTTCTATTCTGAGACCCAATATCCTGTCTCCTTTTTCAGGCTCCAGCAGTGTAAAGGGACATTAACTCAAATGAGTCACACTTGGTTACATCAGAGGCCTGAGAGGAGAAAACCTTCAACTTTCTATTCTAAGTAATGGCACAGACTTCTCCCAAAGCATATTCCAAAATAAGAAAATGTTGACAGGACTAACTCCTAAATGCACAGGCTTGGAGTATGGCAGTGTTTCCTTTCGATTTCAATTGGTATTAATTACAATTTAATTATACCACAAAAAACGTTTTGTAGTTTATTTAAAAATTACAAACTCTTGTCAAAAAAAAGAGAGACCATTGTAAAGCATTTATACTCCAATAGAGATGTTAAAAAAAAAAAAAGAGGAAGAAGCTGTAGCAACTTATTCTTAGTAGTCCCTTTCTCTAGCTCATTTGGAATGGGCAATAAGATGAGCTGGAAAAATACATACTCAATTGATATAAGGGAAGCTACAATGCCCCTCATCCAATCCCTGACCTATTAAAAGCAGAATAAAGCAAGGATTTGACCTGTTTTTCTTAATAAAAAAATACATAAATTCCATTCATTTCAAGATTGATACCTATCATCTACCACAAACAATTAGCCAGGGCTTCCCTGGTGGCGCAGTGGTTAAGAATCCGCCTGCCAATGCAAGGGACACGGGTTCGAGCCCTGGCCCGGGAAGATCCCACATGCCACGGAGCAACTAAGCCCGTGCGCCACAGCTACTGAGCCTGCGCTCTAGAGCCCGCGAGCCACAACTACTGAGCCCACGTACCACAACTACTGAAGCCTGCGCGCCTAGAGCCCGTGGTCTGCAACAAGAGAAGCCACGACAATGAGAAGCCTGAGCACCGCAACGAAGTGGGGGAGTAGCCCCCACTCACTGCAACTAGAAGACAGCCGGCGCACAGCAACGAAGACCCAACACAGCCGAAAATAAATAAATAAATAAATAAATTTATTAAAAAAAAAAAAAACAGCCAATTCTCACATTCACTTCCTGCATTTGAGGCATGCTTCCAGAAAAACATAATGTAAGTTTTACAACTTTTGACCCCACCATAATATCAAAATCCATCCTTGCAACTGACACTGGTTTTAATGGTTTGTGTATGTGTGTTTCTTGTGACATAAGCTATTTATAAATATTTTCAGATGCTGGTAATCACCCTCCGAAAAACAGCAGGCTTTACATGCAAGTAAAAGTTTTGGTGGGACAAGTGTAAATTCAAACCTACATAATAGATTTTTCAAAAAAGTTATTGTATCAACTATATTCCAATAAAAATTAAATAAATAAAATTTTTAAAAAGTTCATGTAAAAGTGAAACACACTTCAAATTAGTTCCTTTTCTTAATAACTAACCCTAGATATTTTTTCTATTTTTAATTCCAGCTTCCATCCTACCATCTCCCCGACACATACTTCCACAAGGCCTCTAGAACAAAGTTAGAATACAAAGTTATTATGAAGAAAGTATAATAAACTTAAGATTGGACAATAAAGCAGTCAATTCGCCTCTGTACTAATTTACTGAATCAATACATGCATGAACTTAATAAATAATGCTAATGATATTAACATAAGAAATAATTTGTATCATAGCACCAACACAAACAACCAATGAGCAGGAAGCAAGTTTTCATGTTGACCCTCCCAACCCAGTCAACAAGAATTTGGGAAAATACCAACGCTTGTTTCATAATACAACGACTTCCATTTTTTCCCCATCTTTTAGTAAACTCTGTAGATCTAAATTTTAAAATCTTTCTAATTAGTTACCTGCACTCTTCAACCCACAGATCAGGTGTCCTACATTTCGTTTAGGTCTCCGCCTTGAAAACAAACCCGATTGCCCCATTTTCTGAGAGGTAAACTCAGTTCCAGGCAGCTCCCCATTAAGTCACCGCGTTTGCTTTTTCAAAGATGCAATTAAACGAAACTGACACAAGGCTGTCCAAGAGATTAGTTGGAAGTGTGTGGAGGTGTCGATCATGTATGTGTAAGGCCATTGAAAACTGTATTGCTGTTAATCTATTTTAGTGGTAATATTTCTCCCCCTTCCCCCTTCTCCAATATATTCACAACAGAGGGAAATTAAACTTTGTAAAAACTTTCTTGCCTCTACCAAACTTTAGCTTTCCGGCTTTCGGTACTACAGTATCTTGTAATGGGTAAAGGCGAGGGGGAGAGGGGTGGTTAGCTCCACTCAGAGAAAAGCAATAAAAGAGCTTGCATCAGGCAGTGTCTCTCCCTCTGCCCCCTCTTCCCTACCACCCAACCCCCTCTTCTCCGAGCCCTTACATATACACATTCTTCTCGGCGGCCTCTAACCACACCATGTCCACAATCATTTACAGAAATTAGAAACAGACTCTGGGAGCCCTTTCCTTAGCACGCACAGAGCAGAGATGTAGTAGCATGATGGGGCAATGTCACTCTCTATTACCCCACAATCTCTTACCCCCTCTGGGGTTTAATTCCCGAGAATCCGACTTTCCTCCGCGGAGAAGGTGGATCTACCTAACTCACAATAAAACATCATCTCATCCCTCCCCACCCCGGTAACCCCACCCCCACCTAACACACCAAAACACTCCAACCAAAAAAAGTTCCTTCCACCAGGGCAGCAGGGTTGATTTTAGGGGCTGGGGCAAAAGCAGAGAGAGGAGGAAGAGAGCGAGCTTGGTGCACTTTGTTGGGCACTTTCCGCACATGCAGTCCAGAGCCCAAGGCAGCTCTCGTCCTTACCCGCTCTTCCGGAGACCCGGTCCTACTACTGGAGCGCGGGACGAGGGCTGCGGGGACGCGGCGTCGGGGTGGGCAGCCGGCAGCCCCCGCGGGCGCCGAGAGCCTCCACCTCTTCTTCCCCAAGCGGCTGCGAGCGTGGGCCGAAGGAGCTGGAGAAGGAGCCTGGGGAGGGGGAAAAGAGCAGCAGCATCTCCTCCTCCTCCACGCCTCCGAAACGCCCCTCCAGCCGCGACCCCGGCCGACCGCCTGACCCTCGAGCGCTCGCGCACCCTTCCCGGCCCTCTGCTGCCTCGTACGCCTCCAAGGGCTTCGCCAAACCCTCTGGTGCGGAACGGCTCAACTCCTGCAGCCGGCTCCGAGCGCTGCCGAGGCGGCAGAGGCGGACCGGGAAGCCAGGGAGTGCTGCTCGCCAGCAAGAAGGTCTCTAGGGGTTGTAATCCTGGTGTGTCACCTTCGCCGCGCCGCGGCTGCCGGAGCTACTCGCTCCACTCCGGCTACACCTCAGGCGTCCGCACCGGCTCCGCCCAGTTCCTGTCAATCAACCCTCCCCGGATTCCCGGAGCACAGCGGATCTCCGACCCCGCCATCCCCTCGGCCTCATTGGCCCGACGGCCCTCCAGCCCCGCCCCCTCCCTAGGGACAAGGTCGCCGGGGAGACAGGCGCCCAGGTTCCCATGACAACCGGAATCTTGGGCCTGGCTTTTCGCGTTCTTCTGGCTTGCCAGACGCTCAGGTTGATGGCCTGGCAGCGAAGTTCGTAGCCACTGCGGGGTGGGCTCCTAATTTCTGGCCAAGTTGAAAATGCAGCCGCCCGCCCCCACGCTTCCAACTTCAGAAACAGAACCTTGTGGCCCAGCGGAGTACGAGGGAGAGTGAAAAATGCCCTGCTCTTCCCCTGTCAATCGAAATAACCCCTCCCCCCCCCTTGCCCTCCCTTGCCTCCAGCCTTGTTTCCATATTCCCACCGGGCGGATTTGGGCTTTGAAAGGGTGAGGAGAAGAAGAATGAGAGAAAGAGCAGGGCTGTGCCAGCTCCCTGCAGCAATGTAGCGACTAGGAAATGGCGGGGTCAATGAAAACATCTCAGTGAGTCTTCGCACAGTTGTAAAGTGATCTTCAAAGGTGTGGTGGCAACACTTGGTCAACCCCAAATGCCCTCAGGAAAACTCACATTCTCATATTTGTAAAAAAAAAAAAAAAGTATATAAATTCTTGTAATTTTCCTTCTGAAGCTCAGATAATCCTAAAGTTAAAAAAAAAATAAGTAAAATGTTTGACAAAATGGAATAAAATAAAGGCATCCATTTTTCTATAGGACTACACATTACAACTTGGCAGAAGTATATCCTAGCAGCTATGACCCTCCTGCAAGCTAAAAGATTTGGGTTTCAACAATTTACAAGGAAGTCTTACTTGAGCGAATGGTATCTTGTCATTTGAGTTTCAAAAGTTTGGGTTTATTCTCAGAAGTATGAGGTAAACCTGGTACAAGGGGACCTGGGAGTTTAAATTTAGTCTTGGACCCCTAATGTTGAGCCCTAGGTGAAACTTAACTTCATGGCTGGTTCCAAAATGGAATCTGAGGCAAAGTTAGAGCTACAACCCTAGCCCCTGAGGCTGCTGTACACATATGATGAATGAGGGAATTAATAGTAATGGTTTACCTTTGGCGAGCCTTGAGTTTTCTTTATCTCATTTACTAAATGAGTATCTGTGATGGATGTGTTCAGTCAAATATGCCTTGCAAATGTGCACTGAATGTGATTACTCACAGCGCTAAACAATAGAAAATGCACAGCAGAATTTTAAGATAAGGGTCCTGCCCTCAAGGAGATAACCACAGAGCCTAAGAAAGAAAACTAGCATTCTTGAAACAATTTGAGATTATAGTTAGAATGTGCAGCCAAACACTGAGTGCAGTAGTCAATGAGAGAAAGTCTGTGGTATGTAGAAAGGGCTGGATTAGTCAGATTAAGGAGGAAAGGAATTTAAACTGGGCTTTGAAGGGTAGGGAGTGGGATGAAGGAAGCAAAGATGAAGAAAGACATTTGAAGGAAACAAAGTAAAACCAAAGTGCAGCAGCAGGAATAGAGTGGTGAGAGTAAATAACAGTGAGATCAGCCAAGTTGAACTAGAGACAGAAATGAAGGATTGGAGCCCTTTCCCCAGCCTTTCCCCATTTTCTGAAATAGTTTTTAAATGTTCTGGTTGAAGTATCGGGGTGGTAAGGTAGAGAGGGAGAGGTAGTTTAGTGAGAATAAAAACCTTCATGGAACATCTGCCTCTGTTTGCCACTGAAAGAAAGTTCATGTATTTATTAGAAAGAAAAGCAACATCCATAATACCTGGAATAACTTGTGAATTCATGTCAGAAAGAAAGTATAAAGAGTATAGTGTTGGAAATTTTCACAAAAGTAGACAAACCACAGTGTTGTGAGCATTTTTCCTTTTTTTTCTCTCGCATTAAGACCATTTCAGGTGATTGCCCTCAAGCCTTCTTCACCAGTAATCCTGTTTTGTATGAGCTGAAAGGCTGGTTTTAAAATAAATGGCTGTGATACCAAAATCTGATAAAGAGTACACAAAAGAGATATCTATAGGTTAACCTCCTTTTGGATATAATATAAAATTAAAATACAATATTAACAATAGAAACTAGAACTACATTACAAATGATATGCCAAAGTTAAGAGGAATTATGCCAGGTATATAAGAATAATTCAATAATAAAAAACTTATTCATATAGTTGACTATATTAATAAGTCAAAGGAGAAAAGCTGGATGTGTCTTAATTGATATTGAAAAGGATTTTGTAAAATCCAGCATCATTCCTTAATAAAAATTTTTAAACAATGTATATTTTATATCAAAGCCAGAAACTTGCTGAATAATGAAACACTGTACCTATTCCTGCTGAAGTCAGGAACAAGACCATGAATGCCCACCATCACACCATGTAAGGCAATGACAGCCAATGAAATTAGATATGGAATACAAACAAGAAATTAAATACTGAAAATGTTAGTATTGTCATCTGTTTGCAAATTATATGAAAACTCCAGGGATCAATAGAAAACCTTTTAGAAGCAATAAAAGATGAGTTAGAGTAACATTTTACATTTTGGTAGACAAAACCAAGAAGTGGTACAAGTTACAGTCATCCTAATACAGATGGAAAGTTTGATAGTGCGCTCTGTTTCTTCACACCCTCACCAACACAGTATCATCAAACTTTCTGATCTTTGCCAGTCTAATACATACAAAATGCTACCACATTACAGCTATAATTTCCATTCTCTTATGAGCATCTTTTTATATGCTTACAAGCCATTCTATTTTTTGTTATCAAAAAATATTATCCCATGTTTTCTTCTAGAACTTTTATAGCCTTCACAGTTTATTCTTTGATCCATATGGAATTTATTTTGGTGGCAGCAGCAGCTATCCATTTGTCCCTCAAAACCTTAAAAGAATTTGTAAATTTTACTACATAACATGTAAAGCTTCCATAGAGTAATAAAATGACAATGAATAAGAAATTTACAAAAGAAGAAATTCAGAAAAGCAATGAATATTTAAAAATAAAACAACTGTATAAATAAAAATTAAAACAAAATGAGATATTTATAACTATCAAATTAGAAAAATACTATCAAATTAGAAAAATACTATCAAATTAGAAAAATACTTTTAAAGACATATCTGATATTGGTGAAAATATGTGAAATAGATATTGTCTCATCATTGTTGGTAGGATTATAAGTTGGCTTATTCCATTTGGGAGTGCAACTGCAGTGTCTTTCATAATTTATAATTTTTTAAAATTAATTAATTAATTAATTTATTTATTTTTGGCTGTGTTGGGTCTTCGTTTCTGTGTGAGGGCTTTCTCCAGTTGCGGCGAGCGGGGGCCACTCTTCATCGCGGTGCGCGGGCCTTTCCCTATCGTGGCCTCTCTTGTTGCAGAACACAGGCTCCAGACGCACAGGCTCAGTAATTGTGGTTCACGGACCCAGTTGCTCCGTGGCATGTGGGATCTTCTCAGACCAGGGCTTGAACCCGTGTCCCCTGCACTGGCAGGCAGATTCTCAACCACTGCACCACCAGGGAAGCCCAATTTATAATGTTTATATCCTTTAACTTACTCCATTTTGGAAATTTATCCTATAGAAATATTTATACACATGACCAGAGATATGATCAAGAATATTCTTTGCAGTATTGTTGATAGTCATAAAATTAAAAACAACTGGAGAGGGTGTGGAGAAAAGGGAACCCTCTTGCACTGTTGGTGGGAATGTAAATTGATACAACCACTATGGAGAACAGTATGGAGGTTCCTTAAAAAACTAAAAATAGAATTACCATAGGACCCAGCAATCCCACTACTGGGCATATACCCAGAGAAAACCATAATTCAAAAAGACACGTGCACCCCAATGTTCATTGCAGCACTATTTACAATAGCCAGGACACAGAAGCAACCTAAATGCCTATCAGCAGAAAAATGGATAGAGAAGATGTGGTACATATATACAATGGAATATTACTCAGCCATAAAAAGGAATGAAATTGGGTCATTTGTAGAGACATGGATGGACCTGGAGACTGTCATACAGACTGAAGTAAGTCAGAAAGAGAAAAACAAATATTGTATATTAACACATATATGTGGAATCTAGAAAAATGGTGCAGATGAACCAGTTTGCAAGGCAGAAATATAGACACAGATGTAAAGAACAAACGTATGGACACCAAGCAGGGAGAGTGGGGGTGGGTGGGTGGTGGGATGAATTGGGAAATTGGGATTGACATGCATACACTAATATGTATAAAATAGATTAATAAGAACCTGCTGTATAAAAAATAAATAAATAAAATTAAAAACAAAGTAAATGTCCATAATGGCGGATTGCTTAAATCAGCTATGGTCACCCACATATATTACCTAGTGACAAAATCAAGTGGCCATACAGAATGATCTGATTCCTGTTCAAAAGTACTTTTATCTATGTATATGACGATATTTATACTGTTAACAGCGGTTTCTATGAGGATTTTTATTTAAAATCTTCACAACAAGCATGTTTACTTTTGGTTTTTGTTTTTTTTTAATTCACAATCCATTTCTTTTATTTATTTATTTGTTTCTTTGTTTGTTTATTTATTTATTTATTTATGGCTGCTTGGGTCTTCGTTGCTGGGTGTGGGCTTTCTCTAGTAGCTGTGGCGAGCGGGAGCTACTCTTCATTGTGGTGCGCACGCAGGCTTCTCACTGAGGTGGTTTCTTGTGTTGTGGAGCACGGGCTCTAGTTGTGTGGGCTACAGTAGTTGTGGCACACGGGCTCAGTAGTTGTGGCTTTCAGGCTCTAGACCGCAGGCTCAGTAGTTGTGGTGCACAGGCTTAGTTGCTCCACGGCATTTGGGATCTTCCCGGACCAGGGCTCGAACCCGTGTCCACTGCATTGGCAGGTGGATTCTTAACCACTGTGCCACCAGGGAAGTCTCTTGTTTACTTTTGCATAAAAAGCCAAGGGGGTTAAAAGACAAACTGCCAGCTGGAAAATAAATTAGTCATGGGGATGTAGCGTACAGCAAAGGGACTATAGTTAATAATACTCTATTGTACATTTGAAAGTTGCTAAGAGAGTAGATCTTAAAAGTTTTCATCATGAGAAAAAAATTTTTGTAAATTAATTAAATTTAAATTAAATTAAAAATTCAGGGACTTCCCTGGGGGTGCCTCAAAGGTTGAAATGAATTCTAGGCTAATCTAAATCTGTGAATAGCAGTCTTTTTCCAGCTGGCTTCTTATGTTCATCTGAATATAAAATATTTGTATTCTGGCTTGTACTAACTATGCTAGTGTTTTTTTCCACCTTTAAGCCCAGAAACATATTATCCTTTCTTGCTTACAGAATAAGGACTGTGATGGGAACTTTGCCCAGGTGAGAATCAGAAGCAAGATAAGTAATCCACCAAAACATGAGCAGGTAATTGGAGCACAAACTCTGACAGTGCTTAAGGAAGACTTTGTGAGGCAGTACTAACACTTCCAAGTGAACCAAGAATTAGCTAGGGAAAAAATGCAGCAATGGAAACCAGATAGGACTACAGTTACCCTCAGGTCCATTGAATAAGCAGGCTATTTTCTTTTGGTGGTAGCTGAACTCTCTTTAAAATGTGAGAATTCCCCTAGGATGTAGAGTTACATGACAGCAATGGCAAAGATAACTCTAAACATTGGGAGGCAGCCTTGTAGCTCAGTACACTGAAAGAGCACAGCATTTGCACTCAGAAGACCTAAGTACAAATCTTGGCAAGTCACCTAACTTCTTTGAGCATCATTTTCCTCTTTTATAAAGTGAAGGAAATAAGAATAGCTGATATGTTCCACGTATAATAGCCTGTAATGTTCTTTCAATATTCAATAGGATTACATGAAATCCGCGTATGAAAACGATTTGTGAACTTTAAAGCACTGTTTTAAAAAATCAAATAACAGCAATAACCAAAGCTGTACAGATTTTTGGAATTAGTGTTTTAGTCTAAACGAGAAAGAAATTTTAAATCTCTTTCACTCTGAAGACGAACTTTAGAAAATATTTACTAGGTGCCAGGGCTAGCCAGTCCTATGAAATGTTAAGTCAGAAAAATTTAATTGTGGTGCTTCTGTATTTTCTGCTTTTCTTTGCCAGCCAGATTCTTGGCTCTTTTCCAATTTCCCCCTACTGGCCCCAAACTGACCAGGGCTTATTAGTTAATCTGATTAGGGCTAGCACCTTGTTAGGTTAAAAGCATTCATCCTACTCCTGCTTGATTTGCCAAGTGCTCTACCTGACTCAAAATATTTCTCTCCCCTCAATGCCTCAGTTGGTAATTCTCACTTTTAGTCACTAATGAGTTAAACTACAAGGTGTTAACTTTAAAAGTTTGAAGTTTTACCTTCAAAAGTTCGAAGCTTTACCTTCCAGCTTTCTCTGTTTGCATATTAGTATGATTGATTTATCAGATTAGGTAGTTGTCACTTTAAACCCGGAGGGCGAGAGATACTGGAGAGGTAAATTTTAATTAATGAAGGGGAAGGAGGAATGAGGGGAAGCTAGTTTCATTATGAGTGGAAAAGAAAGAATGAGAGAAAGGAATTTGGTGGGGAAGAGGTATGTGGTATGAGGGTGGCCCTTAGGGCTGATGATACCAAGGGAGGGGATTAGAGAAGTATATGTAGTACTAAAGGGGTGTGACACTGAAGTCAAACTGCCTAATTCACAATTTTTTCTAGGGCTGGTCCTGTCTGACTCATTTCTACTACTTGTCCTGGCAAGTTATGTAACCGCCTCTTCACTTTGGTTGACGGGAGTATGGCAAATAAGCACAGCCCTTCTGCTTTTTGAAACTTAGCCATGTCTTAACATACACAAAGTAATTTAATGTGAATATGCTGTCATCTAAATCTGACCTATTCGGACTTGCCTTAGGGTTCATGACTGTTAATCTTGATTTTTTTGTGTGTTCCCAGAAATGGAAACCAAACCAGAAGTTAAGCTTTCTAGTTTATGTTTTGTCTTAAAGAGGGTGATTTTACACTGTCTGATGAGAGTGAGCTACTGCACAAGAAAAGGCTTTGTTAGGTGGAATTGGAATGTTTAATAAAATAAAGGATCATTTTGTAAAAAATTTCTCAAAAGTTGATTGCCTTGATTTTTGCATTCTCCCCTGTAATGTCTAAAAGAAAACTTAGGAGGAAAATGGTCTTATTTATGGAAACTGGTTATCAGTTTAGGGCCAAATCCAGGCTTATGATATCATATAAATGGGAGAAATGTTGAACCTGCCACACTTTACAACCACATGAAGAGAGGAAATTTGTCTTGGAGAACTGAAGCTAAGCAGTCCTTTGGTTCATCTAAAAAGTTAAAGTAGGAACTGTAAAAAATTATACATATATAACTTAGGCATTTTACTTTTACTAAAAACCTGTCATTATGCATTCATTAGCAAATCTTTTGTTGCTGGGTCAAGGCCTTTCTGACCATGAATCTGCTGTTTAGAGTTCCAGGTTGTCTTTTTTACATAAACCCTTCTCAAATGCAAAATCTACAATTTTATGTTTTGTTTTTTGTTAAAGGAAACGTAGAACCTAAGGATACTCATGAAATAATATGACTTAGAGTATTTCTATATTTGTACAATATATTCCAGTTTTCTTTTTTAATTAATTAATTAATTTATTTATTTATTTTGGCTGTGTTGGGTCTTCGTTTCTGTATATTCCAGTTTTCTTGCTTCTGGTAATTTGTGGCAGTAATTTGTCTTTCTTTTTTTTTTATTGTTTATAATTATTTATTTTTGTTTTGTTTTATTATATTTTTTACCTTCTTTTAAGGATGGGTATTCTTATTTCTGTAAACATGTCATTTCAATTTTCATGGGATTTGCATCAAATCTGTAGACTGCTTTGAATAGTATGGACATTTTAATTTTTTAATGCCTTCCAATCCATGAACATGAGATGTCTTTCCACTTATTTGAATCTTCTTTATTTCTTTCAGCAATGTTTCAAACTCCTTTCTGTAGCATTCAACTTTTTAAAATTGTTGTAAAATATACATAACATAAAATTTACCACTTTCAACTTCATTTTCAATAGGAAAAATATCTTTTACACTTATACTTAATAAAGTATATAAAATTTAAATTACCTAATTACATTAGCAAGAATAACTAACGTTAAGAGTTTGGAAAACTAAAACAATTGATTTTTATGTAAGCTTCATAAGGGCAGGATTTTTGTCTGTTTTATTCACTCCTGTGTCCCTAACTGCTAGAACGATGCCTGTCACATAGTAGGTACTCAGACACTATTAAGGGAATGAATGAATGGCTCTTGGTAGTTGTAACAGCTAGAGGAAGGATAAATGTGTGTATACAATGATATAGCTCATTAGTAAACCTTCAAAGGCCACAGACCTCAGTCTGTGTGTCTTACAGAGGGAATGGAGAACATTAATCTCATGGTTTGACTAAGTGAAGGTCATTTAATAGCACTTCTATTTTACTTTGAAAAATTCCCGTGTAATGCTGAGCACAGTATCTTATACACAATGTCTTCAGAAAATATTAATCTTTGTTGATTGTTGGTTGATATCATTCTACTGAGGGAGGGAGAGAGGAAAAGGGAGAAGGGCAAATAGAAGAGATTAATATTGCATATAGTGGGAGGGAGACGCAAGAGGGAGGAGATATGGGGATATGTATATATGTATAGCTAATTCACTTTGTTATACAGCAGAAACTAACACACCATTATAAAGCAATTATACTCCAATAAAGATGTTAAAAAAATAATAATAATATTGCATATATAGTCTTGGAGTGTGGAGAGGGAAAGAGACTTTTCTACTCTCTCAAAACAGTTGCTAAACTTTGCCATTAATATGAACTCAAAGAAGAATGAACTTTATTGCCTTTGATAAGAGAATATACTCCAATTACTCAGGTTTCAATAAGCATTCTCTTGCTTCATTGTACTTTGAATGATCTTCCTTTCCCTTGTCCAGTTCTCTTAATGGGAAGTCTTCTCAGTACCACCAATGGCGATTTGAATTAGATGAAAAGTTAAAGTATCTGTTAGCTAACAACCTGTTAGCCAAAAATCATTCTTTAAAACTCTTACCAGCTTGGGGTATGGACTGGATTCCAGTTACATTAATAGTACAAATTTAGCCCCTTCTGCTCCCACAGGGCCCCCAGACTCCTGAAAACGTCTCACCTACTTCCCATATTTCCAGGATTCCGCAAGAGATAGTTCATATGTGCTCTGTAATGTTTGTCTTTGTTCTTTTCCTCAAACCTTCTCCTGAACATGCCTGAGCATCACTTGCAGTAGGGAGCTTGCTGCTTCCACTGCTGCTGATATCTCCAGAAGAGAATCCATTCTGGTGTCAAGGGGATTATCTCTCAGTGCTCCCAAAGCTGCTCACCAATGAACAAGAGCTGGTCTGGGCTCAACTGCAGAAGCAAGGCCACCATCGTGCCATACTTCGTCACTTGGTTCTTGAAGCAGCATTGCTTATGTTCATTATATCACAAGGTCTCTGATGAAATTAACTACTTTATGTGGATGGGGGCAAAGGGAGGTAGTCACCATGCCATGCCTTTCCCTTTACTGTCATCACCCTACACATACATGCACTCACACACATACTACTCTTTCCCTTCAACCAAAAGTAAAAGCACTTCTGTGCATAAACTCATTCAAATAGACGCTTTGAGAGATCCCCAGCCCTCCCTTTCAGCAAACAGCCAGACTCTGATAATCAAAATACTGCAGGAGGATTCGATGAGGATCAGTATCATTCTCTTTAATTAAGATAAGAGAGCTGTCTTATAGTTAAAGCCTAGTCATTAATTTTGGGCATCTGACCATGTTTTTCTCCATAAAATATGAACTCTTTGAGGGTAGTGCATCAAAAATCAATTGGCTCCAAGTAATAGAATATCTGATAAGAAGTGGCTTAAACAAAAAGGGTTATTTTTCTCACATAAGAAACCAGGTGGTAGGCAACTGCTTCTGATGTTCAAGCCAGGTTCACTGCAATTCTATTTGTTTTCCTCTTCCAATTGTAAGAGGACTGCTGTAACTCCAGATGTATGATCCTCTTTCAAGGCCAAAAGAAGGATGGAAAAGGGTGGGCCCAGCCCTGGTTGTTCCTTCTTTTATATATATTTATACACAGAAAATTAAAAGCTTTTCCCAAAAGACTTTGCTCCAGTACTCTTTTTTCACCTACATAATATTGACCATAATTGTGTCCTCCTAACTACAAAGAAAGCAGGGAAGTAAGTACTTAGCTTTTCTACCCCCAAGAGAAGACAAGCATGGGAAACAGGGTTTGGAAAAGAATATTGGTTTATTAAGGCAATCATCAGTGTCTGCTACTTTAGTATCCCCAGCATGGGGGTACTACAGTCAGAGTTAAGGTTTAGTGGCTGGTGAGAGCAGGGCGAGCAAGTCATACAGAGGTATTAACAATGAGATTTTCCATGAATCTTTAAGTAAACAAGTAAGAACTTTATGAGCTATTTCAATCTGAAACAAAGTTTAAATGAATTATTTCTATTTTAATAATGCAATATTTTAAAAAAATAATATATTAATTTTTATATCACCTCAACAATTGTATTAATAACATGTTCAACTATAACCACAGTAGTAAAATCAAAATATAAATGTAAGTTATTAACTAAAATGCAAAAATATAAAAGAGATTAAATTTAAAAATTTTATTTTTGGTTTTAAAAGTGTTTTAAAGTATCCTTGGTTTCTCAGTTAGTATAGAAAATTTCCTATCAAATTATTAGTCTTTCAGGGTCTATAGGTTTAGTTCCCAAATTCTGTTAGATGGTCATCAGTGCCAGGCCACTGCCTCTCTCTTCCCCCACAGTGTCATGTAAATGGGGATTTTTTAGACGACATAGATGATTATTTCAATCTTGCTCTAGTTATAGATTAAGCTAAGTAAACCGTAATAGCTTTGAGGCACAAGAGGCCTGTTTTGGAGGGCAAAACAAAGAGCCAGGGTAATTAATTTGATATTCTCATGAATGAAGTTAAAGTTTGTATAGTTTTGGTAAAACCAAAGTCTTGATAATATTTGCACTATATGTGCAAAAACTGTTGCTTAATTTTGTCTGTTTCATATGACTATTGTAAATCATATATTGAAAATCCAATGTTTATATTAGTAATATGGCATCTAGTCCTTGAAAATAATATAATTTTATAATGTACTTCTAACAACATAAACAAATATGTATTAGCTATTTTGCCTTGGACATTTAAGTTTGTTCTCCCCAGTAGGGATTGTTTTTGACTTTGAAAGAGCTAGAGATTACTTTTGGCTTATTTTTCTATTTTTTCATAAATGGATTGGATATTTGTTATTACTTTCACTTTCACAGATGATAAATATTTCTTGTACTTTTGAAGAGAAAGGAAAAAACTTTCAGATTTACTATGATGCTCCTGAGAATTCCTATTATACTTGACACCTGATTAATGATATTTTAACAGAAAATTAATTTCTATTTGGGCGTCAGTTCTGCAAATCTTTTGGTTCACACGCCACTTCAGTGTTTGAAGAGCGATTTACCATGTTTTCATAATTTCTAGAAACTTATCAGTGCCAACTAGTAACATACAAGAACATTCAGTTCAACTGTTATGTTATGCTTTTATTCCTATTAATAATGTTTTTTAAAATTGATAGTCTCTTCAAAGCTACAGATATAGATTGTATAAAGAATTTCAAATTCTTACATCTCAATCTTCACCAAAATAGCACACATACTCATGATGACAAACAACTCAAAGAAAGATAAGTTGGCTACACAAAACTGAACAAGAGTGAACATACAAATTTGTTCAGACAGAACACCCATTTGGGGGGATTTCATGTGACTGAAATATCACTGATGGAGTTTTGATAAAGTGCTTACTGTTTTTCTTTGTTTTTAATTTCCTGCTTGTGAATATACATAATTTTCACGGAAGAATCTTGATTTAATTTTCTTAATTAGAGAGCTGATAAAATCTATATTTTACAGTTCTAACCATTTTTTTTTTTTTTTTTTAACAGACTTCAAAATGAATCTTGGGACTTCCCTGGTGGCGCAGTGGTTAAGAATCTGCCTGCCAATGGAGGGGACACGGGTTCGAGCCCTGGTCCAGGAAGATCCCACATGCCGCGGAGCAGCTAAGCCCGTGTGCCACAACTACTGATCCTGCGTGCCTACAGCCCGTGCTCCGCAACAAGAGAAGCCACCGCAATGAGAAGCCCACGCACCACAACGAAGAGTAGCCCCCACCACACGCAGCAAGGAAGACCCGATGCAGCCAAAAATAAATGAATAAAATAAATTTAAAAAAAATATATCTTTATTCACGCATTTTGAAAGTGATTATTGGGCTTACCTGGTGGCGCAGTGGTTGAGAATCTGCCTACCAATGCAGGGGACACGGGTTCGTGCCCTGGTCTGGGAAGATCCCACATGCCACGGAGCAACTAGGCCCGTGAGCCACAATTGCTGAGCCTGCGCGTCTGGAGCCTGTGCTCCGCAACAGGAGAGGCCGCGATAGTGAGAGGCCCGCGCACCGCGATGAAGAGTGGCCCCCGCTCGCCGCAACGAGAGAAAGCCCTCGCACAGAAATGAAGACCCAACACAGCCAAAATTAAATAAAAAAATAAATAAATTTATTTAAAAAAAAAAAAAAAGAAAGTGATTATTTTGTGATTCACATGCTAAAAATATGACAAGAGTTGTTATATACAAACCATTCTTACGGTGTTCATATATATAGGCATAGTAACTCAACATCATCTCTTTACATTTTTTTTTTTAAATTTATTTATGGCTGCATTGGGTCTTCGTTGCTGCGTGGGGGCTTTCTCTAGTTGCGGGAGCGGCTATTCTTCATTTCAGTGCGCAGGCTTCTCATTGCGCATCCTCTCTTGTTGTGGAGCACAGGCTCTAGGCACATGGCTTGCTGTCTCTAGAGCACAGGCTCAGTAGTTGTGGCCCACGGGCTTAGTTGCTACACAGCATGTGGGATCTTCTGGGACCAGGGCTCAAACCCGTGTCCCCTGCATTGGCAGGCGGATTTCTAACCACTGCGCCACCAGGGAAGCCCATCATCGCTTTACTTTAAATACACTTCTTTTTTTTGAATTTTTGAATTTTACTTTATTTATTTTTTTATAGAGCAAGTTCTTATTACTCAACAATTTTATACACATCAGTGTATACATGTCAATCCCAATCACCCAATTCATCGCACCCCCACCCCCACCCCCCGCACCTTTCCCTGCTTGGTGTCCATACGTTTGTCCTCTACATCTGAGTCTCAATTTCTGCCCTACAAACTGGTTCATCTGTACCATTTTTCTAGGTTCCACATATATGCGTTAATATACAATATTTGTTTTTCTCTATCTGACTTACTTCACTCTGTATGACAGTCTATAGATCCATCCACGTCTCAACAAATGACCCAATTTCGATCCTTTTCATGGCTGAGTAATATTCCATTGTATATATGTACCACATCCTCTTTATCCATTCGTCTTTTGATGGGCATTTAGGTTGCTTCCATGACCTGGCTATTGTAAATAGTGCTGCAATCAGCATTGGGGTGCATGTGTCTTTTTGAATTATGGTTTTCTCTGGGTATATGCCCAGTAGTGGGATTGCTGGGTCATATGGTAATTCTATTTTTAGTATTTTAAGGAACCTCCATACTGTTCTCCATAGTGGCTGTATCAATTTACATTCCCACCAACAGTGCAAGAGGGTTCCCTTTTCTCCACACCCTTTCCAGCATTTGTTGTTTGTAGATTTTCAGATAATGCCCATTCTAACTGGTGTGAGGTGATACCTCATTGTAGTTTTGATTTACATTTCTCTAATAATTAGTGATGTTGAGCAGCTTTTCATGTGCTTCTTGGCCATCTGTATGTCTTCTTTGGAGAAATGTCTATTTAGGTCTTCTGCCCATTTTAGGATTGGGTTGTTTGTTTTTTAAATATTGAGCTGCATGAGCTGTTTATATACTTTGGAGATTAATCCTTTGTCCATTGATTCGTTTGGAAATATTTTCTCCCATTCTGAGGGTTGTCTTTTCATCTTGTTTACGGTTTCCTTTGCTGTGCAAAAGCTTTGAAGTTTCATTAGGTCCTATTTGTTTATTTTTGTTTTTATTTCCATTACTCTAGGAGGTGGATCAAAAAGATCTTGCTGTGATTTATGTAAAAGAGTGTTCTTCCTATGTTTTCCTCTAAGAGTTTTATAATATCTGGACTTACATTTAGGTTTCTAATCCATTTTGAGTTTATTTTTGTGTATGGGGTTAGGGAATGTTCTAATTTCATTCTTTTACATGTAGCTGTCCAGTTTTCCCAGCACCACTTATCGAAGAGACTGTCTTTTCTCCATTGTATATCCTTGCCTCCTTTGTCATAGATTAGTTGACCATAGGTGTGTGGGTTTATCTCTCGGTTTTCTATCTTGTTCCATTGATCTATGTTTCTGATTTTCTGCCAGTACCATATTGTCTTGATTACTGTAGCTTTGTAGTATAGTCTGAAGTCAGGGAGTCTGATTCCTCCAGCTCCGTTTTTTTCCCTCAAGACTGCTTTGGCTATTTGGGGTCTTTTGTGTCTCCATACAAATTTTAAGATTTTTTGTTTTAGTTCCGTAAAAAATGCCATTGGTAATTTCATAGGTGTTGCATTGAATCTGTACATTGCTTTGGGTAGTATAGTCATTTTCACAATATTGATTCTTCCATTCCAAGAACATGGTATATCTCTCCATATGTTTGTGTCATCTTTAATTTCTTTCATCAGTGTCTTATACTTTTCTGCATACAGGTCTTTTGTCTCCCTAGGTAGGTTTATTCCTAAGTATTTTATTCTTTTTGTTGCAGTGGTAAATGGGAGTGTTTCCTTAATTTCTCTTTCAGATTTTGCATCATTAGTGTATAGGAATGCAAGAGATTTCTGTGCATTAATTTTGTATCCTGCAACTTTACCAAATTCATTGATTAGCTCTAGTAGTTTTCTGGTGGCATCTTTAGGATTCTCAATGTATAGTATCATGTCATCTGCAAACAGTGACAGTTTTACTTCTTCTTTTCCAATTTGTATTCCTTTTATTTCTTTTTCTTCTCTGATTGCCGTGGCTAGGACTTCCAAAACTATGTTGAATAATGGTGGTGAAAGTGGCCATCCTTGTCTTATTCCTGATCTTAGAGGAAATGGTTTCAGTTTTTCACCATTGAGAATGATGTTTGCTGTGGGTTTGTCGTATATGGCCTTTATTATGTTGAGGTAGGTTCCCTCTATGCTCATTTTCTGGAGAGTTTTTATCATACATGGGTGTTGAATTTTGTCAAAAGCTTTTTCTGCATCTATAGAGATGATCACATGGTTTTTATACTTCACTCTGTTAATATGGTGTATCACATTGATTGATTTGTGTATATTGAAGAATCCTTGCATCCATGGGATAAATCCCACTTGATCATGGTGTCTGATCCTTTTAATGTGTTGTTGGATTCTGTTTGCTAGTATTTCGTTGAGGATTTTTGCATCTATATTCATCAGTGATATTGGTCTGTAATTTTCTTTCTTTGTAGTATCTGTGTCTGCTTTTGGTATCAGGGTGATGGTGGCCTCATAGAATGAATTTGGGAGTGTTCCTTCCCCTGCAATTTTTTGGAAGAGTTTGAGAAGGATGGGTGTTAGCTCTTCTCTAAATGTATGATAGAATTCACCTGTGAAGCCATCTGGTCCTGCACTTTTGTTTGTTGGAAGATTTTTAATCACAGTTTCAATTTCATTACTTGTGATTGGTCTGTTCATATTATCTGTTTCTTCCTGATTCAGTCTTGGAAGGTGATACCTTTCTAAGAATTTGTCCATTTCTTCCAGGTTGTCCATTTTATTGGCATAGGGTTGCTTGTAGTAGTCTGTTAGGGTGCTTTGTATTTCTGCGGTGTCTGTTGTAACTTCTCCTTTTTCATTTCTGATTTTATTGATTTGAGTCCTCTCCCTCTTTTTCTTGATGAGTCTGGCTAATGGTTTATCAATTTTGTTTATCTTCTCAAAGAATCAGCTTTTAGTTTTATTGATCTTTGCTATTGTTTTCTTTGTTTCTATTTCATTTATTTCTGCTCTGATCTTTATGGTTTCTTTCCTTCTGCTAAGTTTGGGTTTTGTTTGTTCTTCTTTCTCTAGTTCCTTTAGGTATAAGGTTAGATTGTTTGAGATTTTTCTTGTTTCTTGAGGTAGGCTTGTATAGCTATTAACTTCCCTCTTAGAACTGTTTTTGCTGCATCCCATAGGTTTTGGATCGTCGTGTTTTCATTGTCATTTGTCTCTAGGTATTTTTTGATTTCCTTTTTGATTTCTTCAGTGATCTCTTGGTTATTTAGTAACGTATTGTTTAGCCTCCATGTGTTTGTATTTTTTACGTTTTTTTCCCTGTAATTCATTTCTAATCTCATAGCGTTGTGGTCAGAAAAGATGTTTGATATGATTTCAATTTTATTAAATTTACTGAGGCTTGATTTGTGACCCAAGATGTGATCTATCCTGGAGAATGTTCCGTGCGCACTTGAGAAGAACGTGTAATCTGCTGTTTTTGGATGGAATGTCCTATAAATATCAATTCAATCTATCTGGTCTATTGTGTCATTTAAAGCTTCTGTTTCCTTATTTATTTTCATTTTGGATGATCTGTCCATTGGTGTAAGTGAGGTGTTAAAGCCCCCCACTATTATTGTGTTACTGTCGATTTCCTCTTTTATAGCTGTTAGCAGTTGCCTTATGTATTGAGGTGCTCCTATGTTGGGTGCATATATATTTATAATTGTTATATCTTCTTTTTGGATTGATCCCTTGAGCATTATGTAGTGTCCTTCCTTGTCTCTTGTAACATTCTTTATTTTAAAGTCTATTTTATCTGATATGAGTATTGCTACTCCAGCTTTCTTTTGATTTCCATTTGCATGGAATATCTTTTTCCATCCCCTCACTTTCAGTCTGTGTGTCCCTAGGTCTGAAGTGGGTCTCATGTAGACAGCATATAAATGGGTCTTGTTTTTGTGTCATTCAGCGAGCCTGCGTCTTTTGGTGGGAGCATTTAATCCATTCACGTTTAAGGGAATTATCGATATGTATGTTCCTATGATCATTTTCTTAATTGTTTTGGGTTTGTTTTTGTAGGTCCTTTTCTTCTCTTGTGTTTCCCACTTAGAGAAGTTCCTTTAGCATTTGTTATAGAGCTGGTTTGGTGGTGCTGAATTCTCTTAGCTTTTGTATGTCTGTAAAGCTTTTGATTTCTCCATCGAATCTGAATGAGATCCTTGCTGGGTAGGGTAATGTTGGTTGTAGGTTTTTCCCTTTCATCACTTTAAGTATATCATGCCACTCCCTTCTGGATTGTAGAGTTTCTGCTGAGAAATCAGCTGTTAACCTTTTGGGAGTTCCCTTGTATGTTATTTGTTGTTTTTCCCTTGTTGCTTGCATTAATTTTTCTTTGTCTTTAATTTTTGCCAATTTGAATACTATGTGTCTCGGCATGTTTCTCCTTGGGTTTTTGCTGTATGGGACTCTCTGCACTTCCTGGACTTGGGTGGCTATTTCCTTTCCCATGTTAGGGAAGTTTTTGACTCTAATCTGTTCAAATATTTTCTTGGGTCCTTTCTTTCTCTCTTCTCCTTCTGGTACCCCTATAATGCGGATGTTGTTGCATTTAATGTTGTCCCGGAGGTCTCTTAGGGTGTCTTCATTTCTTTTCATTCTTTTTTCTTTATTTTGTTCTGCAGCAGTGAATTCCACCATTGTGTCTTCCAGGTCACTTATCCGTTCTGCCTCAGTTATTCTGCTATTGATTCCTTCTAGTGTAGTTTTCATTTCAGTTATTGTATTGTTCATCTCTGTTTGTTTGTTCTTTAATTCTTCTAGGTCTTTGTTAAACATTTCTTGCATCTTCTTGATCTTTTCCTCCATTCTTTTCCGAGGTCCTGGATCATTTTCAGTATCATTATACTGAATTCTTTTTCTGGAAGGTTGCCTATCTCCACTTCATTTAGTTGTTTTTCTGGGGTTTTATCCTGTTTTTTCATCTGATACATAGCCCTCTGCCTTTTCATCTTGTCTATCTTTCTGTGAATGTGGTCTGTCATATTTTTGATAGCACATTATTCTTTTTTAACCTCTGGAAAGTTGTAAGGGGCAAATGCCTTCTTTGTGTATTTAATTTCTGTTTTAATTTCTTCTAATTATTTTATATATGTTGAAATTTTCTCTTTCCCTGTTTTCTGGGTTTTTTGTTTTTTGTTTTTTTGTGGCCACACCGAGCAGCATGTGGGATCTTAGTTCCCTGACCAGGGATGGAACCCTCGCCCCCTGCAGTGTCTTCACGACTGGACTGCCAGGGAAGTCACATCGTTCCCTGTTTTAAGGCATTCAGCTGATCTTCTCCTTTCTTTCAGTAGTATTTTATTTGAGACAAGGGTACGCCTATATGCCTTAAAAAATTCAAGGAGACATGGTGCAATGACTTCTGACTATCTGCTGTGTCATCTCTCTATTTTCAAAGTAATTTCTTTTCTCACTTGAAATAAAAAGGACTCATGGATTTAATATATATCCCAAAGATAGTATTAATTTGCATTGGAATAGAAAACCAGTCATTCAAATACCATTGGCCATAGAATAGTGGTTTTACTGAGAGTATAAAATAGGCTTTGGTTTTGGGAAGAATCTTGGAAGGGCCACAGAGAAACTCACTCTCCTTTGATTTCACAGCTCCAGGCCAAATCAGCCTTAGTGGAGTAGTGTGAAGATTAGTATTCCCGAGTTAACTTGGTGGATGGTTGTTATGTGCTGCATTTTTCTTTCTCTCCTCTACCAAGTCCCCATTCTGAGCTCCACTCAAAGAAATATGTTTCCAACTGAGCAGTCCAGGTTGCATGGGGTTGGGGGATGGGAAATAGATAGTAGAAAGAAGGTGGGAGGGTTTAATTATTTACACAGTTCTAAGCCCCTTAATTTCCCATTAAAATCTTGTTGAGAAACATTTGAATTCAGTGTGTTTACTTAAGCTTTTAGCATTTGTTTTATGATTTTGACTATATCAAGAATGATTTTTTAATATAAGAGATTAAAATCTTTGATAAAGAAGCATATTATTGAAATTTTAAGTAATTACTATTTAGCAGTACAGAAAATGATACAAAATTTAGCCAATTTTTAAAACCACAGATTTATTTTTATTTAATACAAGGAATATTGTTAGGTCTAATTGTGACTTTGTTTCCAAACATACTATTTGTTTAGGTACAAATTTTTATTGAGTTGGCTTAACTAGTAACTTTTTTGTTGTTGTTTTGGCTGTGTTGGGTCTTCGTTGCTGCACGCAGGCTTTTCTCTGGTTGCAGCGAGCTGGGACTACTGTTTCTTGCAGTGCATGGGCTTCTCTTTGCGGTGGCTTCTCTTGTTGTGGAGCACGGGCTCTAGGCACACAGGCTTCAGTACTTGTGGCACACAGGCTCAGTAGTTGTGGTTCATGGGCTCTAGAGTGCAGGCTCAGTAGTTGTGGCACACAGGCTCAGTTGCTCCGTGGCATGTGGGATCTTCCCGGACCAGGGCTCAAACCCGTGTCCCCTGCATTGGCAGGTGGATTCTTAACCACTGCGACACCTGGGAAGCCCACCTAGTAACTTCTAAAAACATAGAAAGTGTACACTTGATTTTAAAAATATTTTTCTTTTAGTGTACCTGAGAACTGAAAAACTTTTTTAAATTGTTAAATAATTATTTAATAGTTGTTAAATAATTGTTAAATAATAATTACATCTCTTTAATAGAGACATAATCTCCCTGGACTTAAATTTTCTCATTTGTTATACAATGATGTCTCTAAGATGGCCAGACTTTAGCTAACATAATTAAATTTTATTCAGAGTATTTTTATGTGAAATAAAGCAAGAAATAGAACAGTGCATATGGGAAATATAAGGAAATATATATATATGTACATATCTCAATTTGCTTGTATTTACATGAAGAAATACTAAGAGAATCCATGCTGTTACAAATGGTTACCTCTAGGGGACAGGAAGGAATGGACTGAATGTGGACAGCAGCAGAAGCAGGACTGATTACTGTATACATTTTGATGTCTTTTTTGCTTTTTGAAAATGTGAAATTACATAGTCAGGGAGAAAAACAGGCACACATACAGAACCTTAAACAGAGGTAGCCAAAGAAAGAAAATAGAGTTGTGGGGGAGGAAATAGAGATGGGGAAGATTCTTGCAGATGGCTTTTGTTTTCTCTGAGAATAAAGAATGAGATAATCTATTGATCCAATCTATTGCTCTAGTAGTGACATGAACTTGGCATCTTCCTTTTCTCTGCAATATATCCTGTTAAGTTAAAGATGTATGGTTACTGGTACAAGATATTGGGGGGTTTGGTGAGCTTCCAAGTTAGATTTGTATTTTCTATATGGATTTTTAAAGATTGCATGATATTTATGAATTTAAAAATAGTTATTAAAAATAAGTCATCCCTCGGTGCTTTCACTGCCGGGCCCTTGGTTTGATCCTGCAAGCCACGTGTCATGGCCAAAAAAAAAAAAAAAAAAAGGAATAATAACAGTCATCCTTATTTCACTTGCTTTCAATGTTTGTTTGTTTGTTTTAAAATAACTTCATTGTTCCTCTATTATGGATGCTTTTATGTATGTAATGATAGAGTTGGTAATCTATCATTATCTAATAAAGCTGTTTTTTCTTGTTTGCTTATAATTAGGTTTGAAATAGCTTTTCCATTAGGAATCTGGATCTTCAGGGTTTTCTGTCTGAAATGCTGCATTATGTTGCAAGTTAGAACTTGATATGCAAGATGTCAATCAAGATGAAAGTTCTCTTTTTGTGTATTCTGTCCTTCATGAATACTTTTCCTTCTTTTCATTTATTCAACCAAAATTTACTGAGAGACAGCTCTTATAAACTGCGTATTACTAAACACTTCAAAAATATGAGAAACAATGATTAAGTTAAAGTTAGTCTATGGTTTGAATGTTCATAATCATTTTAACATTTAAAAATAAATATAATTCAAGTAGTTCTTCAGACCTTTTACAAGAACAACAAAACCCAATAACCAACAACTAACAACACATACAAAAATATTCTATTGGCCTTTATTCCCCACCCAAGGTTATCTCTCCATACAGGCAACTACTTTCAACTTTTCCAGCTCTTTCTTCTGATATTACCTTCATGTTTCTAAATAACATGTTTGGGCTGCTATTGACAGGCAACGTAGTAAGGTGGCAAGAGCTGCTAGGATTCAAATCCCAGCTCTGCTACTCACCATTTCTGTTCATTTGTCAGTGTTTCTTAACAGGCACAATTGACATTTTGTGCCAGATAATTTTTTGTTGTGTGGAGCTATCCTGTGCATTGTAGGATGTGTAGCAGTATCCCTGGTCTCTACCCATTAGATGCCAGTAGCACCCTCACCCCACCTATAATGACTAAAAATGTCTTCAGGCATTGCCAAATGTAACCCCCAGCTGAGAACCACTGGTCTGGTCTTGGGGAAGTTAACTAAGTTTTCTGTGACTTTGTTCCCTCATCAGCAAATTGGAATTAATGATAGTACCAACCTGGTAATTCCCTGGCAGTCCAGTGGTTAGGACTCCGCATTCTCACTGCCCAGCGTCCAGGTTCAATCCCTGGTCAGGGAACTAAGATCCCACAACCTGTGGTGTTGTGCGGCCAAAAAAAAAAAAGTAATAGTACCAACTCATAGAGCCAATATGAGGATTAAATGAATAGCATTTGTGAAGCATTTACTACCTAGCACATAGTAAGTATTCTATAAACATTTGCTAAATAAATGCAATTACAGTAAAAAATTTTCAGCTTTATGTTTCATCCATTAGACTTTTATTCCTCCCATTTTGCCTATACAATTATCATTATTTTTGCTTATGTTAATATTCAACCTTTATGGGTCTTCTCTGGTGGTCTAGTGGTTAAGAATCTGCCTTCCAATGCAGGGGTTATGGGTTCGATCCCTGGTCGGGGAACTAAGATCCCACATGCCACGGGGCAACTAAGCCTGCACCGCAACTACTGAGCCCATGCGCTCTAGAGCCTGTGCACCACAACTGGAGAGAAGCCCTTGCACCACAACGAAGATCCGAGGGCTGCAACTAAGACCTGACACAGCCAAATAAATAAATATTAAACAAAATGAAGCTTGGGTGTTACAGTATCAGATATGCGTTTAAAAAAAATATTCCACCTTTATAATGATTATGACCATGTCATTGCTCAAAACTGAGCCACATAGTGTATTAGTATATTCATTTATATTCAGAATATTCCTTTTCTTGTACTATTTTCTTTTCCTCTTAGAGTAAATAATTGCCTCTTTTTTGTTCATCTGCCCAGTTTTCTATGTAGCTAAATATCTCTAAATTGTCTCTTAGAAACACAAATCTGCTCTCAATAAGATTGGACACATTAGACAAATTAACTAATTTTCTGGAGAGCTACCTGATCTGATAGCAGAGGTAAAGAAAGAAGAACCCACTGGATACATTTGATTCAAAAGATTTCTTCCGGTGATGACTGAAGTACTACTGGAAAGAAGATACAGACCAATTCCAAAAGATATCCTACTTCAAGCTTTTGAGGTATTAGATCCAGCTAAAGATGGGTTTCTAAGGAATAACTGATCAAGTATATGACTGCAGAAGGTGAGCCTTTTTCTCAGGAGGAAATGGAAGAAATGTTGTCTGCTGCAATTGATCCAGAATCGAATTCAGTTCATTTCAAGGGCTATATAACAATGATGGTGATGAAAATTGAACACTCTAAAGACTTTTAATTTCTAGTTGAAATGCTAATTTTAAAAATTGTCCTTGTTAATTTCACATTTTATCTTGTAATTCCTACATATGCTAATTAATGCCTTGTGACAACTATTCCAAGGTATTCTGGTTTTTTGTTTTATGTTTTTAAAATTATTTATTTATTTGTTTATTTGGCTGTGCCGGGTCTTAATTGCAGCATGCGGGATCTTTGTTTTTTAGTTGCAGCATGCGGTCTCCTTTAGTTCGGGCATGCAGGATCTAGTTCTCTGACCAGGGATTGAACCCGGGCCCCCTGCATTGAGAGCACAGAGTCTTAACCACTGGACCATCAGGGAAGTCCCTCAAGATATTTTGTTTTTTAAAGATGACCACAACAATTAAAAACATAAGTTATTTAGTATGTCTGGCCTATGGATTGACAAATTGCTATATATTTTTAAACTATTCTTAAAATATTTAACATTATCCATGGATTGTTGTTAATTTTCTACAATAAAACCCAGGTTACCTTCAAAAAAAAAAAAAAAAATCCCCCCTGAAACATTCTTCCTAGAGCTTTCCATTCTTCTGCTCCAATGTGGACTTTCTGCTTTCTAGGCCTGCTGTGTAGATAGCATCTGCAATTTCTTTGCAACATTGTCTTGGGATTTCTCTTATCTTTATTGTGTGTTTGATCTCCTATTTTTATATCTTACGCCTTTTTCTTTCTAGTTTACTCTTTTAATTTAATGCAATACATCCTCCAGTAGACCCTTGAATGTCTAAAAATATATTTATTCTAAATATAATGTTGGAAATTATTTCCCATCAAAATATTAAAGGCACTGTTCCATTGTCTCTTACTTTCAGGGTTATAGTTGTAAAGTTTGAGACCATTCCAATTTCTGAGTCATTGTATGTAAATTGTGTTTCCTCAGTGGAACATTTGGGATCTTTGTCCATTTTGTCCATGGTGCTCTGAAATTTCACGATGAGCATAATGTAAGTCTTTTTAATATCATTCTTCTGGGAACTGGAAATTCTGGCTTTTTAGTTTAGAGAAATTTTCTTGTAATGTCACTCTATTAATTCCTCTGCCTATCCGCCCCCACTGCCCCATATCTCTGCTCTCTCTTTGTGGAACTACCATCAATCACATGCTGGTCCTCTAATTTTCTTATGTTCTCCCCCCACCCCATTCTTAATTTTCTGCTCTTTTTTCCTCTATTTTCTGGAAAAATTTTTAATGTCATTTAAAAAAATTTTTTTAATTACAGGAACTCTTTTCAGTTCTTTGAATAATTCTTTTAAAAATATACAGTGTTGTGTTATTTTTCCTAGGGTAGTTTATCTCACTGAAGGTACCAATGCTACTTTTGAATATTTTCTCTGTTCATTGTACTCTCTTTTTTCCAAGTGCCTTTTTTTTTTTCCTGTTTATTTTGGTCTTATCTTTCATGTTAGAGTCTCCTCTCAAATGTCTTGCAATCCTTGTCTATATTTTTATGTTTGAATGAATTACTACACCATAACCAAGTGGGGATTATTCCAGAAATGCAGAGTTTGCAATTTGAAAAGCAATCAATGTAATTCACCATATTAACAGGCAAAAAAAGAAAAAAAATATGATCATCTTAGTATATGAAAAAGAGTTTGAAAAAACTTTAATAGTCATTCATGATTAAAAAAAAACACTCAGCAAATTATGAAGATAATGTCCGCAACCTGGTACACTAGAAAAAAACTAGAGCTAACGTCATACTTAATGGTGAAAGATGTTTACTTCTAAGATCAGGAATAGCAAATAGGTCTCAGCTCAAACTACTTATGTTAAATATTGTATTGGACACGCTGGTCAGAGCAGTAAGGCACGAAAATAAATAAAATGCATACAAAACAGAAAGGAAGAAATAAAACTCATATTTTCAGATAGCATTATTGCCTCCCTCAAAACCCAAAAAGCCACAAAAAAAATCTACCAAATTAATGAGTGTATTTAGGTGGGTCACCGGATAAGAAATCAGTTATATTTCTGTATATTTGCCATAAGCAATTAGAAATTGGAACATTAAAAGTATCACAACAGCATCAAAACATGAATATTATGGAATAAATCTAAGAAAAATGTGGAAGATTTATACACTGAAAACTATAAAACATTGGTGAGAGAAATGAAAGAAGACCTAATAAATTGAGAGATATGCCATGTTCATAGATTGAAAGACTTGCTCTTTTTTAAGATGTAAATTTATCTCATGTTTGTCATAGAATCAATGCAATTCAAATAAAAATTGAGGCAACTTTTCAGGTAGAAATTGACAGGCATACTCTAAAATTTGTTCGGAAATGCAAAGGATCTAGTACAGGAAGAATTATTTTGAAATAGAAAAAGTGAAAAGTCTCACACTACCTGATTTCAATACTTATAAAGCTACAGTATTCAAGACAGTGCAGTTTTAGAGTAAAGATAGACATACAGATAAAGAGAACACAGGGACTTCCCTGGTGGTCCAGTGGGTAAGACTCTGTGCTCTCAATGCAGGGGGCCCGGGTTTGATCCCTGGTCAGGGAACTAGATCCCACATGCATGCTGCAACTAAAAAAAACATGCTGCAACCAAGATTCTATGTGCCACAACTAAGACCTGGCACAGCCAAAATAAATAAATAAATAAATAAATAAATAAACACAAAAAGATGCCTGCATAACCATGGTCAAATGGTTTTCAACAAAGATGACAAGGTGATTCAATGGTGTAACAGATTTTCAACAAATGGTGCTGACACAATTGAACATCATATGCAAAAAGTTGAACCTGCAACTTACCTCTATTATATAAAAAAATTAACTTGAAATGGATCATAGACCAAAATTTGAAACCTATAAAAATTTTAGAAGAAAACATAGAAGAAGATTCTTGTGACCTTTGGTTAGCAGAGATTTCTTAGGACATAAAAAGCATGAACCATAAAAGAAAAAAATTGTTAAATTTTATCAAAACTAAAACCTTGTGTTCTTCAAAAGACCCTCTTGCAAAAATGAAAAAAACAAGCCACACATCAGGAGAAAATAGTTGTTAAAATGACATCTGATTAAGAATTTATATCCAGAATATATAAAGAACTCTTAAAACTCAATAATGAGAAAACAAACATCTTTTAAAAATGAGCAAAAGTTGTTAAGGAACATTTCACTAAGGAAGATATCCCGAAGGCAAAGTACATAATTATTCATGACTTATGAATGAATAATTCATTGATTAGTGAATAATTAACACAATTGTTCACTTGGTTTAATGTTCTGTTGTTATCTTGAAATTCTTTTTTTTTTTTTTTTAATAAATTTATTTACTTATTTTTGGCTGTGTTGGGTCTTTGTTGCTGTGTGCGTGCTTTCTCTAGTTGCGGTGAGCGGGGGCTACTCTTCGTTGTGGTGCACGGGCTTCTCATTGTCGTGGCCTCTCTTGTTGTGGAGCACAGGCTCTAGGCACACGGGCTTCAGTAGTTGTGGCACGTGGGCTCAGTAGTTGTGGCTTGCAGGCTCTGGAGCTCAGGCTCAGTAGTTGCGGTGCATGGGCCTAGTTGCTCCGTGGCATGTGGGATCTTCCCGGGCCAGGGCTCGAAACTGTGTCCCTTGCATTGGAAGGCAGATTCCTAACCACTGCACCACCAGGGAAGCCCTATCTTGAAATTCTTAATAATTTTAAAAATTAATTTATTAATTTTTGGCTGCGTTGGGTCTTCGTTGCTGCACTTGGGCTTTCTCTCGTTGCAGCCAGCAGGGGCTACTCTTCGCTGCGGTGTGCAGACTTCTTATTGCAGTGGCTTCTCTTATTGTGGAGCATGGGCTCTAGGCACATGGGCTTCAGTAGTTGTGGCATGCGGGCTCAGTAGTTGTAGCTCGTGGGCTCTAGAGCTCAAGCTCAGTAATTGTGGTGCACAAGCTTAGTTGCTTCACGGCACGTGGGATCTTCCCAGGCCAGGGCTTGAACCCATGTCCCCTGCATTGGCAGGTGGATTCTTAACCACTGAGCCACCAGGGAAGTCCCCAAAATTCTTAATAATTTTATCTCTGAACTTGTGTATTGTAGTTAAAGTCTGTGGAAACACTGGAATATGTGCAATATATCTGCCATTACTTGCTGCCCATTCACATACAGTGTTCAAGATGCCCCATAAACATAATTCCAGTGCGTGAGAATTTAGTGAGACTCAAATGTGGTAGAAGTAAGCAAGTTAATGTCTATGACCAAGTGGGGACAGACAACCCCTAGAAGCCACATTTTCTGTTTGAACCAGAATTGTTTCTAATGCAGAAAGAAGGCAGTGACATTCTAAGTAACACAAATGAGCATGGAACCCTGTCATAGTCTTTCTTACTCCTGTTACTTTGCAGTATTTGTGAAACACTTATGGTAAAAGTGATGATACCAATAAGCCAAAAGTAGAGAGTGTTGGTAGAATGTATGCATATCAAGACTTGAAATAAATAATTGAGTTAGTTTTATGTATCGGTTCCACTGTTTTGGTAAGAACAAAATATGTATGCATGTATGAGCTACAAAATACAAATTGAATAATTTTGGTGATTCTGTATATGAATTAAATGTTCTCATATTTGCATTTAAAACTGGTACTGTACAATACAAAGATGAATGGTGAAAATCAAGCTAAAAATTTAAATTAAAAAATTTTCTTTCCTTAGAAAGTGTTAAATAGCAAATAAAAACACCATAGCAAGTTGAAAGAGAGACTAAGAAAGATAGGAAAAAACTTTATATTTTAACATTTTTAGTGACTCTTTTTTCCCCCTGCTTTTTGAATAGGGGGCCTGACACATGGCATAGCTGACCATGTAAAAATTGTACATTTAAATTGTACATTTAAAAATTTATGAATTAAATTATACATTTACTGTATGATCAAGAAATCATTTGTTGGGCTTCAACGAAGAGTTATCAGAAGATATCCAGCCAGATATCCTAGAATGCTACGGACAGTGTTCTCAGAGCTACATAGGAGAACAGGTTAATTCTTATTATTCAGAATACAGATTTTTAATTTAATTCACCTGTTTTTAGTATGGCACTCTAGCCCTTATCTGTGCTTAGTAACTGCAAGTCCAGAGTCCCTCTGGTTCAAAATCTACAAAGGAAAAACGTCTAGTCTTCTTTTGAGTTGGGGAAGGTGGTCACCTTGCTTCATGCAGTTGTTAGGAGCTGGGGGGGATAGAGGGGAGGGGCCTGTTTCTTATTTGAACTTTTAACAAAGCCTCCTATTTGTGACTCCCACTGGCACCTCCAATTCCTGAGGCTTTCCAAGGTTTTGCCAAATGAATGAGTCTGCTTCTTGATGTTCCCAGCTATAGGCACTTACTTTTCAGCTTCCTCTGGTCGGCTAAGAAGTCAGTTACCACTTACCTGATCATATGCTTTCCAGATACTGTTTATTTTTTTTTGAATTTTTGAATTTTATTTTTTTTATACAGTAGGTTCTTATTAGTTATCTATTTTATTCATATTAGTGTATATATATCAATCCCAATCTCCCAATTCATCCCACCACCACCCACCTACCACCACTTTCCTGCCTTGGTGTCCATACATTTGTTCTCTACACCTGTGTCTCTATTTCTGCCCTGCAGATGGATTCATCTGTACCATTTTTCTAGGTTCCACATATATGCGTTAATATACAATATTTGTTTTTTTCTATCTCACTTACTTCACTCTGTATGACAGTCTCTAGGTCCATCCACGTTACCACAAATGACCCAATTTCGTTCCTTTTTATGGCTGAGTAATATTCCATTGTATATATGTACCACATCCTCTTTATCCATTCGTCTGTTGATGGGCATTCATTTAGGTTGCTTCCGTGTCCTGGCTATTGTAAATAGTGCTGCAATGAACATTCGGGTGCATGTGTCTTTTTGAATTATGGTTTTCTCTGGGTATATGCCCAGTAGTGGGATTGCTGGGTCATATGGTAATTCTACTTTTAGTTTTTTAAGGAACCTCCATACTGTTCTCCATAGTGGCTATATCAATTTACATCCCCACCAACAGTGCAAGAGGGTTCCCTTTTCTCCACACCCTCTCCAGCATTTGTTGTTTGTAGATTTTCTGATGATGCTCATTCTAACCGGTGTGAGGTGATACCTCATTGTAGTTTTGATTTACATTTCTCTAATAATTAGTGATGTTGAGCAGCTTTTCATGTGCTTCTTGGCCATCTGTATGTCTTCTTTGGAGAAATGTCTATTTAGGTCTTCTGCCCATTTTTGGATTGGGTTGTTTGTTTCTTTAATATTGAGCTGCATGAGCTGTTTATATATTTTGGTGATTAATCCTTTGTCCGTTGATTCATTTGCAAATATTTTCTCCCATTCTGAGGGTTGTCGTTTCGGCTTGTTTGTAGTATCCTTTGCTTTACAAAAGCTTTGAAGTTTCATTAGGTCCCATTTGTTTATTTTTGTTTTTATTTCCATTACTCTAGGAGGTGGATCAAAAAAGATCTTGCTGTGATTTATGTCAAACAGTGTTCTTCCTGTGTTTTCCTCTAAGAGTTGTATACTGTCTGGTCTTAGATTTAGGTCTCTAATCCATTTTGAGTTTATTTTTGTGTATGGTGTTAGGGAGTGTTCTAATTTCATTCTTTTACACGTAGCTGTCCAGTTTTCCCAGCACCACTTGTCGAAGAGACTGTCTTTTCTCCATTGTATATCCTTGACTCCATTGTCATAGATTAGTTGACCATAGGTGCGTGGGTTTATCCCTGGGTTTTCTTTCTTTTTTTTTTTTTAAACATCTTTATTGAAGTATAATTGCTTCACAATGGTGTGTTAGTTTCTGCTTTATAACAAAGTGAATCAGCTACACATGTACACACGTTCCCATATCTCCTCCCTCCTGCATCTCCCTCCCTCCCACCCTCCCCATCCCACCCCCCCAGGTGGTCACGAGGCACTGAGCTGATCTCCCTGTGCTATGTGACTGCTTCCCACTAGCTATCTATTTTACATTTGGTAGTGTATATATGTCCATAACACTCTCTCACCCTGTCACATCTCACCCCTCCCCCTCCCCATATCCTCAAGTCTATTCTTTAGTACGTCTGTGTCTTTATTCCCATCTTGCCACTAGGTTCTTCATGACCCCCCCTTTTTTTTTTTTCCTTAGATTCCATATATAGGTGTTAGCATACTGTATTTGTTTCTCTCTTTCTGACTTACTTCACTCTGTATGACAGACTCTAACTCCATCCACCTCATTACAAATACCTCCATTTCATCTCTTTTTATGGCTGAGTAATATTCCATTGTATATATGTGCCACATCTTCTTTATCCATTCATCCGATGATGGACACTTAGGTTGCTTCCATGTCCTGGCTATTGTAAATAGAGCTGCAATGAACATTTTGGTACATGACTCTTTTTGAATTATGGTTTTCTCAGGGTATATGCCCAGTAGTGGGATTGCTGGGTCGTATGGTAGTTCTATTTTTAGTTTTTTTAAGGAACCTCCATACTGTTCTCCATGGTGGCTGTAACAGTTTACATTCCCACCAACAGTGCAAGAGTGTTCCCTTTTCTCCACACCCTCTCCAGCATTTATTGTTTGTAGATTTTTTGATGATGGCCATTCTGACCGGTGTGAGAGGATACCTCATTGTAGTTTTGATTTGCATTTCTCTAATGATTAATGATGTTGAGCATTCTTTCATGTGTCTGTTGACCATCTGTATATCTTCTTTGGAGAAATGTCTATTTAGGTCTTCTGCCCATTTTTGGATTGGGTTGTTTGTTTTTTTGTTATTGAGCTGCATGAGCTGCTTGTAAATCTTGGAGATTAATCCTTTGTCAATTGCTTCATTTGCAAATATTTTCTCCCATTCTGAGGGTTGTCTTTTGGTCTTGTTTATGGTTTCCTTTGCTGTGCAAAAGCTTTTAAGTTTCATTAGGTCCCATTTGTTTATTTGTGTTTTTATTTCCATTTCTCTAGGAGCTGGGTCAAAAAGGATCTTGCTGTGATTTATGTCATAGAGTGTTCTGCCTATGTTTTCCTCTAAGAGTTTGATAGTGTCTGGCTTTACACTTAGGTCTTTAATCCATTTTGAGTTTATTTTTGTGCATGGTGTCAGGGAGTGTTCTAATTTCATACTTTTACATGTACCTGTCCAATTTTCCCAGCACCACTTATTGAAGAGGCTGTCTTTTCTCCACTGTATATGCTTGCCTCCTTTATAAAAGATAAGGTGACCATATGTGCGTGGGTTTATCTCTGGGCTTTCTATCCTGTTCCGTTGATCTATATTTCTGTTTTTGTGCCAGTACCAAACTGTCTTGATTACTGTAGCTTTGTAATATAGTCTGAAGTCAGGGAGCCTGATTCCTCCAGCTCCATTTTTCGTTCTCAAGATTGCTTTGGCTATTCGGGGTCTTTTGTGTCTCCATACAAATTGTGAAATTTTTTGTTCTAGTTCTGTGAAAAACGCCAGTGGTAGTTTGATAGGGATTGCACTGAATCTGTAGATTGCTTTTGGTAGTAGAGTCATTTTCACAATGTTGATTCTTCCAATCCAAGAACATGGTATATCTCTCCATCTATTTGTATCATCTTTAATTTCTTTCATCAGTGTCCTATAATTTTCTGCATACAGGTCTTTTTTCTCCTTAGGTAGGTTTATTCCTAGATATTTTATTCTTTTTGTTGCAATGGTAAATGGGAGTGTTTTCTTAAATTCACTTTCAGATTTTTCATCATTAGTATATAGGAATGCAAGAGATTTCTGTGCATTAATTTTGTATCCTGCTACTTCACCAAATTCATTGATTAGCTCTAGTAGTTTTCTGGTGGCAGTTTTAGGATTCTCTATGTATAGTATCATGTCATCTGCAAACAGTGACAGCTTTACTTCTTCTTTTCCGATTTGGATTCCTTTTATTTCTTTTTCTTCTCTGATTGCTGTGGCTAACACTTCCAAAACTATGTTGAATAATAGTGGTGAGAGTGGGCAACCTTGTCTTGTTCCTGATCTTAGTGGAAATGGTTTCAGTTTTTCACCATTGAGGACAATGTTGGCTGTGGGTTTTTCATATATGGCCTTTATTATGTTGAGGAAAGTTCCCTCTATGCCTACTTTCTGCAGGGCTTTTATCATAAATGGGTGTTGAATTTTCTCAAAAGCTTTTTCTGCATCTATTGAGATGATCATATGGTTTTTCTCCTTCAATTTGTTAATATGATGTATCACGTTGATTGATTTGCGTATATTGAAGAATCCTTGCCTTCCTGGAATAAACCCCACTTGATCATGGTGTATAATCATTTTAATGTGCTGTTGGATTCTGTTTGTTAGTATTTTGTTGAGGATTTTTGCATCTATGTTCATCAGTGATATTGGCCTGTAGTTTTCTTTCTTTGTGACATCTTGTCTGGTTTTGGTATCAGGGTGATGGTGGCCTCGTAGAATGAGTTGGGGAGTGTTCCTCCCTCTGCAATATTTTGGAAGAGTTTGAGAAGGATAGGTGTTAGCTCTTCTCTAAATGTTTGATAGAATTCTCCTGTGAAGCCATCTGGTCCTGGGCTTTTGTTTGTTGGAAGATTTTAAATCAGAGTTTCAATTTCAGTGCTTGTGATTGGTCTGTTCATATTTTGTATTTCTTCCTGGTTCAGTCTCGGTAGGTTGTGCATTTCTAAGAATCTGTCCATTTCTTCCAGGTTGTCCATTTTATTGGCATAGAGTTGCTTGTAGTAATCTCTCATGATCGTTTGTATTTCTGCAGTGTCAGTGGTTACTTCTCCTTTTTCATTACTAATTCTATTGATTTGAGTCTTCTCCCTTTTTCTCTTGATGAGTCTGACTAATGGCTTATCAATTTTGTTTATCTTCTCAAAGAACCAGCTTTTAGTTTCATTGATTTTTGCTATTGTTTCCTTCATTTCTTTTTCATTTATTTCTGACCTAATCTTTATGATTTCTTTCCTTCTGTTGGCTTTGGGGTTTTTTTTATTCTTCTTTCTCTAATTGCTTTAGGTGCAAGGTTAGGTTGTTTCTGTTTTCCAGGTCACTTATCTGTTCTTCTCCCTCAATTATTCTGCTATTGATTCTTTCTAGTGTATTTTTCATTTCAGTTATTGTATTGTTCATCTCTGTTTGTTCTTTAATTCTTCTAATTTTTTAAATTCTGTCTTTGTTAAACATTTCTTGCATCTTCTTGATCGTTGCCTCCATTCTTTTTCCGAGGTCCTGGATCATCTTCAGTATCATTATTCTGAATTCTTTTTCTGGAAGGTTGCCTATCTCCACTTCATCTAGTTGCTTTTCTGGGGTTTTATCTTGTTCCTTCATGTGGTACAAAGTCCTCTGCCTTTTCATTTTGTCTGTCTTTCTGTGAATGTTTTCCTTCCACAGGCTGCAGAATTGTAGTTCTTCTTGCTTCTTCTGTCTGCCCTGTGCTAACTTATTTTTGACAGTTCTCTCTGCTATTTTCTCTCCAGCTCTTCTTTTCTTTGAGGTTTTATATCTTTAAACACTCCTCTTCTGCTGTTATTTTTGTGATGTTTTGTGAGAGAGAGGGATAAGTATATACATGTGTTCTATTCACTATCTGTTACTGTAGGTATTTAAAATTTGGAGGTCACTGCAAAGACTTTATTTTTTAAAATTCATTTTATTTTCTAGGAACTTCTCTCAGTAAAAAAAAATTATTTTACTTTTTGTATAAAACAGTGCAACTTTAAAAAATGAACAGTGAACACACTGATAAGAGAACATGTAACAAGGACCATGTCCATAGCAGGAATAGAGATTACAGTGTCTTCTCAGTAGAGATCCCTACTCCCACTCACAGAGCTCTTCCACAGCTGGTTATACACACCATCAGGCAGCTGGTTATAACTGGAATCTAGTCCATGGTAGGGATGTCCAGTTAAACATCATCACCTCTTAACTAATCACATTGAATCACATCTGGGCATCTGCTTACCTGAGGACCTGAATTAACCCACCAACTATCCTTGATGATCCTTCTGCCCATCATCCCTTTTGTTTTGTTTGCTCCTACTTACTTTTTCAGACTCAGTCCAATGTTCTTCTCCCAGAAGTCTACCCTGAAACCATGACACCAGACTGATTTGGGTGTTCCTTCCCAATGTTTTCACAATAACTTAAATTCTCAAGTTGTATTCTCTATCACTGTATTTACCACATTATATGTTTAATTATTTCAGGATTCAGCACACTTTTTCTGTAAAGTCTACAGTTGTAAATATTTTAAGCCTTCAGACCAAGAGGTAAACCCAGAGATATTATGTAGGTACTTATATAATAAGAGAGAAAACAAATTTTAATAGTTTTTATTGACAAAAATAAAAACAATTGAGTACACATTTTTTTTTTGTAATACAGATAAACTTACCAGAACAATGGAATTCTTTTGGAGGGGATAACATTTCTCTTAACTGTGGTTCAAAGTTAGTGTTCTCATTTATCAAATTGATTGCAAATGTTTATCTGTAAAAACCATTCTTAACTCACAAGCCTTGTGAAAACAGGCTGTGAGGTTTCCTGACCTCTGTTCTATTTATTTAACTCCTTGTCTCTACTGTATTTTGAGATCTAGAACCTGTCCTTGGTCTTATTTATCTTTGAGTTCCCAGGCAACGAAATGCCTGGCACATTATAGGTGCTTAGTAACTTAAAAAAAATATTTTTTTTTCAGACAGTGAAGAGATCTGACTTTTATCTTGATGGATAATAGTTTGACTTTATGTATTACCGTTCCTGTAAGGATTTTCAGATCTGTTATCTCATATCTATTATCTAATATGCAATAAGAAAAGGATTGCTATTATTATTCACATTTTACTGATAGAAAAGTGACACAGTAGTATAGCCAAGACTAGAATTAACAATTCTGATTCTCAGTTATAGAAAGTTTTCAGAGGATTACAGTACATTCTCAGGTATATATGTCTCTTGTCTATTTCAAGAATTATCAATTATCAGAAAATTCAGAGGTGTAAGTAAACCAGCATGGGCTGGTATAGATAAGGAAATTACTATAGCACTTAGGGAGAGAAACACTAAAAAATCCAACTACAACTTAAATAAAATCTCTAGAAATAATATTCTGTATGAGTTTTCAAGTGTGAGACATCATACTTTTGAATAATATTTTTATATATAGTATGTAATTTTAAAATGCAGTCCTGAAAGAGGTATACCAAAATGAATATAATTACCATAAAGAAATGAGGAAATAGGTGATTATTGTCAAAACATGGTATAAGTTACTTTTATATCTAGCGAATTTAGCAAAGGAACAGGGTGTTTTCATGTTTTTGTGGCCAATAATTTCCTAAGAGATTCCAGGCTAGTCTTTGTTTGTCATATGTCCATTATCATCACATCAAGATTATTATCTGTGACAGTATTATTGAGTACTTTTTAGTTCCAGTTTCTGTGCATAAAAATAGACAGTAGACCTGATCCTTGATCTTGGGATGCGGGAATAAATATAGGCAGTATAGCAATGGATGGAGGCATGAAGTAAAGACCAAAAGGTAGTCCTGCTAATACTTGTCAGAGTACAGGAAAGGGGGTGTTCCACAAGAGTGTGAATGTGTGCGGCTCTGTTGGTAGGGAGAGAGTTGGGAAAGGCTTCCTGGAAGAGGTAGCACTTAAACTGCCTCTTCAAGAAAGGTAATAGAGAACGGGTAAAAAACATGCGGAAGTGCTGAGCAGAAACCATGAAGGTAGAAAGAATGTGAATGATGTGTTCAGGAAACAATAAATAGACCAGTTTGTCTTGATCAGGACTTTTATGTAAGGAAGTAGTTGGAGTACATCTGAAATGTTAGGGAGGAATGTGAGGAGAAAGGCCAAAGAAAGGAGTTTGAAAGTTTAATGTAGGAAATGGTCAGCTGTCAACAAAATTTAAACAAGAAGATGGGGATGGCATAGGTAACAAGTATTGTAAGCAAGCTGAATCTTATCTGATCCTGGGCTAAAGAACTGAATACTGGATTATTTTTGCTACATAAGCATGTGCTACATAAAAATGCTACATCTATGTCTTTATTTTTCATGTGCTTTATATCTGAGTTGATTTCAAAAAGCTAAACACAATTTTATCTGCAACCATTCAAAAGGAACTTGAAGGCCTTTCAATGCTTCAACTATGGGTCCCATTTGGGGATCAATTATGATATTGTGGATGAGCTGAAGTGCTAGCTTTCAAGAAAATTTGTGTGCCTGAGAGCATCTTAATAGCCTATCATAGTGTTAGGAAATACTTAACATCTTATACATTTAAGATTTTTATATCCTGTCTACTTTTTTTTTTTTAATATCATTACAAAGTAATAGAAATGCTGGGAATTAAACTTTTAGTTCATTTTAGTATGGATTTATTCTTCTGAGCAAAGTGAGAAATCGGTTATATGTGTAATTTGAAAATATACTCTGGATTGATCGATAAAAATGTTGCTCCGAGCTATTAAAAAACAAAAAGTTGTACATAGATGAGCTTGATTTGAAGAATGTGTTGTTGGTGTGCAGTAAGAGGCTGACCCATCTTCCCTCTGTCCTGTTGACTCCCCACCACCTCATATTCTGAGTGAACTGGGGAGCCATCTGGTTACCACATGTGTGGCCAGTTGCATTCTCAACAGGAGTGGGAAATGAAAGAAGAATTCTCACAGAAGCACATTTGTAGAGTTAGACTTCCTCCCGCTAGTCTGGATAAGTTCTCAGGATGCCAAATCATTAAGCACGCTTTCCAGTGTGGGAGGCCCGTGAACCTCCCCCACTATCTCTGGCTTGAATGAATGCAGATTGTTCCACAAGCCTAGGCAAATACTCTATTGTGTTATTCTCCAGAGTAGTTTGACCTTGTATGTTTGAAGAATTCCTCCCCAAGACTATCTTGCCCTACCGGAAATTCACCCTTTTTAGAGCTTTGAGGTCTAAATCCAGCCTGAAGAACATTTGCCTGTTTCATCTCTTTAAAATAGTAGTGGAAGAGGGGAAACGATACCTCCCGACAGCTCCTTGCCTGCGTGGGATCACGCAGAGTGGGGAGAACGGGTTCATTTGGTGGTGTCTCAGCGTTTCTTCATCCATAGGCAAATAAATGCTTTACACAACTATTTCTCATCTTCTTTCAGTAGTCAGCTAGCATTCCTTTTGAATCAAGTACTATATCTTAAGGGAGAGAAGGGAGAAAGACTGCAGTGGAGAAGCAAGCAAGGGGCTCTGAAACCAGCGGCTTTGAGGGGAGGCAACTCCTGTGCTACTTCTAAGAGCTGCAATCCCTTTCCTTTTCTCTCCTTGTGTTCCTTTTTCAAAACACTATGCATCCAAAACCTTTTAGTGGTCAGGAGACTGTTCACCTTAAAGCTATGTGAGCCAGAAGGAAGTAGGTTATATGTATCAAATAATCAAAAAAGTTACTCCTATCCCAGATGGGCCTACTTACCATGATGACACCATAAATATAGAGAGGACAAAAGTAAATAGATATTTTAGCACATAAAATCTGGTCATCTAAATCGCTTGGGCTACAAATAATTCTGCTACCATGAACAAACTCTCTTTTAGACATTTTGAATTTCCTCTCTTTTCTGAAATTTTCACGATGATTTCACCTATTGACTTCAACACTTTTTTGTACCTCCCCCATATTTTATAAATGAATGAAATGCTTATGTGAGAAATTGGAACTGTCTTGTAAGGAAACTATAAATCAACACACAATTGTGAATAAAATTCCTTTCTTCAATATTAAATTTAAGCTCCACTTCTTTTATTCTTTACAAAGCTTTCCATGACATTTATCTCCACCAGTGTATTTGCTCTCATCTCTGCACACTTGTTCCTCTCACTGCATTCATTCAACACGTCACAAATATTTACTAAGTGCTCAATGTACATGACATATGCCAAGAGTTATGTGGGCGTTTTTAATATGCTTGTAAGGAAGAAAGAAATAAACATAACAATACAAGGTAGTATTTGACTGGTGCCATAAGAGTGACACAAAGAAGTGGAAGCATTTAGATGAGAGAGAGAGAGGGAGGAAGGGTGTGGGAGTGCCTGCGAGTAGTTTTGGCTGGAGGAATTCTAGGTAGGCTTTACGGAAGAAGTGGCACATGAACTTGACCTCAGATGTGTAGGATTTTAACAGAGGGAATTCTAAACAAAGGAACAGTGTTATCCAAGATAGAAATATGGAAATACGGGAAAGTATGGGTCATACATAGGGAATGGTTTGATATACAGTATAGTTTAACTTAGAGTATGTATAGGGATATTGCAGCAGTTAAAATTGATGAGTAGATTGGCATCTGATTTTAGAAGCACTGTGGCTAGACTAAGAAATTAAAACTTTATTCCAAAGGCATTAGTTCTTAAGCTTTTTGAACAGGATTACACAAACCTGCATGAATATAATCAATATAGAAGGTAGAATGAATAATCAATCCAGGAAGGATCAAGTGGGGGAGATTTACCAGAGGCTAAATCATTTTAGCCTCTTTTTAGAGGAGACCATTGCAGTGATCTAAGCAGGAAGTGATAAGTGCCCAAACTAAGATGATAAATATTTGAATGGGGGAAAAATGAAAGATTCATCATGAATTGCAAAGGAAGAAACAGTTTCTATTTAATCTAACTAGATTGTCAGTTTCTGAGAGCAAAGCTGTGTCTGCATCTTGTCTCCCCAGTGCCTGGTACATTGCTTGACACAGAGAAATGTTTTATGATGAATAAATATCCTCCTTTATTATCTACTTCATCCACTTTCATATTCAAATAATTATGTCTTGCATAGGCTACTAATTAATGCATATGTATTTTTTTTCAGCAGAGCTAATTTTCTATAAAAAACAGACCTCAATAGTATTAGAGCAGTTTTTCATTCACTGTAAATCAAAAGGGAAGCAACAATGAAGAGTTGATTCTGGAAAAGAGGGAGGAGGTTTTGGTCAATTGCTCTCAGTGAAAAATAAAAGAGCTTTTGAAACTGAACTCATATGTCTGGAGCACATGTGAGTCTGGTTTATTAAGGCATGATAGAACGATTATTAGAAAGACTACCACTACTACTGATAAGCATCATATTATTCACATTATATCATAAAAATTCATGATATACAGCAACAGGCAGTCATGTAAGAAATCGAACAGGGCTTTTACTACAATGAGAGAAGAACTTAATGTGCTTTGCTCTATTTCTTTTTCTTTTTTTTTTAATTTATTTTTTTAACATCTTTATTGGAGTATAATTCTTTACAATGGTGTGTTAGTTTCTGCTTCATAACAAAGTGAATCAGTTATACATATACATATGTTCCCATATCTCTTCCGTCTTGTGTCTCCCTCCCTCCCACCCTCCTCCCTATCCCACCCTCCTCCCTATCCCACCCCTATAGGTGGTCACAAAGCACCGACTTTGCTCTATTTCTGACATGAAGTCTATAAGAGCAAAAAGGCTTCATTCCTTGTACAGTTCATTAAATATATTCCATGATGTCTTAGTCCTGCACAGGGAAGAATCCACCAACTGTGTGAAAATGGTTTTAAGTTTCTTTAGTTTGAATTTAAAATAGTTTACCAAGCTTTCTACCACCAAATCAGCAAGGATTATTGCACAGTTTTTTGTTTGTTTGTTTGTTTTGTTTTGTTCTGTATGCTTGCTGCCTCAGTTAAAAAGAGGAATGCCAGTATATTACTACTTAACTACTTCAGATTAGCTGTTAGAGAGATAAGGGTGCTGAATGGTGCTTAGCTCCAAATGGTGAAATTGACCTAGTTTAAGCTACCAGATAGAACAGGCAGCTTTATCAACTACTCCCTAAAATAAATATTTGGGAGTATGTGACAAGTAAGTATAACTGATTCTATCCAAACCTTAGAGTAAGAATTCCATTATAAGTTGCAATAAATATTGAAAGAAGATGTGTCCTTCTTTTAAAAGCTCTCTGAGGAAATAGAACATATTTCTATTTTAAGAGGAAAAGATTATTTTATAACGTATCCAAACTATATGGGCACACACTGGTGGACTTTGGAAAATATTTAAAATATCCAGCAATTGAGATTTGCTAACAACAGGGTTCTATCAAACGTGAGACTTAAATTATTCATTCATATTGAAAAGTCTTGTGATTTTCCTTAATAAAAATATATATATATATATAATATATGTATACTATATATGTATACACAATATGGTGAACTTTAATTTACTATGATTTAGTACAGCAGAATTTTTTTTTACTCTTTTTAATTTTTACTTTATACTGGAGTATAGTTGATTAACAATGTGTTAGTTTCAGGTGTATGGCGAAGTGATTCAGTTATACATATACCTGTATCTATTCTTTTTAAAATTCTTTTCCCATTTAGGTTACTACAGAATATTAAGCAGAGTTCCCTGTGTAGTACAGCAGAATTTTAAAGCAACATGTTTACTACTAAAATTATATGACTAATAATATCCTAAACTTAAAAATTGGTGGCTTTATGTAAGAAAAGTGAGTGGGCGTGAAAGGTAAAGCATAAAATATTTGAATAGTGTAGTTTCAAAAATTTCAAAAATAAAATTGTGTGTTTTTTTTTTTCTTTCAAATATTATAGTCCAAAATCTTACAAAATGATTTGGTAATTAAAATAAGGGAAAAATTTTTTTAAAATGGTGTGTTTTTGCCATTTCTCTCTTTTTCCTCAACAGTAATCATTGCATTGTATTTTATACAAATTATCCAAAGTTGAGCAGGGGAAGAAGAAAGAGTTCAATGTGAAGAGAGACCATTTGTTGGTAGCATGATCTGACATGATTTAATGGGGTAGTAGGACATCACAAGAAAACCAAACAACATAAGCAAACCAAACTTGGAATGAATCTAATAATAGAGATATCTCCCAATAAGCATTTCTACGTAGACAAGATATTTTTGTTTTGAAAGATGGGCATTATCTCTCTTAATAAGAGATGCTAGTCATGTAAGGGATAGAAAAGCAAAGCTATTAGATTTGGTTAAGCCTGAAGATAAACTTTTTGGAATGTCTCAACAAAAAAAGGAAGGAAAAAGTGTCAGTTTTCTTTTTTCATTTCTCTTCAGTAGCAGACGTTTGCTATTGAACTCTAATAGAAAAATGGATACACAGATTTTACTTTCACAGTCAATGTGAGGCATAATGCAGTAGGCAGAGAAACTAGTCATAACTGGGTTTATGGCAGGTCTTCAGTTCACAAAGAGCACAAGCCTGAACAAGCCAATGTGAGTCACTTCATGTGGTTGTATCATAATAATATTACATAAAGGTTTCTGGTGAATGGCCTCTGGGGACTCTGAAATATCCCTATAAATGATCCAAACTGTATGCTAGACATTTCCTGAAAGTTTTATATCTCATTGTAAGTAAGGCATACTCAATAATTTTCTCAGGGTACCAAGTTGTACATTTATTTGCAAAATGTCAATACACTTTGTAGCAAAAAGAAAGCAATAAAATAAATCTTCAAAGAGGCAATGTAAATTTTTCAGAATGAGAAAGTAATTCAACTTAACTGTGTTGCTAAGTGAGAAACTTTTTCTGTGGCGAATGTTAAAACATTGCTACTGATAGGAAGGGGAAATGAAGCGGCCAACAACATGGTTATCTGTGAGGAGTCCTGTAGTCACACTAAATGAGTTCCTGATTTATTCTATGTCACTAGGCAAATCTCATACTAATCTCGTTTTGTCTTCATTTCCTATAAAAAGGGGATAATAATACCAACCTGTCTCAAGGGGTGTGGTGAGAATTAATTAAGGCCCATAAAGTGTTTCAAAGGCCAAAGATGAAAGACACCATACTAAGTACAAACCCTTGCAGTTGATGGAATATAAAAACTCATTTATTGTTGGCAAAATTCTGAAGCATCTAAATTTTCAAATAAGAATTCTGAAATAAGAATACACTTTCCTAGATTTATATGACTTAAATTTATGAACTGATTCATAAGTGTCTTTTATTTAGGTGCTTTATATTTAATTTTTCAACCTAGACTAATCAAATAATAGAAGAGAATACTAGTTTGAAAATAGTAATTACAGCCAGTTAGAATTTTAAAAATATATTTTATTTACTTTTTGCTTCACCTCTGTATTTTTATCAATAAGCTAATCAGGTGCTTGTTTCCAAAGAATGACTGAGTCTAGAAGATCTTCTTGGGGGGTAAATGAAAGAATGAAACATTTAATCTGTTGCTACCATTTAGCATCAAGGTAACAATGATTCAGCTTAGAATAAAGTTGTTTTTAAATTCTGCCTGACTTACCGTATGCTAACACATATATATGGAATCTAAAAAAAAAAAAAGGTTCTGATGAACCTAGAGGCAGGACGGGAATAAAGACTTGAGGACACGGGTAGGGGGAAGGGTAAGCTGGGAGGAAGTGAGAGAGTGGCATTGACATATATACACAACCAAATGTAAAATAGATAGCTAGTGGGAAGCAGCTGCATAGCACAGGGAGATCAGCTCTGTGACCACCTAGAGGGGTGCGATAGGGAGGGTGGAAGGGAGATGCAAGAGGGAGGGGATATGGGGATATATGTATACATAGAGCTGATTCACTTTGTTTTACAGCAGAAACTAACACAACATTGTAAAGAAATTATACTCCAATAAAGATGTTAAAAAAAAAGATATTAAATAAAAATAAAAATAAATAAATAAATAAATAAATTCTGCCTGAGTCAGGACATTTAACTAAGGGAAATATGTTTCTCTAAATGCCTGAATTTAGGAGCCAACAACAAGAGTGTATGAAAATAGCATTTTCATTTTCAGAAATATGACTCCTATTGCACCCCCTTCCCATGATGTATTGAGTTTCTTGGATGCCAAATGACTAATATGAAAAAACAAAACAAAACATGATGAATCAGTTACCTCTGTGTTCTGTAATAAGAAAAAATATTTGTCCCCTACTTTTAGATGAAACAAACCAGCATTTTGGTTTCATTAAATTTCAACAGGTAGCACTAAGTAAATGAACAGTTTTACCCTTTGAAATATCATTAAGTTTATCAGTAGTTTGTAAATGATTACAACTAGAGCCAATAAGATTCTTGAGATATTATTTCCTAATTAAATAATTGCTCAATTGGATGAAATCTGGGATGCCATAAATTAGCAATGAAACTGTCATACCTCAGAGTTCGACCTTTCTTAGGCTTTTAAAAATGTAGTATGAGTCTTTAGTGACAGTCTTTCCTTAGGTCGATTCATGGGAACAATTCATTACTGATGTTTATTTTGCTTCGGGTTGGGCTGTAAAACTACTCTACAATAACATAACTTAGGAGGTTGTTATTTTAGAATTATTATATCCTATGCTGGTTGTGGTCAAGAAAAAGACGGCTGGAAAACAAGTAATATATCTTTTAAAACATTTACTACTGCTGTTAAAAAAACAAAAAAAGTTAACTATATACTACTGCCAAAAAAAAAAAATTATTTAGTTTCTCTCCAGTTAGAGTTTCATTAATGGTCCACTTCATATAATTTTTGTTGTTGTTAAAAACTCATTTATCCTTTACCCCAAATTTTGAATGTAAACATTAACTGTCAAGGTTGATAGCCATGCAATTAACCAGCTTAATTTTGGCTAGAAGATGAATGATTCACTTGCTTGTGTCTGATGAGTGGGCAGAGCACTGTATTTTAAATGGCTCTGTCCCAGAGGGCAAATCTTATGGGTTTCACTGCCCAGCCCACTCAGAAAAAAATACAGCTGAGTACTGACTGAGCATGAAATTGTAAGGGTATCTTATAACTTGATTATCTTGCCAGTGTTATAAGAATGGTTTTCGAGGCTCCCCTGGTGGTGCAGTGGGTGAGAATCTGCCTGCCAATGCAGGGGACACGGGTTCGAGCCCTGGTCTGGGAAGATCCCACATGCCGTGGAGCAACTAGGCCCGTGAGCCACAATTACTGAGACTGCGCGTCTGGAGTCTGTGCTCCGCAACAAGAAAGGCCGCGATAGTGAGAGGCCCGCGCACCGCGATGAAGAGTGGCCCCCGCTTGCCGCAACTAGAGAAAGCCCTCGCACAGAAACGAAGACCCAACACAGCCATAAATAAATAAATACATAAAACTAAAAAAAAAAAAAAGTTAAGGATGTACCTCACATATTTAAAAAAAAAAAGAATGGTTTTCATTTTTCACATTGTTAAATTTAAAATTTTAAGGATTTTCAGGCATTAGGAAATATTGTCCAAGTTATCTTTTGGTTTAGTTATTTGTTTTGCATCTCAAGACTTAAAAGTCTCCATAATAAATAAACACCATATTTTTGCTTTGCTCAGCATCTAATTTTTTTTTTTTTTTTTTTTTTTTGCAATCACAGTCCTGTATTCTGTGAAAAAAAATATTTCTCCTTTTCCTGGGTCTGTTATGTACTATCTCTTTTAGTTGACAGAAATAAACTGTTTTCATCTCCAGTGACTGAGTCAGCAATTACTTTTCAGTTTCCTCTGCCCGAAGAATGTTTAAAAATATTTCTCTATTTCTGCTAAATATTACACAAGAGTAAAAGCAAGTCTTTTTATTCTTTTTGATGCACATGTGTTCTATTTTATTATATCAGATAATAGATAAGTACGCTTTATTAGAATATCATCTAGAATTTTGTAAAGAAAGACTAAAGCATTCCATTTAATACAATTCAACAAAGGTGTACACAGAATGTTTTACCTGGAGAGGAGGAGGGATAAGTATAAGCTCTCTGTCCTTAAGGAACTTGACGTGTTTCTGAGATAGTACAGGAGGAGTTTGATCAGTTTGATAAAATGACCAGCTATAATGCAATAGCCTGTAAAATGCTATGGCCCAAACCAATGAAATCCACACTCTGAACAGAATATAATTTTAGTAGCTGGAATAATCTCTTGGGATCTTCACATTAAACTCTTTTATCTTATTAATGAAATTCTGGATATTACAAGGAATGATGTGATTAGTAATACATTTGTATCTAGTCAAATTGCCACATTCTTGATTTTTCATGACCCAAAGGGATGCAAGGATAATTCATAGATGCTAATTTAGCTAATAGTTTCTATATTTTCCTTTACCAAACTTCTTAAACTTTTAATAAGGAATAAAATTTAAATGTGCTTTTTCCCCTATGTGATAGTTCATTATGTTTATTTAAATAACCTAAATGAAGTTAGTCAAGGAATAAAGGGTTCAAAGAATAAAATTTATGTAATATAGAATATGTAAAATATGTAAAATACCAGCATTTGGCTGCTCAATAATTGATTCCAGGCTAAGGCATTCATTGGATCCTGACTTGACATAAGAAATTGTTATTAAGCCAATAAGCATTTATTCAGCCATATTCAAGACATTCTGCATAGGCATTCAGGACTCAAAAATGGAAAACAAACCTATGATTCTTACTCTTAAAGAATTCAGTCTAGTGGAAGAGGCGATTGCATGAGGAAATAGATTGAATACACAGAAATAAGTGCTATGGTAGATGCTAGAAACATCAGGGATGGCTTGAGAGAAGAGGTGACCTCTCATTACTCTTGAAGACAGAATGGGAATTTGCTACATAGAGAAGAGGAAGAAAGGGCATTTCAGGCAAAGAGAACAAAATGTGCAAAGGCATCGAGTTTTGAAAAGATATGTGAGAAGTTCATTGTGGTTTGGAGCTTGAGGTTGTGGTGGGGAGTGGAAGGAAATGAAATTGGAACAGTGTATTGGGTTTACATCACAAAGGGCATCATACCCAGACAAAAGAATTTGGCTTTTATAGAGAAGCTAGTGGGAAATCAGCGGAAATTGTTAAACAAAGGGAAGGGTATAATCATATTTGGTAAGAAGATAATTATGGCAGGAGTGTAAAAATGCAGCGTAGGAGAGATTGATGGGGGAGAGGCCAGATAGGGCACCATGTCATTAGTCTAGGATAGAAATCAGAAAAGCCTGAATTAGTGGCAGTAGAAAAGGGGGATAATGGTCCTACTTTGAGTATATTTCTGAAAGAAAATAGATAGGATTTGGGTGTAGACGGTTAAGAAGAGGAGGGACTCCAGAGTCAGTTTTTTAATTAAGAGACGTGAGGATGTTGATTCCATTAACCATGATAGGAAAGGAGGGAACGTTTAAAGAGATATAATTATTTCAGTTTTTTTAATGTATTAGGTTGAAGTGCCTGTTGGGATAGCCAAGTTGACAAGCGTTTGAAAAAGCTGGTCTGGAACTTGAAGATAGGATAGAACTGGAGATACAGACATGGGAACCATGAACATATAAAAAAGCTTCTAGAATGTGGATGAAAGCATATATCTAAGTGTAGAATGAAAGGCCACCAAAGTTGAAACTGTGGAAAACATCAGTGCTTAAGACAATGTTCCACATTCATTTTCAACCATTCCTCCCTTTGAAAATATGAAATTATCAGCTTACCTCTAACCATGGCAATTCAGATATTTCCCCTTAAAGGCCCATGATAGTCCCTGATTCCTTGTACTCTCCTCTCCTCTAACTATTTCTTTTAAGAATTTCTAGTTGAAGAATTAGAGCAGAAGGGCCCACTGAAGAAAGCTGAGGGGTTCTTAGAGACGTAGAGGGAAAATCAGAAGTGGTGGTGACTTTTAGGAAACAAGGTCACATTAGCATCACATCCCTACTTGCAAACCCGGACCAAACTGTGTAAATCAAATCTGGGCACTGCCTTCCCTCAGCGAACTGCATAGAATGGATGACTTAGGTGCCTGTGTCCAACAGAGCAGAGCCATAGAAGTTTGAGTCCTTCAGTTCCCTTAAGTTCTCCAGCATACTTGGAAGTGTGCATCTAGTTTTTGTTCCCCCTTGGGGACAGGGAGACTTCACCCCCCACCTCCAATTACCTTGCTCTTGAAAGCAGCTGAGTTAGGAGTAGAAGAGATGAAAGGAGGAATCTGGAGGTGTGTAGGAAGAGAGTGGCTCTTCCAGTAAGCAAAGCACATTTGCTTTCCATTTGGAGTGACCAATGACTGCTCATGGCTCAACCAAAACTAAGTTCTGGAGACAAATACTGTATGTTATCAATTATATCTAAATCTGGAATCTAAAAATTAAATGAATAAATATAACGAAAGAGAAACAGACTCACACACATAGATAGAGAACAAACTAGTGATTACCAGTGGGTAGAGGGAAGTGGGTGGGGCAAGATAGGCATAGGGAACTTAGAGATACAAGCTACTATGTATAAAATACATAAACTACAGGGATGTATTGTATAGCACAGGGAACATAGCCAATAGTTTATAATAACTTTAAATGGAGTATAATCTATAAAAATATTGAATCACTATGTTGTACACCTGAAACTAATATAATATTGTAAATCAACTATGTTCAATAAAAAACTGATTAATGAAATTAATAAATCAACTTTTAAAATGAGTGTAAGTAAGAGGTATAAAAGTCTGCCATGCAGTAGATGCTCAAGTGTACTTGTTAAGGTTATTGCTGTAGTTGATTTGTATTATTGTGACACTTCAATTCATTTCCAATAATAAAATGAGTATTACAATAAATAAGAAATAAAATCACAACAAAATTATTTTACCTGTTTTTACGTAGTTAGAAAATTCATAGGCAAAAGCAAAACAACAACAAAAAATGACTGCATTTAGCATATGTGTTACTATCATTAAATAGTAGAAAACATACATTTCTATAAGATAATATCAATGAAGTAGCTTCATTTGATGGACTCACACACACACACACACATATATATAATTTTTACTGTAAATGTTAGACGATTGGAGTCAAACTATACAAACTGCCACAAATCTGGATGACTATAATACACTATGGATAGCATTATTGCTGTTCACTTAGCTCTTCTTCCCCTCTATTTTTAGGCAAACAAGAGGATTGCACTCACCTGCCTCCTTGAAATGAGGTATAGCCATGTGGCGAACTTTGGCTTATGTAATGTGTGTAGAAGTAATGTATGTCACTTTCAGGAGGCAACATTTATTACCAGTGTTGTGGAAGCATGTGCTGATAAGGAGGTGTCATAATACCAAAGCAGAGTCTAGAAAGTGGACCACAAAGGAAAGCAAGTCTTAAAGGGCTTCATGTGAGCAAGAATTAAAGTTTAATTCAGTTAAACCCCTGACATCTGAAGTTTTGCTTTTCTTTTTATTTCTTCTTAACTGAACCTCTGCTTTACAATGTTGCTACTGCATCTTTTTTTATTCTGAATTCTGATGCATATTGAATGCTACATGAGCCTTGTAGATCTAACACATCCACACCCATCCCCACCCCCACCCCCCAAATTGTCCATTGTCATACTTTAATGCCACTGGATCTCACTGTGAGATCCGGACTCAGTGGTATGGATAGTAGTTCTGTATGTGTGTGCTCTTGAGTCCTGAATGAACTAGTTCACTTTGGGCCAAACTCAGAATGTTTGTGAGAAAGACGTCTCTTAGTATATACTTACACGGAGAAGTTTTTGTCCTTGAAGTAGATGTTAAATCTATATATCAGGCAGTTGTGGTGACTTAAAAGCTATCCTTGAAAGGTACTGATAATAATACATAATAACTTACAGATCACTTGTGAGATTTATTTACTTTCTGCCCTGAGAAGTTTTGAGAGGCCTGCCTTTTAGGGTATAATATGTCTTATGCCTTTTTTTTTTTTTTAATGTGCTCTTCCTTGATAGGATATAGTTTTTGAGGAAACTATTTTATTTAAATAAACTTAAGTGAACTTAAAATGCCATGTTATAATGCTTCTGATTCTTTTTGTATCCTAAGTATTTAAAATAAAATATTTACAAATGAAAAAAATAAATACAAATTCATTAACCCTTCACCAATCTCTACTGAGTGCCTATTTTCAGCCAAAAATTGTGCTAAGCACTGAGAATACAACAGAGAACAAAAACAGGCACAGTTGCAATTTTCATAGTCAGACATAAATAAATAAAGTGAATATATAGTTATAAACTAAGGTTATAGTCTGAGAGAAATATAATTCTCTGAGAACATATAATGAAAACTAACCTATACTGGAGGTCAGAAAAAGTTTTCCTGATTTTCAAAGTATGAATGGGAGTCAACTAGGCAAATAGAAGATGAAGGGAAGGCACTGAAGCACGTTTTAGATGGGGAGAACAGCATAAGCAAAGGCTCTCTGACATGAGGGAGCATGGACATTCCCTACGGCAGTAATACAGAGAGTAAGGGAAGAGTGTATCAGATTATGTAGTTTTATGGTCCTTTTAATGGAGATTTGTCTTTATCTTAAGAGCAATAAGAAGCCATCAAAAGATTTTAAACCTGAGGCTTATGTGACCAGATTAAGGTTTTGAAAAGAACACTCTGGTGGCAGCATGAAAAATGTATTGGAAGGAGTCCAGACTGGATGAGACTGTCATAGTAGGCCAGAGAAGAAAGGAAGGTAGTTAAGACTGGAGTAGTGGCCATGGTGGTGGAGTAAAGTGGCTACTAGAGAGATACTTTGGATTCAGTTTCTAGGACTTCATGATGGGTTGGGTATGCTGGGTGAGGGAAAGATGGATGTCAAGGAATACTACACCTAGTTCCCTGGCTTGCGTAACTGGATGGTGTGATTTCATTTAGATTACAGTGGAAGAGAAACTGGTTTGAATGTGGGTGTATGTAGGAAAGGATCATGAATTTGGTATAAGACTTGTAGGTTTGAAATGCCTTTGAGATAGCCAAGGGGAAATTTTAAGTAGACATTTGAGACTATATATTTGGAATTCAGATAAGAAGTCTGAGACTTGAGATAGAATTTTAAAAAGTGTATTTGTAGATAATTTGTTAAGATTAACTTGAACTGTGAGTGACAGAAAATCCAAAATAACAAGGGCTTAAGAAAGAGGATTTAGGGCTTCCCTGGTAGCGCAGTGGTTGAGAATCTGCCTGCTAATGCAGGGAACACGGGTTCGAGCCCTGGTCTGGGAGGATCCCACATGCCGCGGAGAGCCTAGGCCCGTGAGTCACGACTGCTGAGCCTGCGCGTCTGGAGCCTGTGCTCTGCAACAAGAGGCCGCAAGAGTGAAGAGGCCCGCGCACCGCGATGAAGAGTGGCCCCCGCTTGCCGCAACTAGAGAAAGCCCTCGCACAGAAACGAAGACCCAACACAGCCATAAATAAATATAAAAAATAAATAAATAAATAATTCTGCTAAAAAAAAAAAAAAAAAAAAGAAAGACGATTTTTCCTATATAAAAGTTTAGTACAGGGCTGTTCAATAGAAATACAATGTAAGTCATGTATGTAATTAAAAATTTTCTAGTAGCCATGTTAAAAAGGCAAAAAGAAACAGTAGTAATTAATTTTAATAATACTCATCCAGTATATCCAAAATGTTGTAATTAGACATGTAATCAATATAAAATTATCAAGATACTCTGTATTTTACATTCTTTTTTTCATACTGTCTTCAAAGTCTGATACGTATTTTTTTTTAAATTTTTTTAAAATTTTATTTATTTATTTTATTTATGGCTGTGTTGGGTCTTCGTTTCTGTGCGAGGGCTTTCTCTACTTGTGGCAAGCAGGGGCCACTCTTCATCGCGGTGCGCGGGCCTCTCACTGTCGCAGCCTCTCCTGTCGCGGAGCACAGGCTCCAGACGTGCAGGCTCAGTAATCGTGGCTCACGGGCCCAGCTGCTCCGCGGCATGTGGGATCTTCCCAGACCAGGGCTCGAACCCGTGTCCCCTGCATTGGCAGGCGGATTCCCAACCACTGCGCCACCAGGGAAGCCCTGATACATATTTTATACTTACAGCTCAGTTTGGACTAGCTATATTTCAAATGCTCAGTAGCCACATATGGCTAAGGAGTAGTGTATGGAACAATGCAGGTCTAGAGGTAGGAGGTCTGGAGATGATATAACACTTTATAGTGTCAGAGACTCAGGCTTCTTCTGCATGACCTCCATTTACAAGTTCACTTATTAGTCCAGAAGAGCTGATGCAGCTCCATTCATCAGGTCTGCATTCCACTAATAGGGAGGAAGACAAGGAAAGAGAAAAGCATGTCTTTTCCCTTTAAGGTTACTTCTTGGAAATGTGTATACCACTTTTACCTACATCCTTTTGGTCAAAATTTAGTCACATGACTTTAAGGCCATGTACTTAACTACAGGGAAGTTTGGAAAAGGTAGCTTTTATTTCAGGTGGCCACATGACTAGATACAAATCAAGATTCTATTGCTACAGAACCTGTTGGGGAACAATCATCAGTCTTTGCCAGTGTCTTCTCTGTACACCCTTCCTCCTATGTAAATAATGCATTTGCTGCTGTCTTTCTAAGAGAGACAATTCCAAAGTCTCAGTCAGATCAAAGTCATGAAGTCTAGGATCTGAATGATATACAGTCTTTTCCATCAGGTCTAAATTTGGCTCCTCTTGGTTCAGTGATCCATAAACTAAAGGATAAGTTATTTGCTTCTCTTTTCCTGTACTATGGTGGTATAGGAGCAGGGTAGCTAAAATAGAAACACCCATTTGGGAAAGGGGAGAATGGGCGACACTCAAATCCCAATATACAGAAATAAGAAAGATTGTCTTCTCTGGGAGAAGGGTAAGTTCTGGGTTAGCCCTTCCTCTCCACAGCCCCTTTGGAAGCCCTGGTTCTCTCCCCTGGAGGAAGTCCCTTGCTCGTCATCTTCTGTAGCCCTGTCACTGCCCTCTGGGAGATTCTGCACTATATCCATTACTTTCTGCTGGTTCAGATTTAGGTGTCCAATGTGTTATAGGACTTGAGTAATCACAGCCTTTTATAGGGTAGACTTGTGGGAATTCTTTGGCAATAAAATGCTCAATAATTTAGTAGACTTCCAGTCTATTTGCTACTGGTCAGTTTCATATGTAAGTAACTACAGCCAAAATACTTGCCTAGACATAATTTTTTTTTTACATGAAAACTCTGGTCTTTCTTGGTAGCCTTTGAGTTCTGCTCATTCTCGTCGCTCAGCTTAATGGTGGCTATGAAGTCAACTAAAGCAATGGGCTGGTTGGAGAAGGCAAAAATCTTAAATCCATCTCTTTAAGCAACTTTGGTAAGATAGGGCATATGTACTGTTAAGATTGCAGTTTCTAAGACATTGCCTAAAACTATTTCAGTCGGGGGAGAGAAGGCTTGGCTTTTTAAATCTTGGGAGGCTCTACTTTATCAGATTTTCAGTTTCTTTTGTTTGCAGGCTGTTGGCAGAGTAGCTCTTTCTCAGCAGAGCTGAAGTTCTTTCCACCTTTGCTTGGAGTCTGGCTAGCTCTAGCTCAAGCTTGTAAGAATTTGACACGGCCAACAAGTATTCTGATTTTTTCTAACCATTTTCCAAGTACTGCATTCTTAATTAGCAGGTGGTCTACATTCCGAGTTATCATAGGTAACAGTTTTATTAAATATTTTCTAAGACATATAAAGGGTTGCTACCTTTCCAGCCCATAGTAAAGTATTCCAAGTACTTTCACTGAGACAGTGCCACATATTTCAGGTGCTGTATTTGGAGCAGCCCACTTTGTACACAGAATTTTATATTAGTGAGTATTAGTTTGACGCTGAGTGGCAGAAAATCTCAAATAATAATGACCTAGAAAATGTTTTTTCTCTCTTGTAAATGTCTTGAAGTAGTTAATACAAGGCTGGTTTGGCACTCCACTGTGTCAGGGATCCAGGGTCCTTCTATCTTGTTCTATTGTGGTGAACCTCCATTCCCAAGGTTACCTCATAACCCAAGCTGGCTGCTGTCAAAGAATGATAAATGAGTTGATGATGGAGATGTTATGTTGATGATGTTATGCTCTTTGTCATACTGTGCCTTTTTTTTTTTTTTTTTGGCCGTGCTGGGTCTTCGTTGCTGTGCGTGGGCTTTCTCTAGTTGTGGCGAGCGGGGGCTACTCTTCATTGTCGTACGCGGGCTTCTCATTGTGGTGGCTTCTTTTGTTGCGGATCATGGGCTCTAGGTGCGTGGGCTTCAGTAGTTGTGGCACATGGGCTCAGTAGTTGTGGTTCGCAGGCTCTAGAGCACAGGCTCAGTAGTTGTGGTGCACAGGCTTAGTTGCTCCATGGCCTGTGGGATCTTCCCGGACCAGGGCTCAAACCCATGTCCCTTGCATTGGCAGGTGGATTCTTAACCACTGTGCCACCAGGGAAGTCCCTGTGCCTGTCTTAAAACGGAAATATTTATTAATTGTCCATTGATCTGAAATTTCATTACGATAATTCTAACCTCAGGTTTTTGATACTGTAGCATATTTCTATTTTTCTCAAGGATAACCTTGAAATTCTCAAAATAAAATTAACTTTTGTATATATGTGAGGGATTGGATTACAAAAGCAAATGAATCATAACAATGATGGCAAAACTGGTGTTTGGTAACTGCTACTTTTCTATGCAGTGATATTTGCAACCCCCTACATACTGATATTTTTGTTCATGTAATACCATTATTTCACTGTTTAAAAAAAATTAATGTCTGAATCATTTATCATTGGAGATCAAGAACAATGACCCCCAAACTCAATTTACACAGAAAGATAACTACTGCAGACAGGTTTATGTTTATGAGAGTCTCAGTAAGTAACCATACTGTGGTAGTGGAAAGCTTCTACTGCAAAATTAATTTTTACTCCAGTGCAAAGATTTTCTGTACAGGTGGAATATAAGAATAATACTTTTGAAAGTGATACAGTTAACTCTGTTTGGGAGTCTTCACTTCTACATAATGAAATTAAAGAAAATGAAAATGCACTTAAAATTCTTCTCTTTAAAATATCAGTAAAACAAGACAATCGTTATCAATCAAAACATTGTAGTCCCTGAAAAAAAGTTCCTTCCAAAGTTTATCTCAAAGTTATCAAATAATAAATATTATTAATTGAAAATTAAGGGCCAGAAAGAATTATTTGGAGTTGGCACATGTAATTATTCTTCCCCATTCTTCCAACTAATATATAGTCAGAGCACTTTTGCAGCAACTGAAAAAAATTGTAGAAAACTTTGCTCAAGGATTAATCATGACATAATAATTGATGCCTTTGTTTTTATACTGCATTTTATTAAAAGTGTATGCTTTATTTCTGACTTTTCATGGTTAATTCAATTATCTTAATTCAAACATAGTGTTTAATACATTTAGAAATATTTTGAATAATTTATGGAAAATTTTTATCATATTGACAATGAATGGTTAACATTAATATTTTTATAAATTTTCATTTTTGATTTATAATATATTTATAAACTTTTATATTTTAAATGTATTAAATATTTAGTTTCACTGATTTTTAAACTTTAAAATAAAATGCTAGCATTTATACTGGTATGTTAGCATTACATGAAACAAACAGTGAATTACCAGTAGTGTTTTCACTTTGCTCCAGAAATGAAACCAGTAACCCGTAACAATGAAAGCATAGATTTAGTTGTGCCTCACAGTGTTACAAGAGTATAAAGGTATTTAAAGAGAACTAAAACTGTGAAGAACATGTTTTCAGCCTTTTCCATATCTGAGAGCTGTATATGATGTCCTTCTGAGTTCTCATTGTTCATAGTGAGCAGGTTGTGGCCTAGTGGAATAGTAAAATACTACTATTGGGAAGTAGCATTGAGGGCATCTAGACCTACTACAGCTCAGAGAAAAGCAGAGGGTAACTGGTCTGATTTCAGTAATCAAGCTTTCCCTCTTGAATTTTTACAGAGGGAGTTTACATCTGTGATTTTTTTCTCCCCAAATGCTTTATTGAACCTGTCCAAATCTGATCTTAACTGTTGGGCAGGGCTGGCTTCTTGGGTGTAGGTCCTGGGCAGTCACACAGAGCCTGTGCTCAGAAGGGCTCCTTGCCTGGTTTAATACTCTGCTCTTGCCCTCTTGGAATGAGCTCTGCATTTTCATTCTGCCCTGGACCTTACAAATTATATAACCAGTTCTGTTGCAATGATTTGCTTTTATTTTCAAAGGAAGAACGATGTAGTTACTTTCTAATGTATGTCTAATGTATGACTAACTTCTTTTTTTAAATCTGATGTTGGTGTTTATTCTATTTGGGTATATTTAGGCACTAAGGCAAGATGTCCCTAGTCAGAGTTGAAGTTGAATAAATATTTAAAGTACTAAACTCTATTCCTTCTTCCCATTAACACCTCTCTTCTCTTTCCGGTCCATCAGGGCCTTTATGCTCCTTCCTGGACTTCCCTCAGGTCTTCTTCCTGATGTCCCAACATGAAAAAGGCAACAAGCATATATATTTTTCATTTAGAGACATACCTATCAAGACATACTTCCTTTCTCTTCCAGTACCACACAGATCTAGACTGTGCCACTGGAACACAGCCTCAGATGGTATTTTAATAATTCCTCCGAGGTCTTTTCATCATGGCCTAAACCACTACGGGAAAGGGGTCTGTTACGGAGAAAGTGCTCAGGGGAGAGCATACCTGCTTTAGGACTTCCCTGATCCTCACAGAAGTGGCCCCTTTTATTCTGTCTTACCAGTGATGCACTCCACACCAAGGACAAAGGGAGACAAATGAAGGACATGAGGGAGAAAGTATCCTATTTTTTCATGCATTCATTCCCAAGACTCAGCCTTTTAACCTGAAACATCGATTCTACTCCTTAAAAAGTCTTCAGGTGAACAAATCCATGCACCTATTTCAAAACCCTGCATCCTTGGCCCTGTGGGCTTTGCCTGTATTCTCAGCCTTAAGATGATACCCACATGGGCTTTGTAACATTTGTAAGTTAGGAAGCAAGTCTAAAGATGTTGTTACCTCTTTTTTTTTTTTTTTTTTTTTTAAACACTTTTATTATTTATTTATTTATTTATTTATTTATTGGCTGTGTTGGGTCTTCGTTTCTGTGCGAGGGCTTTCTCTAGTTGTGGCAAGTGGGGGCCACTCTCTTCATCGCGGTGCGCGGGCCTCTCACTATCGTGGCCTCTCTCTTGTTGCGGAGCACAGGCTCCAGTCACGCAGGCTCAGTAGTTGTGGCTCACGGGCCCAGTTGCTCCGCGGCATGTGGGATCCTCCCAGACCAGGGCTCGAACCCGTGTGCCCTGCATTGGCAGGCAGATTCTCAACCACTGCGCCACCAGGGAAGCCCAAGATGTTGTTACCTCTTGAAATAGTGAAATTAAAACAACAACATCGGGCTTCCCTGGTGGCACAGTGGATAAGAATCCATTTGCCAATACAGAGGACACGGGTTCGAGCCCTGGTCTGGGAAGATCCCACATGCAGCGGAGCAACTAATAAGCCCGTGCGCCACAACTACTGCAGCCTGCGAGCCTAGAGCCCGTGCTCCGCAACAAGAGAAGCCACTACAATGAGAAGCCCGCGCACCACAACCAAGAGTAGCCCCTGCTCAACAAAACTAAAGAAAGCCCATCTGCAGCAATGAAGAACTAATGCAGCCAAAAATAAATAAATAAATAAATATATTAAAAAAAAAAAAAACAACATCAACAACTTTCACTTTTGAAGGACAGAATTTGCAGGCTTGTCTCTGTAACCATGAAGTTGCCATGTCAGCAAAAGCCCTTTGTTCACCACAGGAAGCAATCTCGTCATAACAACTTCCTTTCTAACAGTTCAATAGAACTATTGTCTTTGAAGCTTATCAGATAGACCCACTACCAGAAATCCCCACTGGCAACAAAATAGAAATGATCCTTTTTTATAATCAAGGAACTCTAGTTCTCTCAAAGTGGCTACATTTTATTTTATTTATATTTTCTTTGTTTATTAAATTAGCTTAATTTTGGTGATAGATTTGAAAGTGGAGCACTTAAGTAGGTGACACTTTGATTCACTGAATTAAAACTACGTTTGTGACTTGAAGCAGACTTACGAGAGAGGGATAAAGGACTATTTAGAAGATGTTTGTGGCTTCCTATCCTACTGCATTTTCAGTAAGAATAGTTGGTAGGCAGTTAACTATGATGCAGTCTGTAATGTCAGCCTTGTCTGCAGAGTCAGAAGTTTTTCTCCAAAAAAATTTTTTTAAACCATAAACCATTGAAGTGCCTCCTTATTTTTAGTTTGAGGGATCTTTATCCTTTCTGTGTTACCTCCTGCTCCCCTACTTCACATTAGATTTTTTTTCTGCTCAGCTATTATACTAGTAAGCCCCAGAAAGTCAATGCATGACCTCTTGGGTTATTTAAGAATAATGACTTAATCTCTTGTGGAAAAAACCCTTCTCAGGCATTCTTTGGGGGAGATAACCTTCTTATTGGAATTCCTCAATCCCTCCCACATTCCTCAGTCTTTCCCCTCTGCATCAGCAACACTGAACTGGCAAAGAGACAAATTGCTATTTCTCCCTCTTTGCTTTTCTTCAGTTTTAGTTTAAATAACATTTCTACCCTTTAAACTTCCCCATTGCTGGTAACAGGGTTTCTTTCACTGGAATGACTGTGTCTTCTGGTGTTTTATGTTCTTTCCCTTCTTCACTTAGTGACTCAGTCCATCTCTTTAGATCCCATCTTGCAGCATTCCTGCGCCTGTTTTCTTTGGACTGAACCTGACTCCCACGCAGTCAGATTCCCTTTACACTCCCCTTAATGTACTTGCCAAGGTTGCAAGTGTGCTTAATTGTATCTTTTCTGCATTGAAATTTTACTTCTTCTCCTTTTAGTGTTTAAAAATATTCAAGTTTTTCTTAGAAAAGATTACCCAGTCCAGTTCCAGTCTATTTTCTTCTCTTAGATTGGAAATTAAGATGTACAGAAAAAAGGACAGTAGGTTTTTACTGTACAGAATTAAAGGGTTTCAGGGCTTCTATTTTTCTTAGAGCCCTGAGAGTTTGGTGTCCCCTGAGACATGGTGGAGAGTCTCAGGTCATGCATCACTGTGGTGCATGGGAAGTTCGTCCCCAGCAAGCCAAAGAGGACTTTTAGACGTGTATAAAAAGAGGAAGCAAATTCCCAGAGGAAGTTGCAAGACATGGATATAAGAATGGAAGAAGAAAAAAATAGCTGAGAAATTAGTTAAATGAAGTCATGGTTAGTTTAGAACAGGGGTAAAAGTTGGTAGTTTGGTCTTTGTTATTCCTACAGCTTCATCCTTGCTGCACTCTTCTATGTGCATCTACTTCATCCGGGCTTCATCTAGGTGCCCTGCCTGGTCAGACCCCCACTAACTGAGGATGTGGTGTGAGATATGGCCCCACATCGCTGTGGGCTTCCTTCGCTTCGTGATTTCCCGGATTGAAGCAGCAGTAGCAAATCTGCCTCTCCCTAGGTCCCTCCATAAGCCCTTCCCTGCTGCCTGTGCCTCTGATAACTGACTGCATGATAAGGCAGTGCGCCAAGCGTAGGGAGCGTCCGGGTTCTTAGGCTGAGCTGGGGCTGACGTCAGGGCCAAGCGCTAGCTGCATTCTCATTCTGGTGGCAGGCAATGCTGGGTTGTAAGGGTTCCTTCTGATAGATAGCATGAAAACAAGATGGAAAACATCAAAGTGGTATTGTTAGGTTTTGATCTCAGAAGCAAAACAAGTGGGGTCTGTAGAGCTCTCTTGTAAGTATTCTGAAAGTTCGAACTTTGGCTGGCAAACAGGGACGTTTTGTGTTGTCCACTTGTATCTGAGCAGTGTTGGGAATTGGAACCTGAGCTTGGGTCTGGTTGACAGGTCAGTGACCTCTGTGGTCTTATAGAGGGTTTAAACCTTCATTTCACAGATGAAGATACTTGAGGCTCAGGGAGGTTGAAAGACTTATTGAAGGTGCACAGCCAGAGCTGAAACTCAGGTCTGAGGCTCTCTATCTAGTGCTGCCCTACAGGTCTTATGCTTGCAGCTGCTGGCTGGCCCAGGATGCCAAGAGACAAAGACCTATGACATGTCTTTTTAATAAATTGGGCTTCTTAATGTTTACTTAGGAATAATACTTCTCTATCCGTATTCTGAATAAAAATATAATGTGTACTCATTGTGGAGAATAGAAAATTTAGAAACAAAGGGAGAAAAAAATAATGATATTTTATAATCCCGTTACCCAGAGATGATCACTATTAACATTTTGTTGATTTCTTTGTTATCTTTTCCATGTGTAGATGTGTGTGTGTGTGTGTGTGTGTGCATTTACAAAATTGGGGTTATATATTTTATAATAGCTGGTATCCTTTAGTTGCAAATAACAAACAGACCTAGTTTCAAATTTAAAGAAAGAAAGGAATTTCTTGGCAGGCTACAAAATCAAAGAAACACCTAGGCCTTGGAAAAATAGTACCCAGGAAACTCAGCTGCTTTTATCAAAAGAGAGATTAAATACTGGATAGGCCAAAATAGCATTGGATATGGATGTCCTAGTTTTGAAATTTACAGTCACATCTTAGATGAATAAATGAGTAAGTTTAAATTTCTTTGTAACCGAAGTCAATTTGTTGCCAGAGTAATTCTGAGTAATTCAGAGTAATTCTCTCCTCCAGGTCATTATTACGTTCAAAGTTCAGACTCCCTCTCAGTATTTCTCCTTTCCATCCCACCTTCCTCTGCCAGTGCAATGGCCTCTGGGAACAGAGGAAGCTCATGCTACCATCCTGCTGGCAGGGAATAGGTATCTGGTCCTTGTGTTACCCTCCAGTCCTTTCTGGCAGTGTCTTGCCTTGTGTAAATTTTGCCTGTGGGCCCCTGGCCTCACTGATCTGCTGAGTACGTAGCACATCCTTTATGTTCTGGCCATGGGTAGTACAGTACAGAGCAATTGCTGCCAAGAGTTTTAGCATCTTCCCCTGCTGCTGCTGAAAGCTCATTGCCCCTGGCTCTAGTATGGGGACTCCTTATCCTCTGCTGTGGTTATTCCCTACCCCAACTCACTTGCAAGCTGGCTGTCTTATTATCCCCAGCTCCCTTCCATTTTCCTCTCCAGGAACCATAGGGCTTATTGGGGCCAGTGGCTCTCTTAGGCCGCCTCTGTCTCTAGTCCTGATGTGCTGCCATTTATACCCCTCTGCAGCCACCCTGTGTTGTCAGTGGGTATTCTGAAAGTGGCTTCTCCCTGATTTCACGGAGGAAGTAGAACAAAAGTACCTTTTTCCCGTCTCAGATCCTGAAACCTATTTGGAGCACAAGTGTCCATCCTGAATTTCTACCCAGGAAGGGGGACAGTCCCCTCATTGACTGCAGGGCTCCTGCAACTGGACACCACCAAGTTGATTCCCTTTTCACCTACCCAGTTTCCGATACCCTGAGTCAGGCACCCTCGTGCATGGGCATTTTCCTCACCCTGCTCAGTCTCCAACATCCATGCTAGGTCTTCCTTCTATGCAGATAGATGCTCCTATTACCTCATTCAGGGTCACCATGGCTTTCCCTATCCTGGTGCAAATGCCTATCCTGCTTGTCTCCACCTAATGGCTTTTTGACTTAGTTGTTTTGGAAAAGAAGAGAAGAGAAAGTGGAAAGGAAGAGCTCTCTCTAGATCTCTATAATTATCTCTTTAATCTATGGGAATATGGTATGATTTAAAGATAATTTTACTTAAACTGTTATTTACTAAATAATTATTTATATTCCCATGCAAATATTTTTTATTAGTATAATATACAGTGTTGAAATAAATGACAATTTTTATTTTCAAAGAAAGTGGTAGAAAGACAACCCTGGGAACAAGAAAGCAAATTTGAGATTTCATCTACAACTTAAAGAAGAAAAATAAAGTTGAATTTTAACAAGGCTGAATTCTTCCTTTAAGAAGACAGTATGTAAAGTACAACTCAGGAAAGTTTTAAAATTAAAATTAAATAGAGAAAGCTATTCCCTAAAATGTGAAGCCTCAGGATGAATAGATGTAATGTCTGGGCTCTGTGACTGCAGTACATTTGTTACTCATAGGGATTGTTCTCTAATACACATCTGTTTCTATCTAGAAAAACAAACAAAAAAGCCCTTTCTTACCCTTGGCTCCACTTCTTTGAATTATGTCAAGTAAAATTAAACACTGAAAACCAAAAACTATCCAAAGAAAGCATGGATTTATATCAGCATATTTACTATTATAGGTATTACTGTAAAAGACTGCCTGTTGAGTGTTTTTGCTGTAGATTGTGCTCTTTTTTTTACCACTAAATTCTTTAGTAGATACTGTTATTCCTTAGTTTTGCCTCGAGACAGACTATCTTTTCTAGTTTTCCTCTATCAATTTTCAATTGACTAGAACCTCAAAGTTGTCAGTATCTGGGGACACAGGGAAATAAAATGTCCCCATTACATTTCTTCCTTATTATATTACTATAGACTCACTGTGAACTTCCTCTGTGATACTTCCTATAATTCTCTTGGGTCTACTTAATCCCCAAGAGTACAATGGCCATAGACTTCATCGAAATTTTGTGGGATCATTTGCATCACAGCTGATAACATGTTTTGACGTATCCTCCTGTACTATATTACAGCAGACAAACAAACGTTTCGAAATTTCGGCCGTGGAATTTTGGTAGATCAAATTGTTTTAACTCCGCTTTGTTTTGCATTTTTCCCTTTGAGAATTTTTTTTTTTTTTAATTTTTATTCTTGGCTGTGTTGAGTCTTCGTTTCTGTGCAAGGGCCTTCACCAGTTGCGTCAAGCGGGGGCCACTCTTCATCGCGGTACGCGGGCCTCTTCACTATCGTGGCCTCTCTTGTTGCGGAGCACAGGCTCCAGACGCGCAGGCTCAGTAATTGTGGATCACGAGCCTAGTTGCTCCACGGCATGTGGGATCCTCCCAGACCAGGGCCCGAACCTGCGTCCCCTGCATTAGCAGGCAGATTCTCAACCACTGCGCCACCAGGGAAGCCCTCCCTTTGAGAATTTTTTAACTACCAAAGTAGATAAAAGAGTTTATGACGACATAGCTATCTCATAGCATAAAGAGTACATACATTTAAATATATTCTTATATTAATTAAGTATATTAAGTAAGGGGTTGAACCCGGGCCCTCAGCAGTGAGAGCGTGGAGTCCTAACTACTGGACCACAGGGGAATTCCCCCTAATTAAGTATATTGTTGATAGAAAAGAATATAGTTAATTTAGGCTGTGTCTTCATGTGATTCTTGGGGTGTCCATTTTAAATAAATTGTTAACTCTGTTTTGGCAGTAGTTAACTTGAATTGTTTTGTAGTAAATTTTAGAATTTTGTAAACTTATTCTGGAATTTGCTGGCTTTGGCAGAAGAATCTCGGGTGCTCACTTCTCAGAAACAGAGTTCGAGGGGCCATTTCTTTCTTGTCGCCAACAAAACCCAAAATGGAAATAAGACCCAAAAATTCAGTTATGACAAGGTTGAGAAAAAGTATTAAGCCATATATACAGATGGACATGAGTCTATAGTATTGATTTTTTTAAGTCCCAGGATAGAAAAGGGGCCTCTTCCATGAGCAGGGGAGTACTTTTCCATCTGCTTCTAAAGATGACTGGAGAAAGTATTAATGGATTTTCTTTTTTTGTATTAATGGATTTTTTAAAATTACCTTTTTATTTTGGAATAATTTTAATTCACAGAAAGTTGTAAAGGTAGTACAGAGTTTCCATATACTCCTCATCAGTTTCCGTTAATGATATCCTTACAATACCATTGTACATTTGTCATAACTAAGAAGCCAGCATTGGTACATTGCTATTCACTGAACTTCATACTTTATTTGGATTTCACCAGTTTTTCCACTAATGTCCTTTTTCTGTTCCAGGATCCAATCTGGGATACCACGTTAACATTTAGTCATCACATCTCGTTAATCTTCTCTAGTTCGTGACAGTTTCTCAATATTTCCTTGTTTTTCATGACATGGACAGTTTTGTGGTGTACTGGTCAGGTATTTTGTAGAATATTCCTTAACTTTGATTTGTCTAATGTTTTTCTCATGATTAGAGTGAGGTTACAGGTTTTTGGAAAGAATATCACAGAGGTGAAGCACCCTTCTCATCACACCATATTAGGAGTACATGCTATCAACATGACTAATCCTGGTGTTGTTAACCATATCAGTTTTTGTTTGCCAGCTTCCCCCATTGGAAAGTTACTATTTTTCCATTTCCAAACCCTATTCTTTGGAAGCAAGTCCCTAAGTCTAGCTCACACTCAAGAGGGAGAGGGCGTGTGGGGAATTAATTTTCACTTCCTGGAAAGGGGAGTATCTACATACATATATTTTTGGAAGTCATCTGTAAGAAAATTTTATTTGCTCTCCCTTATTTGTTTGTTTGTTTATTTATTCACTCATTCATTTATATTATATGGACTCATGTGTATTTCTTTTGTACTTTGGATTGTAATTCCCTGCCACATTTTTTATTTTGTTGCTTAAATTTTTCTAGCTTTGGCCATTGGGAACTCTTTCAGGTTGGCTTCTAAGTACCTTTGGCATGCCTCTATTTGTGTTTTGAGCTTTCTGGCACCACAAGATGCTCTGGGCTCCTCATATATTTGTCCCACTCTAGCCCTAGAATCAACATTTCTCTAAGAAGTCCTCATTCCTTTATTGGAGAATGATATTAGGGTGAAATTTTTTTAAAACTGCTAACTCCTGGGTTCCACTCTAAATCTACTCAGAATCTCTGGGGATAATTCCAGGAATTTTCACTTAAAAAAAAATTAATTAATTAATTTATGGCTGTGTTGGGTCTTCGTTTCTGTGCGAGGGCTTTCTCTAGTTGCGGCAATCGGGGGCCACTCTTCATCGCGGTGCGCGGGCCTTTCACTATCGTGACCTCTTTTGTTGCGGTGCACAGGCTCCAGATGCGCAGGCCCAGTAATTGTGGCTCACGGGCCCAGTCGCTCCGCGGCATGTGGGATCTTCCCAGACCAGAGCTCGAACCCGTGTCGCCTGCATTGGCAGGAAGACTCTCAACCACTGCGCCACCAGGGAAGCCCCTGGGTGAAATTTTATAGTGGGTTATAGCCTAGGTAGACTTAGCTAGAACTCAGACAGTTTTCACAGTAGTGATCAAAGGCATCATCCAAAGTCTAGGAATTTTACCGGAAACCACCCTACTGAAGAATTTTATGAAAATTCCACCAAAGGCATTTAAGTGAATTATAGGATTGAAGAACAGTACTCATATTATATCATCTTGGAAATTTTCATTAGAGTGAGCAGGATTTATTAAACAGACAGTATATTAAATCTCTATGATTCATACCTGAGGGGCGTTGCAGTGGAATTCAGTGGACTCTGAGAACAGCTTGCATAAACTTTGTTGGAACTTAGGTAAACAGGAGCAAAATCTAAAAGTAATACATAGATTCATGCTTAAAAGAAATTCTATGGTTAATTTTAAAACTTTTTTTTCTGGATTAATATGTGATATTAATTGTGATATGATTGTGACATTAATTTTGATGTGATTCCTAAATGTGTCTGACATTCTAGATATTTCAAAAAAATGTGGCTTGCATAGTCAAAGTCACTACAAAGAGTATAAAGACATATGAGAAAGTACTTCTGCCTTCCAGGGAGGTAAATAATACAAGGAAACACTATGTGGTGGAAAAGACAAGTATTAATGAAGAGCCTTGGGAGCTGTACGGTAAATAAATTCAGTGGCTATGGCAATGGGATCCCTGTGGAGGCAGCAGAGGGCTGTATCTTTAGAGGCACCAAGAACCCATGATTCTAGGCAGATGGTTGTGGTGTATCTGTGAGAGGGGGAGGGAAACTGAGATAGTGAAAGAGATTGGTTCCTCTCTTTCTCATGGGAGAAATATACTCACTAGTCAGGGAGCAAATGAGATTGAGTCCATGGGACATGAAGTCCAAAGAGGGTGGGAAAATCAAACAGCAGGACCATGAGCAGGAAGCAATACTTTGGTGAAATATATTTGTTTAGAAATCCTTGGCTGTAAATCGCTCACACACTTTATTTTAAAATATATCATTCACGGGATTCCCTGGTGGCGCAGTGGTTGAGAATCTGCCTGCCAATGCAGGGGACACGGGTTCGAGCCCTGGTCTGGGAAGATCCCACATGCCGCGGAGCAACTAGGCCCGTGAGCCACAACTACTGAGCCTGCGCGTCTGGAGCCTGTGCTCCGCAACAAGAGAGGCCGCGATAATGAGAGGCCCGCGCACCGCGATGAAGAGTGGCCCCCGCATGCCGCAACTAGAGAAAGCTCTCACACAGAAACGAAGACCCAACACAGCCAAAAATAAATAAATAAATAAAAAATTTAAAAAAAAATATCATTCAGAGTCAGGCCACAAAGTGGCTCAGAAGAAACTAAAGCCAAGAACTAGAAAGAACAAAGGTATATCCAGAGCAAATATTCAGTCTTATGAAATCTTAGTAGGGGAGATATTTAGCCAGCTAGTTAGGAATCTCAACAGAATGAGTGCTGATGGAGTTCTCTATTTTGATTTTCCACTAAACTCTCAGTGCCTTACTTTTTTTTATGTGAATAATTCATTTAAAAATTTTATTTATCGTGATAAAATATGCATAACATAAAAGTTACCATTTTAATCGTTTTTAAGTATACATTTGAGTGGCACTAAGTACATTCATACTATTGTGCAACTGTCACCACTATTCATATCTAGAACTTATTCTTCATTCCATACTGAAACCTGTACCCAATAAACAATTACCTCCCATGCCTCTCTCCCTCCAGCCCTTGGTAACCACCATTCTACCTTCTGTCTCTATGTATCTGACTACTTTAGGTACCTCATTGAAGCAGAATAATATATGTCCTTTAGTGTAAGGCTTATTTCACTTAGCATAACGTCTTTCAAGTTTCATCCGTGTTGTGATGCTGTCCTTTAATTCCGAAGGTAGTCATAGTCAAATTCTGCTGAGTTTTTGCTTTTTTCCTGAGGCAATTTCATAGCCTGAGGTAAATAGGAAGACACATGAAACACACATTGGAGGGGAAGAGTGTGAGGCATCAATAGTAGGGGCAGGATATTGAGGCCCCAGATCCCTTAGCTCCCAGAGATAGAGTTGGAGATTGAGGGCCAGGCATAGCACTAGGGATGTGGGCAATGAAAGACCAAATCACAAGGCTGAGGCTGGTGATATGAGGCTAGGATGCTGGACTGGGGCAGAGATATTAGACGAGAAGAACCTGGAATTCTGTGAGTCCTGGAGTTGTAGTGCATGTGGAGGTGACTCCACAGTCACTAAAGGTGAAGGGAAAGACTCCAGTGAGTGACTCAGGTACTGAGGAGGGGGAGGCCACTCTGGCTGGTTGATGCAGGAAAGTTTTTATAAAAAAGTTGGTATATAAAGTGGGTAGAATTTGGACAGGCAGAGAGGCCTGGGATGATGATCTACTCAGAAGAAGTAGCATTAGGAGAGATAGGGGAGGAGGACACTGCAAGATGCTTTCGGAGCTGAATAGCCCAATTCGACCCAGTCTGCAGAGGGTTTGTAAGGAATGCAGAAGAAGATAGGAGTAGGTTGATGGTGCTGGCTTATGAAGTACACTAGATAAATGAGTCGGATTCTTTTGTAAGCAATAGGCATCATCAGAAAATGAACCAAATTTATCCTTTCCTTTGCCTTGACTGCCATAGCCTTAATCTTGACCTTAATTAGAATACATTAGCCTTATAGTAGGTTAGCATACTTTGCCTTATAGTAGGTTGGGAAATGTCTACATCTCCTATGAGAATATAAACTGCCTGAAGGCAGAGCTGTTTTATTTAAGTTCATGTCTCTCAGAGTATTAAGCACAATGTCTTAAACTTCCTAGTTCCTCAGTAAGCATTCTCTGAATGGAATGGTATTAAATTACGGGGTTTTGATGGGAGAATGGGGTAAAATGGTCAAGGCTCTAATTTAGGAAGATTAATCTGATGAGAATGTATAGAGAAATTGGAGAGGTTGACTGGTGGGGAAGCTTTTACAACAGTGAAGTGGTGAGGTAACTGAAGGCATTTCTCTTCTAGGCCTGGACAAGACGGGAAGGATTGAAGAGAAACATGCCAGTAGCCTTTCAGTGGCAGCTCAAAACAGAGGTTAGGAAGAAAGAAAGAAAGCAAGCTGAGGAATGAATCGTCAGTTACTCCTGCTGCATGTTTTCTCCTGTGGAATCCTGAACAAGTTATTTAACATAAGGCCAACAAATATCATTTCTTTTTCTCAGAAATCACAGAAGCTGGTACTTCCATAGAAAACTCCATCTCTGTTAGTCAGAAAGTAAAATTAATCTAGGTGTTCTCATTTTCTATTTGGACTTGTCTGACTAGTTGGTGACCTTGTGGGTTCTCTGCCTCATTTTTTTTGTTGTTTTGGCTGCACCGCACAGCTTGTAGGATCTTAGTTCCCTGACCAGGGATCGAACCTGAGCCCCCTGCAGTGGAAGTGCAGAATCCTAACCACTGGGCCACCAGGGAAGTCCCTTGTGGGTTTTTTATAAATGTGTTTCCTCCTGTCTGTGAACAGTAGAAAAAAATATTATATTTGGCAAGATTTTTGTTGGCACATGGAAGCACAGTGAAGTGTTTCCTAGTTATATAGAAATAAGATTATTTGCTGAGAGTTAAGCCTATAAAATTCACCCACAAGCAGATTAGCCACCTGTACAAGTAAACCGATGAGAGATTGCCTGTAAATCTGGATCTAAAGAGTTTGGGCAAACTTTAGGGCATACAAATTTCTCTGCAATGCTTTGGCACAAGAAACATCACAGTACTTCATTTTCCAAATCTAATGAAGTCTGGCTCCAAGCCCCCTCTTATGAGGGGGACTGGTGGTGAGATGCCAAATGTCAATCAGTGTTGAGGGTTCCTCCCCATTCCTAAGGGTTTATCTTCAGTAACTGCCCAGAAGCTTGTTATCTAAGCCCCTAGGATCCATTCTGAAGATGTGTCTCCTCTCACTCTTTCTCACTGGTCAGTGGGATCTTGGTCTGGTGTCGAGCCTCCTTCTCGTGCCATGCAGCTCCAGCCTCCCCCAACCCTGGGTGCTTTGTGCTGCGAGGGCCCATGGCTTGGCATCTGTGACAACCCCAAATCCTGTCCCCATTCCATGTTGGAGATGCTTCCCCCTCCCTGGTGGCAACTTCTACCATCTCTCCTCCACACAACTGCCACTGGGGAATTAAGCTGAATCTCTTCCAATCTACCTCAAACACAAGCTGTTTACTTCCTTCCTGGTGAGGGAAGCAAGGAGCTAAACTTTTAGAAACCAATGCTTCCTCTTTCCTGCAGTGGGGTGGGGAAAAGAGATTGCTATCTCTCCTTGGTGAGTCTATAGCGGTGATAACAATATCAACAACTGTAGTAAAATAGCCGATGACAGCAACCACCACCTCAAAACAATCCCCCAAAGCATCAGTTATTTTCTTGTGTTAACTCATCTGATTACACACCACACACTGTAATCAAGGGGATCTGAGTGTATTCTCAGAGTAAGGGGTCTTCAACATGACTGTAATGTAATAGGCTCAAATAGAATCAATTTCTTTGTAACTTGCTTAGACAAAGACTGGTTAACCTCTGAATCTGATAAACAGAATGGAATCTGGAGAAAAGGTAGCCAATGAGGGAGAATTTTTTTGTAAATTTCCAGCACTTTTTTTTTTTAATAGATCTTTATTGGAGTATAATTGCTTTACAATGTTGTGTTAGTTTCTGTTTTACAGCAAACTGAATCAGCCATATGCCTACATATATCCCCATATCCCGTCCCTCTTGAGTCTCTCTCCCACCCTCCCTATCCTACCCCTCTAGGTCCTCGCAAAGCATGGAGCTCATCTCCCTGTGCTATGCTGCTGCTTCCCACTAGCTATCTATTTTACATTTGGTAGTGTATATATGTCCATGCTACTCTTACTTTGCCCCAGCTTCCCCCCCACCCCATGTCCTCAAGTCCATTCTCTATGTCTACATCTTTATTCTTGCCTTGCCACTAGGTTCATCAGTACCATTTTTTTTAGATTCCATATATATGTGTTAGCATACGGTATTTGTTTTTCTCTTTCTGACTGACTTCACTCTGTATGACAGACTCTAGGCCCATCCACCTCACTACAAATAGTTCAACTTCATTTCTTTTTATGGCTGAGTAATATTCCATTGTATGTATGTGCCACATCTTCTTCATCCATTCACCTGTCGATGCACATAGGTTGGTTCCATGTCCTGGCTATTGTAAATAGTGCTGCAATGAACATTTTGGTGCATGTCTCTTTGTGAATTATGGTTTTCTCAGGGTATATGCCCAGCAGTGGGATTGCTGGGTCATATGGTAATTCTATTTTTAGTTTTTTAAGGAACCTTCATACTGTTCTCCATAGTTGTTGTATCAATTTACATTCCCACCAAAGGTGTAGGAGGGTTCCCTTTTCACCACACCCTTTCCAGCATTTATTGTTTCTGGCTTTTTTGATAAGGGCCGTTCTGACTGGGGTGAGGTGATACCTCACTGTAGTTTTGATTTGCATTTCTCTAATAATTAGTGATGTTGAGCATCTTTTCATGTGCCTCATGGCCATCTGTATGTCTTCCTTGGTGAAATGTCTATTTAGGTCTTCTGCCCATTTTTTACCTGGATTGTTTTTTACATATTGAGCTCCATAAGCTGTTTGTATATTTTGGAGATTAATCCTTTGTCTGTTGTTTCATTTGCAAATATTTTCTCCCATACAGAGGGTTGTCTTTTTGTCCTGTTTATGGTTTCCTTTGCTGTGCAAAAGCTTTTAAGTTTAATTAAGTCCCATTTGTTTATTTATGTTTTTATTTCTGTTACTCTAGGAGGTGGGTCAAAAAAGATCTTGCTGTGGTTTATGTCAAAGAGTGTTTTTCCTATGTTTTCCTCTAAAAGTTTTATAGAGTCTGGTCTTACATTTAAGTCTTTAATGTATTTGGAGTTTATTTTTGTGTATGGTGTCAGGTAGTGTTTTAATTTCATTCTTTTACATGTAGCTGTCCAGTTTTCCCTGCACCACTTATTGAAGAGACTGTCTTTTCTCCATTGTATATCCTTGTCTCCTTTGTCATAAATTAGGTGCCCATATGTGTGTGGGTTTATCTCTGGGCATTCTATCCTGTACCATTGATCTATATTTATTTTTGTGCCAGTACTATACTGTCTTGATTACTGTAGCTTTGTGGTATAGTTTGAAGTTGGGGAGGGAGCCTGATTCCTCCAACTCCGCTTTTCTTTCTCAGGTTTGCTTTGGCTATTCGGGGTCTTTTGTGTTTCCATACGAATTGTAAGATTTTTTGTTCTAATTCTGTGAAGAATGCCATTGGTAGTTTGATAGGGATTGCACTGAATCTGTAGATTGCTTTGGGAAGTATAGTCATTTTCACAGTATTGATTCTTCCAATTGAAGAACATGGTATATTTCTCCATCTGTTTATGTCATTTTTGATTTCTTTCATCAGTGTTTTATAGTTTTCTGAGTACAAGTCTTTCGCCTCCTTAGGCAGGTTTATTCCTAGGTATTTTATTCTTTTTGTTGCAATGGTAAATGGGACTATTTCCTTAATTTCTCCTTCTGATTTTTCGTTGTTGGTGTATAGAAATGCCAGAGATTTCTGTATATTAATTTTGTATCCTGCAACCTTACCAAATTCATTGATTAGTTCTAGTAGTTTTCTGGTGGCATCTTCAGGATTTTCTATGTATAGTATCATGTCATCAGCAAATAGTGACAGTTTTACTTCTTCTTTTCCAATTTGTATTCCTTTTTTTTCTCTGATTGCTATGGCTAGGACTTCCAAAACTATGTTGAATAAGAGTGGTGAGAGTGGACATCCTTGTCTTCTTCCTGATCCTAGTGGAAATGGTTTCAGTTTTTCACCATTGAGTATGATGCTCGCTGTGGGTTTGTCGTATATGGCCTTTATTATGTTGAGGTAGGTTCCCTCTATGCCCACTTTCTGGAGAGTTTTTATCATAAATGGGTGTTGAATTTTGTCAAAAGCTTTTTCTGCATCTGTTGAGATGATCATATGGTTTTTATTCCTTAATTTGTTAATGTGGTGTATCACATTGATTGATTTGAGTATATTGAAGAACCCTTGCATCCCTGGGATAAATCCCACTTGATCATGGTGTTTGATCCTTTTAATGTGCTGTTGAATTCTGTTTGCTAGTATTTTGTTCAGGATTTTTGTGTCTATGTTCATCAGTGATATTGGTCTATAATTTTCTTTTTTTGTGATATCTTTTTCTGGTTTTGGTATCAGGGTGATGGTGGCTTTGTAGACTGAATTTGGGAGTGTTTCTCCCTCTGCAATTTTTTGGAAGACTTTGAGAAGGATTGGTGTTAGCTCTCCTCTAAATGTTTGATAGTATTAGCCTGTGAAGCCATCTGGTCCTGGATTTTTGTTTGTTGGAAGATTTTTAATTATGGTTTCAATTTCATTACTTGTGATAGGTCTGTTTATATTTTCTAATTCTTCCTGGTTCAGTCTTGGAAAATTGTACATTTCCAAGAATTTGTCCATTTCTTTGTGTTTTATTGGCATATAGTTGTTTGTAGTAGTCTCTTATAATCCTTCATATTTCTGCAGTGTCAGTTGTGATTTCTCCTTTTTCATTTCTAATTTTCTTGATTTGCATCCTCTCCCTTTTTTTCTTGATGAGCCTGGCTAAGGGTTTATCAATTTTGTTTATCTTCTCAAAGAACCAGATTTTAGATTTATTGATCTTTGCTATTGTCTTCTTCATTTCTATTTCATTTATTTCTGCTCTGATCTTTATGGTTTCTTTCCTTCTACTGACTTTGGGTTTTCTTTGTTCTTCTTTCTCTAGTTGTTTTAAGTGTAGGGTTTGGTTGTTTATTTGAGATTTTTCTTGTTTCTTGAGATGAGATTGAATTGCTATAAACTTCCCTCTTAGAACTGCTTTTGCTGCATCCATAGGTTTTGGGCCATTGTGTTTTCATTGTCATTTGTTTCTATGTATTTTTAAAATTTCTTCTTTGATTTCTACAGGGATCTCTTGGTTACTTAGTAGTGCACTGTTTAGCCTTCATGTATTTGTGTTTTTACAGTTTTTTTCCTGTAATTAATATCTAGTCTCATAGCATTGTGGTCAGAAAAGATGCTTGATACAATTTCAATATTCTTAAATTTTCTGAGGCTTGATTTTGACCCAAGATGTGATCTATCCTGGAAATGTTCCATGTGCACTTGAGAAGAAAGTGTATTCTGCCACTTTTGGGTGGAATATTCTATAAATATCAATTAGATCTATCTGGTCTATTGTGTCATTTAAAGCTTGTGTTTCCTTATTTATTTTCTGTTTGGATGATCTGTCCATTGGTGTAAGTGGGGTGTTAAAGTCCCCTATTATTATTGTGTTACTGTCAACTTCTCCTTTCATGGTTGATAGCATTTGTCTTATGTATTGGGATGCTCCTATGTTGGGTGCATAAACATTTATAATTGTTATATCTTCTTCTTGGATTGATCCTTTGATCATTATGTAGTGTCCCTCCTTATATCTTGTAACAGTCTTTACTATAAAGTCTGTTTTATCTGATATGAGTATTGCTACTCCAGCTTTCTTTTGATTTCTATTTGCATAGAATATCTTTTTCCATCCCTTCACTTTCAGTCTGTACATGTCCCTAGGTCTGAAGTGGGTCTCTTGTAGACAGCATATAGAGGGGTCTTGCTTTTGTATCCATTCAGCCAGTCTGCATCTTTTGGTTGGGGCATTTAATCTATTTATATTCAAGGTTATTATGAGTATGTATGTTCTTATTACCATTTTCTTAATTGTTTTGGGTTTGTTTTTGTGGGTCTTTTTGTTCTCTTGTGTTTCCCGCTTAGAGAAGTTTCTTTAGCGTTTGTTGTAAAGCTGGTTTGGTGGTGCTGAATTCTCTTAGTTTTTGCTTGTCTGAAAAGCTTTTGACTTCTCCATCAAATGTGAATGAGATCCTTGCTGGGAAGAGTAATCTTGGTTGTAGATTTTTCTCTTTCATCACTTTAAGTATATCCTGCCACTCCCTTCTGGCCTGCAGAGTTTCCACTGAAAAATCAGCTGATAACCTTATGGGGATTCCTTTGTATGTTATTTTTTGTTTTTCTTTTGCTGCTTTTAATATTTTTTCTTTGAATTTAATTTTTGTTAGTTTGATTAATATGTGTCTTGGTGTGTTTTTCCTAGGGTTTATCCTGTATGGGACTCTTTATGCTTCCTGGACTTGGGTGACTATTTCCTTTCCCATGTTAGGGAAGTTTTCCACTATATTCTCTTCAAATATTTTCTCAGACCCTTTCTTTTTCTCTTCTTCTTCTGGGACCCCTATAGTTCGAATGTTGGTGCGTTTAGTGTTGTCCCAGAAGTCTTGGAGATTGTCTTCAATTCTTTTCATTCTTTTTTCTTTATTCTGCTCCTCGGCAGTTATTTCCACCATTTTGTCTTCCAGCTCACTTATTCAATCTTCTGCCTCCGTTATTCTGTTTTTGATTTCTTCTATTGTATTTTTCATTTCAGTTATTGTGTTGTTCATCTCTGTTTGTTTGTTCTTTAATTCTTCTAGATCTTTGTTAAACATTTCTTGTATTTTCTCAATCTGTGCTTCCATTCTATTTCCAAGATTCTGGATCATCTTTACTATCATTACTCTGAATTCTTTTTTGGGTAGATTGACTATTTCCTCTTCATTTATTTGGTTAGTCCTGTAGGTTTTTACCTTGCTCCTTCATCTGTGACATATTTTTTGCTGTCTCATTTTTTTTTTTTTTTTTTTTTGTGAGTGGGATTGTGTTCCTGTTTTACTGGTTGTTTGGCCTGAGGCTTCCAACACTGGAATTTGTAGGCTATTGGGTAGAGCTGGGTCTTGGTGCTGAGATGCGGAACTCTGTGACACCTCACTCCAGTGAATATTCCCTGGGGTCTGAGGCTCTCTGTTAGTCCAGTAGCCCGGACTCAGAACTCCCACTGCAGGAGCCTCCCCGCTGACCCCGGGCTCATGAATCAAGATCCCGCAAGCTGCATGGGGTGGCAAAAAAAAAAAAAAAAAGAGAGAAAAATAACAAAGTAAAAAATAAAATTAGACTAGGAAACTAACAGATATGTTAGAAAGAATGTAAAAATAAAAATACAGATGAATCAACAACCAGAAGGTACATCAGTACCACAATAATAAGAAAGAGGAGGAGGGAAAAAGGAAAAAAAAAAAAGGGTGGGGAAGGCCTTGGCTGTGGAGAACAGGGCCTAAGCAAGGGGGAGGTTTGGATGGTGGGTGGGGCCAATGCTCAGGACCCACAGGGCTGGAAAAGGCCCTGGGGGCTGTGGGGGGTGGGGCTTAGGCTCAAGGAACAGAAGGCGTCCAGGTGTGCCCTCCACCCTGGTCTCAGAGGGCAGGGCACCTCTCCTGGGAGCCTAGCAGGCTTCCTGGGCTTGAGTGGATGGGGTAAGCACCCTCTTCTCCTTTCCTGCTCCTCCGGTCTGGGGTCTGGGAGGGCCCCTCCCACCTGCCTCTCCTGATCTCCCCAGCCTCCCTCCTATGCCCCCAGGATGAATGCGGCCGGTGGGGTGGAGTGGGGGGAAGGGGGGGCCTTGTATGGCAGGGGACCTTCCTGGGAGCTCAGCAGGCTCCCTGTGCCCGAGTGAGTGGGGCAATCACCCTCCCCTCCTCTCCTGCTCCTCGCACACGGCCCCTCCGCCCTGCCTCTCCTGATCTCCCTGGCCTTTCTCCTGTGCCCCCACGGACCCACGTGGCCTGGAGGGGGTTTTGGAGGGCGGGGGATAGGTCTGGGAGCTCAGCAGGCTCCTAGTCTGACACCCTTTAATTTAAATTGTTTGATCATGTTGGCAGGTTACATTACATATTTATTTTGTTATGATGGAAAAGGATGCACCAATTGTTAGCTTGGCAGTCATGGAGCTCTTCCAACTCCCTACCTTTGTTCTGACTTCCTCCCTCCTCGTCAGTTCCAGATCCTGCATGGCTGAGATCTTGCCATGGTGGTGAGGCAACCCTGAGAAGTCTCACCCCAGTGGCCAGTCAGCCTAAGTAGCATTTCTCATCTCACCTAGTTTAGCTACATCCAAGTTCAAAAAAGACCTCTTTATTTCTATTATGATCACTACAGAAAAAAAAATACATATACTTTTGGTAGATTCTTGGTTTCCCACTGGGTGTTGTGGTACACATTGGTGAGATTGATAATTATTTTTCCCATAAAATGGAAATGTTCCACTCATCCATTCATTCATGCAACAAATATTTACTGAAAGTCTGGTATGTGCTAAGCACTGCTCTAAGTGTTGGAGCTACAAAAATGAATCAGGTAAATATGGTTTCTGTCCACGGGGCTTATAAATTAACCCAAGTCATTTCTTGACCTTTTGTCTAAATCTCTCTCCCTCGTTTTTTTTTTTTTTTTGAGTTCTCACCCAGCAGTTTCTAAACATTGGGCTGCTTGTATTTGAATCAATTGCAGATTCCCTGACCCTAGCCCTGGACATTCTGATCAAGTGGATCTAGAATGGATATCTGTATTAAAAAAAAAAAAAGAAAAAGCCTTCTTGGTAGTTTGATGTGAGCTAGGTTTGAGAACTGTTATTATCAAAAACATTCTAAAAAAAAAATTCTAATCATTTAGATTTGAAATTGTGGTGGTGTCTGAACCAAATATGGATGATGGAAACCATTGACAAGTATTATAGGATGTCAAGTAGGAATTTTCTTTTTGAGGCATGACTACTGTTAAGACCCAAACTGAAGACAGAAGGCACAATGTGGTCCATATCCTAAATTTATAGAGTCACTAGCAGTTGGGGTCAGGCACCCTCCTGTAGAACTCACTGAGAGGCCCACAGTTAGAGAATGGGCTCAACCACCCGTGACTCCCAGGGGACTTTGGGAGAGAGGAAGACAGCCTTTTAGGGAGTAGAGGTACAGAGTCATTCCTTCTCTCAAGTCAAGTGTGTGAGGGAGGGGAGCTCAAGTAAATCACTTGAGAAGAAAAGTAAACAGACATTTTGTTCCCTTGCTGTATGACCTGCTTAAGTAGCAGACTTGCTGATGCACCTCGTGTGCTATGGGAATGTGGGGAAAGAGAACTGAGTGGAAATGGCATGAGTGGAACAAAATCCAGGTGGAGAGGGGGTCTCCTTCTTCAAAGTGGAAATGAGGAAGTCCTTACATGCCTGCAGACCTGAGAATTGGCTCTGAGAAGTATATGAGACTGGGAGCCACAGATGTCCCAAGATTGATGCAGTATGGGGGCAAAGAGGGACCCATGTATGGGGGAAGGCCACCAGGGCAGTGTCTGCTAAAGGATGTAACCAAATCTCTCTCCAGAGGAGAATCTTGGAGCCACCACTGGTCCTCCCTGAGCCCATAGACGATAGTCCAGGCTAGTAGTTAGAGTCAACCGAGGAGAGGGATGAAAGTTTGCTCAATCACAAGAGGAGATGCTCCTGCTTCCTCCCTGACCCAATTCCAAAGGAGCTCACACCTAGAAGAAGGAGGGGGTGGAGGTGACAAAGAGCCAGAACTCATTCTCCCTATACTACCTGAAGCCCCTCTCTTCTCTGCCCCACCAAACTCCCTCAGCTTTTAGTCCAAAACTGAAAGTCTGAACTCTTCTGGGTCATGGGACAAGTAGAGTTCTGATAGAAAATACAATTGAAGTGTTTAAGTGAACAAGATTGAATCTGAAATAGCTGAATGAGATTGTTGTAATAACCAGATTTGTTTGAAAAGCACATAAATAGGCAAGATGTATTTGGGGAGCTGCTGTTCAGCAGGAAAATGGTGTGTGTTTGGAAACTTACTGGAAAAGTAAAACCATTATATATCCATAATAAGCTGATATTCTTTAATAAACAAAAAGTTTTTGTTTAATGTTTTTTGAATAATTATATATGCCCATGTTACAGAATTCAAAAGATATAAAAAGGTAAAAGTAGAAGATAAGGGGACTTCCCTGGTGGCGCAGTGGTTAAGAATCTGCCTGCCAATGCAGGGGACACGGGTTCGAGCCCTGGTCCGGGAAGATCCCACATGCCGTGGAGCAAATGAGCCCGTGCGCCACAAGTACTGAGACTGCGCTCTAGAGCCCGCGAGTCACAACTACTGAAGCCCGCACGCCTAGAGCCAGTGTTCCACAACAAGAGAAGCCACCGCAATGAGAAGCCCACGCATCGCGATGAAGAGTAGCCCCTGCTCACCGCAACTAGAGAAAGTCCGTGCGCAGCAACAAAGACCCAACACAACCAAAAATAAATAAAATTGATTCTTAAAAAAAAAAAGTAGAAGATAAGTTTTTTTCCCCTTTCCTCTCCCTCAGTCTTGTAGTTCTTATGTTTCTTTCTTAAAATATCACAGAATTGCTTTATATTAAAGTTTCCAAAAATAGTCGTATAACTCTACATCAATTCTATAGCACTGATGAACGTATATAAGAAATATATGGGCTAGGTACATTTCCACATTCTAGGGTTATTTTTTGGAAGCTGTTGCCAGACAGCATCATCTTGTCGTCATTATTTCTTTGTGACCCAGTGGATCTCAGTGTTTGAAATTCTCCAGAAGCAGATGTTTAGAATATCCTCAAGTTTTTGCTTTTTAATTTTGAATCTTTGAAACAGCTATTCCTATATTAATTATGTCTTATTGATTTGCTTATTCCTATGTCACTGTCTATATTTTGCTTATTCAAATGAAATCGCTTTATTCATCAAAGGTTTTAAGTCTTATTTAGCTTCAGAAGGAATGCTAATTGTTCCTTCCATTTTTGCCTCCTCTAATCATTCAGGATTCTAAGTCATGAAGCCTCTATGCTTGGTTTTCTCAGCTATGGAACTCAATAAAGACAGCTTGCTTTCTTCTGCTTTATATGGTGGGGAAAATCTTCATTAGCCAGGACTGGCTTTGTCACAGGGCAAGGGTGAATGTCAAGAAGTTGACTTGTTTTAGTGACTGGTTTTTAGAACTAGGGTGTGGGTGGGGTTAAAAAAGCTTTCATTGGCCTAAGGCCAAATTAAAATCTAGGTAACAAGATTATAAACCTAGAAACCTCCTCAACTCTCATCCCTCAAACTAAATTGGATTTAACCACTCTATGTTTGCTTTTTCTTCATGTCAATGATCATTCTTTAGCGTGTAAGCTCCTTAAGGGCAGAGACTGTAAATTATTTACTTTGTGTACTTTACAACACCAATCAGAGTGTTTTGTGCATCGTGGGTGATTAATAAAATATTTGTAGAGTGATGGGCTAAGGAGTTTTGCTTTAATTCAGTAATGGATAGGGAACTAAAACAACAGCAAAAACCAAAAACTAAAATAACTAATTCAGTAATAGAAAGGAGGGAGAGTTTAAATAGGAGCATTACATGACCAGAAATGTGTTTAGAAAGGTGAGTATGGTACAGGGCTACCAGATTTAGCAAATAAAAATACAGAGGTACCTGTATTTATCTGGTACCTCTGATATGGTGTTAATATAGCCTTTTTAGAAACAGACTCACAGACATAGAGAATAAACTTGCGGTTGCCAAAGGGGAACAGGGAGGGGAGGAGGGAGAAGGATGGACTGGGAGTTTGGGGTTAGCAGATGCAAACTATTACATTTGGAATGGATAAACAACAAGGTCCTACTGTACAGCACAGGGAACTATATCCAATCTCCTGGGATAAACCATCGTGGAAAAGAATATGAAAAAAAGAATGTATATATGTGTAAAAATTATACATATCTCCTGAATAGATTGAGTAGAAACAGAATAGAGATAGCTAGGGGACTACTGATATTATTGTGGGAGAGAAGGTTGCTGACAATGGATATGCAAGGACTGGATTTGGGGCACACTGTGGAAGTAGAATGGGCAGAACTTGCTGACTGCATGTGGGAGGTGAGGGAGAAGTGAAATCCAAAGTGATTTCTGCAAGGTTTTAAATTTAGACTACCAAGTCGATGAATGCAGAAAAGTAATCTCCAGAAAACTGAAAGGAGACCAGGATTGTATGGGGAGAGGAAAAGGACTGAGAAAGAAAGTAAGTTCAATTTAAACCTTTTTGAATTTACAATTGAAAATGACCAGAAGATATTTAGAAATACTGGTTTAGAACCAGGGAGAATTTTGGTAAGTACAGACACAAGAGCCTTTCAGGAAGGATTCTGGGAAGCAGTGGGTAGAAAGATTTTACTGTAGTATACCTGGTTGTGGACCAGCGGAAGACATGTGTCTCCTGATGCTGAATTTGGATCCAGAAACAGAGGAACCAAATGTATATAAACATTCCATTAAACCATGCTGTATACATTGTTAGTGTTTTTTGTTTTGTTTTGTTTTCAAAATAGCTATGTAAGCCTGAGTATAACAGGGCAGTTGGTGAAGCAAGAAATTTTTCTTGCAGAACCTTACCAGAGTCACTGACAGTTTTGCTCTCAGGGTAAGGAACAAAAGGCAAGGAAAAATCTTAATAGGTGATGCTGCTCCTGTTTGAGTCTCTCCTGGCTTTCTCAGATTGTGTGTTCTTGGATAAATACACTGAGGACTTAGAGTAGGGGGTGTGTGTGCATGTGCATGTGTGCTTCTATGTCCTACCATAACCCTTCTGCAGTTTTGCAGTGGTGATCAATAAATATTTATTGAAAAAAAAGAGTGAACAAATGAATGAATCTTCAATAAATAGCTAGAGATACAGCTGTATTAATAACATCGAAATAATGGTAATAGAGTAGATATTATGGAAATTTAGAAAATTCATTATTTCCCATGAGTCTTTAGAGGTCTCAAGGAAGAATTCTGTGGAATTATGTTAGAAAAGCATAGAAAGTGGAGAACCGTCCGAAGTATCGATTCCAGCCCTGCCAGGTTCTCTTCCCTCAATGCACAAGTTCCTGGCTGCACACAGTGACAAAGTCTTTGTGTACCAGGATTGGAATTTTCCATCCCATGAGGACAGCATGGGATGTCAGCACCTGTTTAGAGTGGGCTTCTCCATTTTGAGGAGTTCCAAATGGGAGCAGTTGGATAAAAATGTATGAACTAGTGCATGAAACAAAGAAGTCCCCAGAGGTAGGAAAATCAAACTAAAGGGTGAGCTTCCCCTATAGGTTACTCCTCCCATCTGCTCTCTGTCAGCAATTGGATTTTGATAATCTGAGAACTAAATACAAATGGAAGGGTTTAAATGGGAACCAGAATGAAAGAAACAAAACCACAACCTCTATGAAGACCCCAACAAAACAAGAGAAAAGAGAAAAAAGAAAAAAAAAGAAGAAAAAAAAAAAAAGTTTAAATGCTTGGAGCTCCATCTTCTGGTCATGGGACAAGATAGAACTGAAATGTGATGTTAATCATAAAAGCTAAAATGTATCAACAGGAACTGTGTTAAATGTATTATCTCATTTAATTTATCTGTTATCTCAAACAAATTACAATCTCTTGAACTCAGAAATTAAGGATCTTCATGATCTGGCTCCAACCTCCTGTTTCATCCCCATTCATTCACCCATTTTAACAAGCATGTACTTGAGCCTACCAGGTAAATAGTACTGGCTGGGCTCCTTGGGAAGTGCAAACCCATCAGTCTTGGCACCTGCTTAAGGGATGACTCTTTTATTTGCATGCCATCAACAAACACTTTGGTTATTTTACATTTAGTAAACTACACAAATAGTACATTGATAATGCTACACAAGTAGTTCATGGATAATGCTTCTCTCCCCAAATTAAAACTTGACAGAAATGGCTAAATTTTCCTTTGACTGGCACCCCAGCCATAATCCTCTCTTCCTCTCACCAGTAACCACAGTTGCAGGTTTGTGGATGTTATTTAAACTGTCATATATATGTAAATGCACACATAGAAGTCATTTGGTACTTCTTGTGAACTTGAGTAGGGGCATATGTATGTATGAGTGTGTTTTACAAAAATAGTAAAATACTGTAGTACCACCGTATGCAGTTGCCTTTTACCCCAAGATGCAACACGTCTTGGGGGATTTACCTGTGATATTACGTACATATCTAGTTTATTCTTTTTAATAGTGACATAATATTTCATATTACTTAGCCTGTCTCCTTTTTAGGCTTGTTTACAGAGTTATAAGCAATGCTTATAAAGATTCTTATGCACATGGGTATTTGTCTAGAGGAGATACTGAGAAGTGGGATTATTGGGCCATGGGGTATGTGTATTTTTGGTTTGATACACACTGATTATTGCCCTCTGAAGGGGCCAATGTAATGAAAGGGCTGTTTTTCCACATTTCCTTGTCTGTATGTCTGCCAGCACTTGATATAATTGAACTCTTTATTTTTTTGGTCATTCTGATAGCTAAAAACTGGTATTTTATTATTGTTTTTACTTTCATTTTCTGCTTGTTCATCCTTTTATGCTTATTGACCGTTTTATCTTTTCTTTTGGGAACTGCCTCTTATTCTTTCTGTGCTTCTATCCTTTACCCATTTTTATTGGGTTGTTTTGTTTATTATTGGATATGTAGGAATTCTTGGTATATTAAGGATAATAATTTGTTATATATATGGAAAATATTCTTTCTGGATTATTTCTCCTTTTACTTTATTTTATTTTACTTTATTTTTTATTAGAGTATAGTTGACATACAATATTATATTAGTTCCAAGTGTGCAACATAGTGGCTCGACACTTACATTATGAAATGATCACCACTATGAGTCTAGTTACCATCTGTCACCATAGAAAGTTATTACAATATTATCAGCTATATTCTCTATGCTGTGTATTGCATCCCCATGACTTATTTATTTTATGACTGGAAGTTTGTACCCTTTAATCCCCTTCACCTATTTCGTCCATTCCCCCAACCCCCTTCCCTCTGGCAACCACCAGTTTGCTCTCTGTATGTATGTTTCTGTTTTGTTTTGTTTGTTCATTTGTTTTGTTTTTTAGATTCCACATATAAATTAAACATATGGTTTTTGTCTTTTTTCTTTTTTTTATAAATTTATGTATTTATTTATTTATGGCTGCATTGGGTCCTTGTTGCTGCACATGGGCTTTCTTTTAGTTGCAGCAAGCGGGGGCTACTCTTCATTGTGGTGCACGGGCTTCTCATTGTGGTGTGCGGGCTTCTCACTGTGGTGGCTTCTCTTGTTGTGGAGCACGGGCTCTAGGCATGCGGGCACATGGGCTTAGTTGCTCTGCGGCATGTGGGATCTTCCCAGAACAGGGCTCGAACCCGTGTCCCCTGCATTGGCAGGCGGATTCTTAACCACTGCGCCACCAGGCAAGCCTCGGTTTTTGTCTTTTTCTGTCTGACTTTTTTCACTTAGCATAGTACCCTCTAGCTCCATCCATATTGTTGCAAATGGCAAGATTTCATTCTTCTTTATGGCTAATATTTCATTGTGCTCCTTTTAAAAACATTGCCAGTGATATTATTTATAATGCATAAGTTTTTATTTATCAATCTAAATTATCAATCTTTTCCTGATATGTATTTGTTATATATTCTCATGCATACAGATTCTCATATTTTTATGTATATTGTAGCAAGTGTGGTCAGGTCCTCAACCATATCCCCTTGGACCTTACAATTTATACACAGGTGTCTAAACTGTGTGTGCAAACAAACACACATACATACATAATTTTTTTCTTTCAGTCTGTTGATACTTTAAAACTTTACCCATGTTTGTTATAGAAAAACTTTTAGTGGAACAGTGGGTTCACAGCATAGTTTTCAATATCTCTTCTGTATCTAGTATAGTACTAGGCACTATGGTATAATGGGAAGAGACCTATGAAAGAAAAGAAATTTATGAGGCACTTATATCTCAGGCAGGAATTCACATTTAAGAGAACAAATGATAAAAAAGGAAACTTACAAAATAAGTTACCGGAGTAGAAAATTTATTTGAAAATTGTTCATTGTTGAAGACCATAGAGGAATGATAAGAACGTGGTGTTGGTTAAACAGGAAAGCTTACAGAAATATGTGAAGGTTGAATCAAAATGAGGATGTGGTAGGAGATATTTGGCAGAGAGCAGTGGGCAGAGAACTTTGGTTGGTATGAAAAAATAGTACAGGGTCAAGAATTAGCATGTTGTGTCATGGGGGAACACTGAGTGGATGGGCTTTGCTGGTGGGAAGGCTCTGTTTGGGACATTTAATCAGGGGGGACTCTAGACAAACTAGCACTTCCTTCCTACCCATCCCTCACCACAGGCAGTCATCATGGGTCTCATTGCCAGCTCTCACTGAGGAACATGCTCATTTAGAAGTAAATGATGATGATTTAAGATTTGGAAAGGCAAAGCAATTAAAGGGTGGGGTGGGAAGAGGAGGAAGAGAGGAAAAGGTTTTTCTAGTTAAGATACAAATGTGAGCAAAGGCACAGGTGTGAAGGTTAATGGACAACCTGGAGAAAAGACAGGGGTTTCATTTGGCCAACACAGTAGGGTTCCTAATGTTTTTTTTTTTTTTTAAATTTTTAATTTATTTTTTTAATGCTATTCTTGTCTGCTTACATTCTTTTTATTTATGTATGTATGTATGTATGGCTGTGTTGGGTCTTCGTTTCTGTGCAAGGGCTTTCTCTAGTTGTGGCAAGCGGGGGCCACTCTTCATCGCGGTGCGCGGGCCTCTCACTATCGTGGCCTCTCTTGTTGCGGAGCACAGGCTCCAGGCGCGCAGGCTCAGTAATTGTGGCTCACAGACCGAGTTGCTCCGCGGCATGTGGGATCTTCCCAGACCAGGGCTCGAACCCGTGTCCCCTGCATTGGCAGGCAGATTCTCAACCACTGCGCCACCAGGGAAGCCCCCTAATGTTTTTGAGTATGAAAATTTCCTGTTAATAAGAAATAAATCAATAGGCCCTTACGTAACAGTGACTGCATTGTTAGTGCCTTTGATTCAGAAAATACACGATGATAAAATATACTTTTTAACAATTGTTTTTAAGTTAACATATATACATAGCAGAAATTTGTTTAGTTTACAGAGAATAATTGGACTTACGTGAACTCTCAGACCCCTTTACATTATTCCAATACCTCCCAGGTACTTGGCCAACAGGTTCGGCTCCACCGTGCTAGCATGAGGTTTCTGTTGGAAGGGTCTTTCTGTGACAGATTCATTCATTCATTCAGCATATATTTATTGGATATCTACTAAGTACAAGGTACTCTTTTAGTCTCAGGGACTACAGCCATAAAAGAAACAAAGATCTTCCTGTCACGAAGCTTATATTCTAGTGGGAAGAAACAGACAATATAGAATATTACACAAATATAATATTTCAAATGGTGCTAAGTGTTACGGAGAATAGGGAGTGCCTGGGTAGGCTGTGGGAATGTTAAACAGAGTGGAGAGAGAAGCGATATTTGAATAGACATTTGAGTGAGTCAGAGAGAGCATGTGACACTCAGGTCAAGGGAACTGCTATTGCAAAGCCCCAGAGGTGAGAGCATTTTGTTGTCCTTTAGTAAGACTACAGGTATGGAATTAGAATGGAACCTAGAATTAGGGTTAAAAAAGATGAAGGGTCGTGGTAGAGGATGAGGCAGAGAGGTAGTGAGTAGCCAACCACATCATATAGGGTCTTGCAGACCATTGTAAGTGCTTTGAATTTCACCCCAAGTGAGATAGAAATAAGCCATTGGAGGACTGTATTAGAATAGTGACATGATCTGACTCATGTTTTAAAGTATCACCATAGCTGTTTATGAAATAAATTATTAAGTTAGGATTGAAACAGGAGACCAATTGCAGAAATCCAAATTAGAGATTAATTGTCAAATGGTTTTGACTGGTTGAATAAAATAAAGACTGAGAATCGACCCTTGGATTTGGCAACAGGGAGTTTACTATGGAGTGTGTACAAGAACCTTCAAAGATTTTATAGGGAAGTGATATCATAAGCATTGTACTTTATGAAAATCTGTTTACTAGTAGCAGTAGATGGGAAGGATTGGATTAAATGAAAAAAAAATCTGAGGATAGAGAGAAATTGTAGGTGCCCATTTTATTGAAAGATTATGAGGTAGCAAAGGGAAAGGACATTTTAGAGTCTGAAGTGAAAGAACTAGACAATTGAAGGAATATAGGGTAAGATGAAGACAGAAGAGTCAAAGCTAAATTCTTTGAAATTGTGTAACCAGAAAAATAAGAGTTCCATTAACAGAAATGGAAAAGTCAGGAACAGAAGATGATGCCTTTAATTTTGCGTATCATGACTTTGAAGTTGTAGACATCTAGGTTGATTTCAATGCTCACCTTTAAATTACTGTTCTACAATCCTCTATCAGCAGTCCTGCTTTGAGACTTCAGAGGCATCTGATAAACCATGATCTTTTGACTAGCAGAAAGTCACTTCACATCCTTGGGGCCCTTGACACCTGGATCCCAGTCTTCTTCCTAGAGTAAACCTTTGTTACTTTACTCTGTAGTCCATATTGATGATCCACATGGAATAAGAGCCTCACAAAAGATTCCTTATTTTCCTTTGATTATGTGCTAACTTTGAGGTCTGTGTGGTAAGTTTTGGTGAAGATATCCTTCAGAATGGAGATGTAAGTCCAGAATATGAAAGAGAAATAAAAGTTGAAGATTGAAAGGTGGGAGCCATTTGCTATCCAACTGGGTAAGAATCCCAAGGGAAAGAATGTAAAAAGAGAAGAATATTAATTACAGGTGCGGGAAGAAATCTATGTAGTAAGAAAGTTAATTTGAAAAATTGATGGGGTGGTGGGAGGACATGTACATTTAAAAGCTATTGAGATCTTAAATGTTCTCACAAGAAAGAAATGATAATTACTTGATGTGATAAAGGTGTTAGCTAATGCTGTGGTGGTAATCATCTTGCAATATATAAATTTATCAAATCAACATGTTATATACTTTAAACTTATACGATGTTATATGTCAATTATATCTCAATTTAAAACATTTTTAAAAATTGAGGGCTTCCTTGGTGGCACAGTGGTTGAGAGTCTGCCTGCCAATGCAGGGGACACGGGTTCGAGCCCTGGTCTGGGAAGATCCCACATGCTGCGGAGCAACTAGGCCCGTGAGCCACAATTACTGAGCCTGCGCGTCTGGAGCCTGTGCTCCGCGCAACAAGAAAGGCCGCGATGGTGAGAGGCCCGCGCACCGCGATGAAGAGTGGCCCCCACTTGCCGCAACAGAGAAAGCCCTCGCATAGAAACGAAGACCCAACACAGCCATAAATAAATAAATAAATAAATAAATACAATTTAAAAAAAAAATTGAAAAAAAAGGAAAGCAAAGAGGAAAATAAAAGCTGTCAAGAAAATTTCTCAAAAAGAAAACTTTTCCTTTCGTCAGTCACCTTGATGGGCCATATTGTACTGGAAAATAAAATTCAGAGCATAGAAGTGGTCTAGGGGAGACAGAAAGACAAGTAAACAAGAACGTTTGTGAGGCTTACAGGAGCAATCTGGAGGAAGAGGGTGAAGACCTCTAAGAACTGGGAAAACCTGGGAGATGATAGGAAAAAATGTGAGGAGATGGAGTGGATGTTGGAGTGGACAGGGGCGAGGATCCCAAAGGAGATGATCGGTGAGAAGTTTCTGATTGTGGGTATGGCTTTGGACTTTTAAGGATACAGGTGCTTTTTTTTTTTTTTTTTTGGATCAAATCCCTTTGATTTTAGGATACTATGGATAATGTAATAGACTATCAATTTAATAAATTTTTTCAAGAGAAAATATGACAATACTTTAATTTTACAGATTGATTGTAAGATATAACAAAATTCCAAGCACATTAAAGTGGGGAAAATTTGTCTTTGAGTAGCAGGAATACTGAATTCAATTTTAAATCTTTTGTTATGTTGTGCTGTGATACAGTACATTCTCTTACCTCATGTTGTTACTGAAACTTCAGTAAAGATGTATGATCACAGCTATAGTGTGATTAGATCTTATGGGATTAGTGTTTTTGGGAAATTAGTGTTTTGGGATGTATTCTTTGTTGAATCAATATGGAGTAAACTTAAGGAAAGACAAAGATGACAGTTGAGAATTCAGCAGAAGCAAGAAATCTGAGGAAGTGACTCAGAATAATGTTAAGTTCCTTTAGAGTTCATGAAGATATTAGGGATAAGATGGGAGATACTGGTTTTCCATCATATGCAGGATAGGGATTCTTTCCATTTTAATTCACATAATATATGCAAAAATATGTGGCCATAGAAGGGGGTGGTGACTATTTTGGGGACATCCAGCTTGTAAACATATGGGTCACAACACATTTACGGAAGAAAAGAAGAAACGGAGATGAGAAAAGCAGTCATCGAAGAGGTAGAAGCAAATAATTTCAGGTTATTTCTAACACTTGGGTGACTTTATATCTGGACTGGTTAAGATGTCATCAAATCCTCTGACCTTTAAAAGTTGTTCCTGTCCTGTAATGCAATTACCTACTCTCTCTCTCAAAAAACTTTTTTCTGGGCTTCCCTGGTGGCGCAGTGGTTGAGAATCTGCCTGCCAATGCAGGGGACATGGGTTCGAGCCCTGGTCTGGGAAGATCCCACATGCCGCGGAGCAGCTAAGCCCGTGAGCCACAACTACTGAGCCTGCACGTCTGGAGCCTGTGCTCCGCAACAAGAGAGGCTGCGATAGTGAGAGGCCCGCGCACCGCGATGAAGAGTGGCCCCCGCTCGCCGCAACTGGAGAAAGCCCTCGCACAGAAACGAAGACCCAACACAGCCAAAAATAAATAAATAAATAAAGAATTATTAAAAAAAAAAAAGTGAGTAGCTAAAATATGAATCTCTTTAAAAAAAAATTTTTTTTTTTTTTCTTATAAGGGGTTAAGCGACTCCAAAAAGTTTTTGCTTTCAACTCAGGAGAATATTAACTTCGTGCTTTTTGGGGGATGAAATGGGTGTGCCATGCAGCATGTGGGATCTTAGGTCCCAGACCAGGGATCCAACCCGTGCCCCCTGCATTGGGAGCATGGAGTCTTAACCACTGGACCGCCAGAGGAGCCCCAGATGTGAGTCTTTTTACCTTCCATGTAAACCTAACTAGATCATAAGTTTCCAAACTGAACAAATTTTGTGGAAGTTGGAAGAAAAGTTCAACTATGTACTTTCTGAGTGAAAGACAGTCATTTAATTCTCTGACACAATATAATGATGAATCCTGTTGCAATGTCTTTCAGAACCAAATGGAGTTCATTCTTTGCACAGTAATATATATGTACATGTGCATGTGTGTGTGTGTTTGTGTGGTGTTTTCTCTCAAGACTATTAGTTCTCTTTGAAACTGTCCACCCAGAGTAAGCTATGGATGGATAGTATGGATTTACCCCAAATAATTGTAGGAGAATAAACCTTTCTTATCATCTTATCATAGTGCTCTTCCTATTTCCTAATTCTCTTTCTGCTGCACAGCAAGGGGGCATTAGGATATAGAGCTTGAAAAAGAGCCCCATGTCACACAATAAAATATTTTAGTTTTATATGCCAAAACAGAGTATATAGTGTAAATGATTCCTTGGTTTGGAAATATGTAAAATCTTAGTATGTACTTATTATATATAGTTGTATATTTAGTTGAAAATTGTTGAGACTACATAAAATAGCATGCACCTCAACATAGTGCACATTTGAACTCAAGAAACGTCGGTTGTACTAAACTTTCAAGGTTATCATTTTATTGTTTAAATTTCCTGTGAAATTCAGAGTATTCTTGCTAGTTTCAATTGCAGAAGAATCAAAAGTTTTTCCAAGTTGTATAGAGTTTCACATAACTTCAGACTGAAACTTTATATTCATATTAAGGTATAAAGAACTTCAGATGTTTACCAAAGATATCGTATTTTCATCATTACCCTAACATTCTAATCAGTTTCTATTCTTAAAACTTAAGGGGTTTCAAGTGTTAGAGAAAAAAAGCACAATGCTCTAATAATAAGGAGCTTCAGGTGTTTGCTTTGTAGATGTGGTATATAGATTTAAGTTTCTCTGGGATTTATATTTGACCTAATATGTATTTATAACTATTTTAGTTGTAGCAACATGACTTTCATTTTGCATACCTAATAAGGGTAACTGATGAGTTGGACTAATGACACTACTTTATGCTTCAGTAGCATCTTTCATCTGCAGCTTACTACATATTTTGTAAACATTAATTAAACATCACAACACACCTTGGAGGAAAGGTAAGTATTATTATCCTTCTATGGGGAAACAGATATAGAGGGCTTAAGTAAGGCAAATATTAAATGTCTAGAACTGAGTTCTATAGGATAAGGTGCCAATAATGCTTCTCCCTGGGTACAGAGAGAGAAGCATAGGTGTAATTAGTATAAAATTACCAAAGTTTATGGGGGGATGTGAGTTTCAGGAGGCCCAGAACTCTTTGTGAAATTACTTTTGGAGATTATGTATTAAACTGAAGCTTCTGGTTAAAATAGTGTGTATCACCCAGTACCCAAACTTATCTTTTTCCTGATGAAGTGGAAAATCAGGTCAGGATTACTGCAACATGCTTGAACTTAATAACTCAAGTAGAAGCATATGATCTGAGTGTTCTAGCACAGCCCTGATTTCAAATGAGCTGATGATCTGCTTCTCCCATAAGTAGATGCAAACTGTTCTTATTGTGTGACCTAATTTTTGGTTTGCGAATCAAATCGCCGTAACTATCATGGTTACTTTTAAAGCTTTGTTTCTGTATCCCAAAATGAAATGGATATTGAGCAGTTTTCAGGTAACTTGGGTGATTTGTAGAGCTGGCATATTAGCTGTAAATTTCATTCAGTTGCTGGTTAACGCAGATAGGAATTTAACAAGATGGACTTTTATTTTTTTCTTTCATAAAGGAGGGCTGAAGAGAGATACCCCAGGCTTTAGATGGGGCATCTAAAGTGGCATCAAGGACCCAGGGTCTTTCTCTTATTTCTCCACCATCCGTAGCATGTGGTTTCCATCCCCAATGTTATCTTGTGGTCTAAGATAGTTGCTAGGGTTTGAGACATCATATGCATGTTCCATGCAGGAAGCAGGAAGGACAAAAAGGCATACTCCAGCTGTCTGTCTTAAGGAGTTTTCTCTAAAGGCCCACTTACTGTTCTTCAACCAACCCTAACTGCAGATGTTAGTAAATGCAGTCATTTGGTGGACACACCACTGCTTGGAATAAAATCAAAGTTCTGTTATTAAGGAAAAAGAAGAGACTATATGCTAGATAGGTAACTAGTGGTTTATAGCAAGAAACCAAAATCAATTACTAAAGCAAAAAATAAAATCCTCTTTGGACAGTGAATTATATGGGTGGCCTTTTGTCTTGCTGATATTGACTGAACAACTGACACATTTCCACTGCATTTCGTGATTTGGAGGCTCCGCCTATGGGTGTGTATGTGTGGCCCTGGCAAGAAAGTAACCGAACCAACAAGTGCATCAGCAGAGTTGTTTGGAAATGTTCTTGCTGAATTCCTCCCCACCCTGCCTTTGGTCATGAACTTAAGTCTGGTTTCCTGGTGCACTTACAACTCAGCTGCTGCTGACCACAGTTAGGCAGAGCCAGGATAGAATAAATCTCCCCTTTAATGATTGATTACAATAATCTGGGACACAGAGCCACATTTCTTTTGTGCAACTTTCTGCACTGTGCCTTCTATAAGTGTTTCTGTCTCTGTATGTGTTACCCTGAGGTCCAGCTACTCCACACTCTCCAGACATTGATTGGGAGGAGTTCAAAACCATAGGTGGCAGCTAACTTTCTTGAAAGGAATATTTCACTTAAAATTCTAATTGCAAAAGGGTGTGGACATCCAGTAGTAATTTCTTTCTCCCTTTCTTCTTTCTTTCTCCCTCCCTCCATCCCTTCCTCCCTCCCTCCCTCCCCTCTTCCTCCCTTCCTTCCTCCCTTCTTCCTTTCCCTCTTCTTCCCTCCCTTCCTTCCTCCCTCCCTTTCTTCCTTCCTTCCTCCCTCCCTCCCTTCTTTCCTTCCCTCCCCTCTTCCTCCCTTCCTTCCTTCTGTCCTCCCTCCCTTCCTTCCTTCCTTCCTCCCTCCCTCCCTCCCTTTCTCTTTCTCTCTCCCTTCCTCCCTCCCTCTTTCCTTCCTTCCTTGCTATCTTTCTGAGAAAGCCTCAGGACTACTTTCTTAGCAAATTTCAATTATATAATACAGTATTATTGACTATAGTCACCACGCTGTACTTAGAACTTGAAACTGAAAGTTTGTACTCTTTTACCAATTTCTCCCCATTTCTTCTACTTCCCCCAGCTCCTGGCAACTACTGTTCTACTCTTTGTTTCTATGAGTTTGACCTTTTTTAAAAAAGATTCCACATATAAGTGATATCATGCTGTTTGGCTTGTTTTACTTTGTCTTTCTCTGTCTAACTTATTTTACTTAGCATAATGCCTTCCAGGTCCATCCATGTTGTTGCAAATGGCAGGATTTCCTTTAATTTTTTTTTTTAAGGTCGAATGCTACTCCAGTATATGTGTGTGTGTGTGTGTGTGTGTGTGTATGTGTGTATCTTACATCTGATTTATCCATTCATTCACTGATGGACACAATTTGTTTCCATATCTTGGCACCATTGTGAATAATGCTGCAATGAACATGGGAGTACAGATATCTCTTTGATATTCTGTTCTCATTTCCTTTGTATATACATTCACAAGTGGGATTGCTGGGTCAAGTGGTAGTTCTATTTTTAGTTTTTTGAGGAACCTCCATACTGTTCTCCATAGTGGCTGTATCAATTTACATTCCCAACAACAGTGCAAGAGGGTTCCCTTTTCTCCACACCCTCAACAACACTTGTTATTTGTGTCTTCTTGATATGGCCATTCTGACAGGTGTGAGGTGATATCTCATTGTGGTTTTCATTTGCATTTCTCTGATGATTAGTGACTTTGAGCATCTTTCTATGTATCTGTTGGCCATTTGTGTATCTTCTTTGGAAAATGTCTATTCAGTTCCTCTGCCCATCTTAAAATGGAATTGTCTTTTTTTTTTTGCCATGGAGTTGTGTGAGACTTTTATATATTTTGAATATTAACCCATTATCAGATATGTTATTTGCAAATATTTCTTCCCATTCCATAGGTTGTCTTTTCATTTTGTTGATGGTTTTCATTGCTGTGCAGAAGCTTTTTAGTTTGATACAGTCCTACTTGTTCATTTTTGCTTTTGTAGCCTTTGCTTTTGGTGTCAAGTCCAAAAAAATCATTGCCTAGACCCATGTTGAGGAGATTACCCTCTATGTTTTCTTTAGGAGTTTTACAATTTCAGGTCTTAAATTTAAGCCTTTAATCCATTTTGAGTTTATTTTAGTGTATGGTGTAAGGTAGTAGTCCAGTTTCATTCTCTTGCATGTGGTTGTCCAGTTTTCCCCACACCATTTATTGAAGAGATTATCCTTTGCCCTTTGTATAGTCTTGCCTCCTTTGTCATAAGTTAATTGACCATATATGCATGGGTTTATTTCTGGGCTCTCTATTCTGTTCCATTGATCTATGTGTCTATTTTTTTGCCAGTACCATACTGTTATGATTACTATAGCTCTGTAATATAGTTTGAAATCAGTAAGTGTGATGCCTCCAACTTTGTTCTTCTGCCTCAAGATTGCTTTGTCTATTTGGGGTCTTTTGTGCTTCCATACAAATTTTAGGATTATTTTTCCTTTTTCTGAAAAATGACATTGGAATTTCAATAGGGATTGCATTGAATCTGTAGATCGCTTTGGGTAGGTAGGGATATTAAAAAAATATTAATTCTTTCAATCCAGGAGCATAGAATGTCTTTCCATTTGTTTGTGTCTTCTTTGATTTCTTTCATCAACATCTTATAGATTTCAGCATACAGATCTTTCATATCCTTGGTTAAGTTTATACCTAAGTATTTTATTCTTTTTAATGCAATTGTAAATAAGATTTTTTTCTTATTTCTCTTTATGATAGTTCATTATTCATAATGTGAGTATGAATATGATAATGTTCATTATCTCTTTATGATAGTTCATTATTCATAATGCATTCTCTTTATGATAGTTCATTATTAGTGTATGATAGTAGTTCATTAAAAAAATAAACTGATTTTTTTTCTTTTCTTTTATTATTTATTTTATTTTATTTTTTGGGCTGCGTTGGGTCTTACTTGCAGCATGTGGGATCTTCGTTGAGGTATGCGGGATCTTTTTTGTTGCGGTGCGTGGGCTCTTTGTTGTGGTGCACAGGCCTCTCTCTAGTTGTGGTGTGCAGATTTTCTCTCTCTAGGGTGCGTGGGCTCTGTAGTTGTGGTGTGTGGGCTCCAGAGTGAGTGGGCTCTGTAGTTTGCGGCACACGGGCTCTCTCATTGAGGCGTGAGAGCTCAGTAGTTGTGGTGCATGGGCTTAGTTGCCCTTTGGCATGTGGGATCTTAGTTCCCCGACCAGGGATTGAACCCAAGTCCCCTGCATTAGAAGGCAGATTCTTTACCACTGGACCACTGAGGAAGTCCCTGTAACTGATTTTTGTATGCTGCAACTTTACTGAAAATTTTAAATTAGTTTTAAAAAGATGATAGACTTCCTAACAGGTATGAGGTAATATCTCATTGTGATTTTGATTTGCACTTCCCTGATGATTAGTGATGTTGAGCACCTTTTCATACACCTGTTGGCCATTCATATATCTTTTTTGGAAAAATGTTTAGTCAGGTTGTTCATTTTTTAATTGGGTTATTTGGGGTTTTTGCTATTGAGCTGTATGAGTCAGTTGTGATTCTTTGTAATTGGGTGTGACCTTTAAAAAGTAAATGATCAATTCCATGTTTGATCTAAATATATGGTCAGGTGGACTTTGATTTAAGATGAGAAGGTAGTTTAGGGATACATTCTGAAATAGTACAATTTAAGTGCTTCACAAATACTAAAAGCTTTGTAATTTTACTCTGAGTGCCACTTGGGTGTTCCACAGCTTCATCTATGTAGATACACAGATGGGGGGCTGAAGAAAGCGGAGTTTATTTGTAGGGCGAAAGGACAGCTAAGGTTGGGAAAAAATGGTATTTGGAGATCAGCAGGTCCCTCTAACGGTAGCTAGCATGAATCCACTTAGGCAATGACAAAGAGTATGATGTGTCCTACATATCTGTGGTTGTGACTTATACCTTAGAATGTCATCCCTATTTAATTCTAAACTTCTAATGTAACAGTGTTGTTGATGGGTTAAGTTATCACTAAAACTTCTTATCTTTTGTTTACTTAATGTAGATTTGGGAGCTTGTGGGTCCTTGTTGAGGGAACCTGGTCTCCTTTGTATCTATGTGAGTGGACTTCATTCTTGTCCAGGAGCCACAGCCATTCCATTTTCAGGGCACTCAGTCTGTTAATGTTTTAAAAATCTCCCCAAATGATGCCTGTTGTTACTTCCTTGGTTTGGAATATAATTAGCGCTAGAGAATAGTGTCAAGAAGATGGAAATAAAAATGTGCCTCAATTTTGTGGTAACAAAGGGTTTCCTAGGACTGCACCCAGAAATGGGTAACCTTTCTCCAGGCCTTGCTCTTCAGGGGCAGTCCCTTTTACCTAGGGTGACATAATTTATAGTCCAAACCAAGACACTTTTGAGAGATAAAGGAGGAGCTAGTAGGATGAAATGCCAAGACTGTTCTGGGCAAACTATGACATAAGGTCACTGACTTTTATCTCATGACGGCAAAGCAGAAAGCACACTGTCTTCAGGCAGGCAGATCCGAGAGAAGGGGAAGAAGACCAGCACACTGAGTTTCTTCTTCCCAGTACCCCAATTAGATAAATCAGCTCTTCACCACGCAAGAGAAGGGAGGGATGGCCCAGGAAGCCAGTTATGCTCATGGAAAAGCCATCCTCATAGAATCCATAGGAGGAAAAGAGGTTTTTCCCATCAGGCCTGTCTCTAATATTTACACAACCAGAGGAAGGCCAGAGTGGGTGCTCTAAGCATAGGGGTGGGGGAGTGGTGTGCAGAGCTGATTGTTAGCATTGCTTCTCAACTCCACGTTCAGTGATGCTTGGTAGATTGAAATTGGCTGTAATGGGAGTACTTACACCACAGGAAATGGCAAACTACAAATTAGGGCCTTTCTTTCCTCTCCTCTGGTAGAGCTGGTTGTTAAAAATCCATCAGCACACCACTTGGTCCTGGACTGGAGTTTTAATTCCGTGGGTTTATGTTTGATAGTTCTCTCTGCCCCCATCATCTAGTGGAGATGTTCATTATCAGTGATAAAAGGCACATTTATGATTGCCATGAAAAAACTCCAGCTTTTGCACCACCTGTTTGCCTCTCAGAGATGTACTCCATTGGGCATGCCCCCAGGGCAGTCTGTGCTCTGAGTCCTCTGTCTTGAAAGAGCCAAGGAGCCGGGGATGTGTCTTCCATTGGCACTAAGACTGGTCATTCAGTGCAGGCATCTATAGTCCCTTGCCAAGTGTATTGAGATGGAAAGCATAAGAGTCACTTTGATGCTTTTAAGAGTCTTACAGGCATTGATATCATCAGGACACAGGCTACTTCATGGGGGAACTGAAATTGTTAGTAATCATTTTCTCAGTGGAGTCCCAAAGTACCTGAGTTTTAGAAGTTAGAAGTTCTGGATTTGAGTCCTGTTTATGCAGATTACAATTTTGGAAATTTGCAAAAAATATTTCACTGCCTGCAGTGTTGGTTTATTTTTTTAAAATTTTTATTTATTTATTTAAAATTTATTTATTTATTTATTTATGGCTTGTGTTGGGTCTTCGTTTCTGTGCGAGGGCTTTCTCTAGTTGCGGCAAGTGGGGGCCAGTCTTCATTGCGGTGCGTGGGCCTCTCACTATCGCGGCCTCTCTTGTTGCGGAGCACAGGCTCCAGACGTGCAGGCTCAGTAATTGTGGCTCACGGGCCCAGTCACTCCGCGGCACGTGGGATCTTCCCAGACCAGGGCTCGAACCCGTGTCCCCTGCATTGGCAGGCAGATTCTCAACCACTGCACCACCAGGGAAGCCCAGTGTTGGTTTATTTTAAAGTGGGATTAATAATCTTCACTTATAAAGTTTTGAGGATAAATGAAATAGCATGTGAAAATGAGTTATAAATCAAAGAGCTACATTAATGTAAGCATTATTGCGGTAAAAGGAGAGGTTAGTTAGTTCTGACATTTTAGCTAATTATTTGGAGGACATGAAGCAGAGCTGGATTATCCCAAAGTTAACGAAGCATGTGCTTAGCCCTACAGCAAAGGAGTATTGACTTACTTTTTGGAGGGAAAGAATCTGATATATCTTCCTCAATCCCTCCAAAATAAATTAATCATCATTGGAAAAATAGAAATTTATTGGATTTCTTTATGCTTCTTTTACAGTTTGTTTTAAAATTATAATTTGGAAGGGAGTTTGTTATAATTAAAATTATAATTTGGAAGGGGTATTGCATTCTTTAAAAGTACTTAAATTTCTTAAAAACACCTTAATTCAGCCACCATGAAATAATTTTTACTTAGGTTCTTATACTTTTCCTTGTCTTTAAAAGGACTGGGGTGAAGGAAGCCTTCAGAGGTACATTTTGTGTCCTATATAATACTTTGTACAGAACACATAAGGCTGTTTTTTTCCTCTACACTACAGGCAGAGCTCAGATATGAAACTGCTTTAGTATAATGTTTCCCTGTAAAATGCAAAATAAATAATTTTTAATATTGAATTTTGATATGTTAAAGAAACAAAGAAAATTTACATCTTTCAGGTTTGAGTGCTGTTTTTTAAAGTGGGTTTTTTAGATGTATCTTGGCTTCCCTCTAGTGGTAACTGAGGCAAACTGAACCAAAACCTGGGGGATAAAAGCTCAGTTCTTTGAGTATAAAATAGGGTATTGAATATTTAAGCCTTCAATTTAAAGGGCATGTAGGGCTTCCCTGGTGGCGCAGTGGTTGAGAATCTGCCTGCCAATGCAGGGGACACGGGTTCAAGCCCTGGTCTGGGAAGATCCCACATGCCACGGAGCAACTAGGCCCGTGAGCCACAATTACTGAGCCTGCACGTCTGGAGCCTGTGCTCCACAACAAGAGAGGCCGCGATAGTGAGAGGCCCGTGCACCGCGATGAAGAGTGGACCCCACTTGCCGCAACTAGAGAAAGCCCTCGCACAGAAACGAAGACCCAACACAGCCATAAATAAATAAATTAAAAAAAAAAATCCAAAATAAAGGGCATGTAATTAATTCAGGCTTTGGCATTTCTTAGATACTAAGTGTTGTTGTTGTTACTTGAATTTTTCTTGTGTTTATTTTTGGTGGTTGTGTGTGTGTGTGTGTGTATTCTATCCCACGGAACCCAGCGTCTGATGTCTAGTTATAAATTCTAAATTTTTTGATGCTTTGTGCAATATCTTCTAGTACAAATTCTAGAAAAATAAATTTGTCAGTAAGCTTTTGGCCAAAACTGAGATTATTCTGGTGAACTTTTTTTTTTTTGGTAGAAATTAATATATTACAAAAAAAATACTAAACTTGAATCTGATCAAACCTCTAGATCCAACTACCGATTTACAGGGAATCCATGGGACAGAAGAACATGTTAGACTATACTGAGGAGATGTAATCAAACTCAGACTGAGAAATTCTACAGGACATAAAAGCACAATTCTTCAACAAATAAATTGCAAGAGAAAAAAAATAGATGAAAGCGGAATCTCAAAATTAAAAGAAAATCAAAAGACTATCATCATTTACCATAGGTGGCTCTAATTTCACTCCTGATTAAAATAAGCAAGGGGAAGAAAACCTATCTGTAAAATTTATGAGACGAATAGTTGAAAGTACATGTTTGATATTAACTAATTATTTTTAGGTGTGATAATGGTATTTTAGTTATGTTTAAAGACAAGTTATTATCTTTTAGAGATTCACACTGAAATATTTATAGATGAAATCATATGATATCTGGGATCTGCTTCAATATAGCGGAGAGGAAGGAACAGATGGAGGTGAGGATATAGCACAATTGGCCATGGGCTTATGGTTATTGGCACCGGATGGATACCTGGGAATTCATTATATCATTTTATCTGCTTTTGAGTGTATTTGAAATTCTCCATAATAAAACAATAATATCAATACATTTGTTACAGTACTTTTAGTAGCAGCTATGTAAATGAATACAGGCTGTCGGACTACTAAAACAATTCCCTTCACCCTCCTTAACCCAAGATAAGCTCAGTTTTTTTTTTCCTCGTTCCCTTAATTCTTTTTTTAAAAAAATTAATTAATTAATTAATTTTTGGCTGCGTTGGGTCTTCGGTGCTGTGCGGACTTTCTCTAGTTGCAGCGAGTGGGGGCTACTCTTTGTTGCGGTGCACGGACTTCTCATTGCGGTGGCTTCTCTTGTTGTGGAGCACGGGCTCTAGGCGCGCAGGCTTCAGCAGTTGTGGCTCGCGGGCTCTAGAGTGCAGGTTCAGTAGTTGTGGTGCAAGGGCTTAGTTGCTCTGCGGCATGTGGCATCTTCCCAGACCAGGGCTGGAGCCTCTGTCCCCTGCACCGGCAGGCAGATTCTTAACCACTGCGCCACCAGGGAAGTCCTAAGATAAGCTCACTTTGAACTTCATTTTGTATTGGAGGTACACCCTAAAGTTGTTAGAGCAGCCCTGAGAAGTCTGGCTCAGACCAAAGTGAACTTTGATTTCTTGGACCGCTAAGAAATTAGGTTAGTTTTATCTGGACTCTAACTCCAAATTAAATCAAAGGGGATAGTAGACTAAAGATCAGGGGTAAGGACTTCTTTGGGAAGAGACAATGTAACAAGCTCAAATTACCCGAAGAGTAAGACACTGACTGACCCTGTTGTTCAAATGCTACTTGGCTTCAGGGTTTGAGACTTGCTTATATACCCCTTCCCTAACTATCTTCCCTCTTCCACCCACCTGACCCTAACCTCAGTGCATGTGGAAAACCACTGCCCTACTTGTTCTAAGGAGGTTGAGTACTGCTTTCCTACCTAGTGCTTCCCTGGATTCTTGCTCTGAACACACTGTCCATGCGGACCCAGGATGCTGCCATCCTGCCAGGCTCCCATCACTGCCTCTTCTGATATAAAGTTCCTTCTCTCTACTCATGAACACACAAGATTGAGACTCCCTGCGCCCTGATATCAGTCTGAAATAAGGCATGACCCTTTGCAAATGTTAAGTTAAATTATTTCCCCCTGGAAGCCCCAAGATAAGCCCAGACCACTTCCTAATCTCCTGCATAGCTATTTCATCATTCATTCAACAAATAGCTATTGAGTGCCTAATATATGCTAGGCTCAGGGCTAGGCAATGCAGATAGAAATGTAAGCAAAAAAAGACCATGGTCCTTGCCTTCATTGAGTTTGCAGACTAATGGGTTTTAATGATCCAAGATAAGACTGTTATTTGTAACAAGTCTTTACTGAAGGTAGAAAGATAAAGGAAAGAGAGCAGTATACAGAAAATACCTTCTGCACCAGCCCAGGCTGGCTTCCTGCCTCGGCCTCTCTTGGTCTAATTCCATTTGTGTAGGGGCAGTTTTTTCTCCACCACTGGAATTATTATGGACCATTACATGACTCAGAATCCAGGACAAACTCCAGGGACCCAGAGAGAGAATATTTTTCTACAAACTTTTTTTTTTTTCTTTTCTAAGCACACCATTTATAGAATGACACATATGATATAGATATCTGCATTCCAAGCTTTTTCCAAGTTCCGCATCTCTAATATCCTGAATACTTAATTCTCCACAGGTACCTCAGGTTCAACACATTGCAACAAACTCACTGTCTTCCCAAAGAAGAAAAACTTACTGATCGTCGAGGTACATTCTATCTGAGCAAGTAGTTCCTCTGAGAACATAGTTCTACAAGTTAGAAAACAAGTATGAGAGCAAAGCATTATACATAACATTTTCATATACTTCAACTAGACATCCACCCATCACTGTCATTTATCAGTCATCTTACATATTTTTTGAACTGTTAAAAATTACAACAAATATTCAGAAAAGTGCATAAATGTATATCTGTGAACTTTCCCAAAATGACCAAATTGCTTTACAAACTCTTTAAAATCTACTTCCTTAAATCCTCATTTCTTGCCAGGATTAACCTTTCCCCAGGAAACTTAGAAAAAAATAGAATTTCAAGACAGAATGATCAAAACTTTAAAAGTTAGAATAAAAGAAAAGCATGTGGAGGCAAGTTTCAACCTTTTATAAGGCAGAATTTTCTAACAATTTTTGATGTTCAAAATGAAGGAAGTCACCTTGTGATGTTGTCCTTGTGTTCCCGGTGAATTTAAGGTTCTTTCTTTGTCGTGAAAGAATTCAGAGATGAAGGGACAGGTAAGAATCAGATTTATTTAGAGAGAAACACACTCCACTGACAGAGTATCGGCCATCTCAGAAGGCAAGAAGCAAGAAACTTAGAAATATGGCGTGGTTAATTTTTATGGGCTGGGTAATTTCATAGGCTAATGAGTGGGAGGATTATTCCAATTATTTGGGGGAAGGGGCAGGGATTTCCAGGAATTGGGCCACCACCCACTTTTTGACCTATTATGGTTGGCCTCAAAACTGTCATGGCACTGGTGGGTGTGTCATTTAACATGCTAATGTATTACAAAGAGCGTATAATGAGTCACAAGTTCTACTGGAAGTTGAATCTTCCGCCATCTTGGACCTAGTTGGTTCTCACTACTTTTTGTCATGTACTGTGGCTATGTCATTCTTTTAAAGGTTGTGCTCTGCCCCCTTCCCTCCTGTTTCACTTGGAAATGTAAACAGGTAGGATGACTATTTTGTCAAGGCTGTGAAAACTCCTATTTAAGGGCTAACACTTGATTCTTTGAACAATGAAAGTGGGAATATTAAAGACACTGTAACATCTGGAAAGGAGAGTAATATCAGGGCAGAGATGTTTTCCATTTACAGCTTATATGTAAGATGGGTGTAGACAAAAGTTTAGGCATCAGACTATGTGTCAGTAGATGGGGCACTGGCCCTAGATTGTGGGAGCAGTGGTGAACCCATTTGCTGCAGGCCTTACATTCTCAGAAGAGACTTGAGAAGAATCTTCGATGAAAGCCGTTTTTGCTGCAGCTTCCAAAGTGCTGGTATCCGCTAGGAGGCCTGAAGACATCTAGGATAGTTTGAGTCATAACTTAGGGCATTCTCAAGGGGCTGATACTGGCTATGTTGCCAATCATAGAGTTTAACACACCAAATCTGATGTGCCACTTAGGTCTGGATCCTCCTGAAACACAACCACCACCACCACTACCACCACCACCATCAATCACCATGTTAAATTATGCTGGGTAACAAACAACTGTGAAATCCTAGTGGTCTGTGACAACAAAATTTGCTTCTCACTTTACGCTACATGCCTACCATGGATTGGCTGAAGTTCTGCTCAAGTCCCCTCCCTCTGGAATCCATGTTGATGGAATAGCCACCATCTGAAACTTTGCCAATTACCATGGTTGAGGAAATAAGAGAATATAAACACTGTACACCAGCTCTTAAAATTTCTTCTTGAAGTAGGGTATTTGGTTTCTGTGTTGTGATTAAGATGGTATTTTGATCATATTAGATCTGGGATCCAGGAATAAATGGATCCAGCCTCTCACTAGCAATCTTCTTTACCAGATCCTGAAAAAAAAAAAGTGCGTGGAGAAAATAGTAAGAATTCAAAACAGAAACAGACTCACAGACATAGAAAGCAAATTTGTGGTTACCAAAGGGGAGAGGGGCTGGGGGAGGGATAAATTAGGAGTTTGGGATTAGCAGATATAAATTATGATACACAAAATAGATAAACAACCAGATCCTACTGAATAGCACAGGGAACTACATTCAATATTCTGTAATAAACCATAATGGAAAAGAATGAAAAAAAATAGTAATAAAATACACCATGTTTCTCTGATGTGTGTGTATCCCCAGTGAAGAATTTCAGTGAGCTAGAAAGGACCCCACCAGGAACTCTTTATATAGGCCTGAGAAGCTAGGGGCTAAAAGGGGTTAAATACCTGCTCTGCTTACTTCTACTCCACAGCCTGGATCTGAATCTTTTTTTAAAAAAAAATAATTAATTAATTAATTAATTTATGGCTGCATTGGGTCTTCATTGCTGTGTGCGGGCTTTCTCTAGTTGTGGCGAGCGGGGACTACTCTTCTTTGGGGTTCATGGGCTTCTCATTGCGATGGCTTCTCGTTGTGGAGCATGGGCTCTAGGCGCATAGGCTTCAGTAGTTATGGTGCACAGGCTCAGTAGATGTGGCTTGTGGGCTCTAGGGCGCAGGCTCAGTAGTTGTGACGCATGGGCTTAGTTGCTCCGCACCATGTGGGATCTTCCCGGATCAGGGATCGAACCCGAGTTCCCTGCATTGGCAGGTGGATTCTTAACCACTGCACCACCAGGGAAGTCCCTGGATCTGAGTCTTATTCCTATTACTCCACATCTGCCAACAAGAGGCTGAAGTGAGCACAAGATAGAAGGGAAGGAACTAGAGAGAATTTGTCTCAGAACCTAGTGGGGAGCTGGTCTAGGCTGCATGTCCATTACCGAGTCCCGTGGGGAAAGAAGCCAGAGAACCCAGAGAGAGAAACAGAGAGCATGAGGCTGCCAGTGGAAAGCATGTGCAGTGGGAGGTGGTGGGCTGTCTCAGGAAGGACAGGCTGGGGACCATACCTTCATTTCTCTTGGGTTTTGAGGAAGAGAGTAGAAGGGACTACAAACACATATATCAATACATGGCCCCTTTTCAACAATTTCAAAATCTCCAGTCAAGCAGGGTGGCCCATAAAACTGTATCTTCATAAATCCATAGCAACCAACCATTATAGGTAGATACTTAGTACTGAAGAGAAGGTCACGAGGAGATGCGGTTTCCTAACCATGGTTTCCTTCTGGGCAGGGTTGGAGTGAAGGGGGAGAGTGAGCAGGACTTTAATATGGGATTATTTCCCCTTAGGCCTTATTATCTGGCAAGAATGACCCTAAATTGAAGCATGTAGATGCATGTAGGGGATCAGTTAATAATCTGTTTTTATTTCTCGGTAGGAAGGTATGTCACTTTAATGCTTAGACTTTAGAAAGCTTTTTGTAGGTTGTTGTTTAGGCTGATTCCTTATAATTTTATTCTATATTTTCCAAGCACATACGGTATTTTTATTTTTTCTTAAAGGTGAGAAGTGGTCTGTTATTTACCTTACACATAGAGTGTGGCTAGGAATTGTGACTAGGTGTGAATGTCCTCTCCAGCTTCTGATTTGGGTCTCTAACTGCTTCCTTTCCAGCAAGGATTCTTAACCCAAAAGAAAACAAAGTAATGTAGTCCCAGTGAGTTATTCTATTTTTTGCACATAGTGGTTTGTTAATGGCAGGCACCTCTCTTTTTTCTTAATAATAGAGGTTTTATTTAGATTTTCAGATATGAAATTGATGGAATTGATTCATGAAGTCATGGTATGTGAGCTTATTTCTGAGGGTAAGAGTAGTGAGAATACTTCAGCAGACTCTAGGTGTGCAAATTACCCTTCAGTAGGTCCTGATAAGAAACAATGAGGGTTGGGATCTTGTGACATCAGCAGGCAGTGCAGTGTTATGGAGAGCAGAGTTATAAGGAAACATTTAACATCAGGAGCTGTGGCCAACTCTTTCTCTTCTCCCCTTCTATTCCCTAAGTAAGTACCTGATTCCCAGGCATCCTCTATGGGCAGAATACTCTTCCCTCTTCCCCTGGCCAAATAAAAATACTCCTCTACCCTTGTTAACTCTGTGGTGAGGTGGTGTAGTTCAGTGTGTAGACTTTGGACCCAGATTTCACAAGTTCAGATTCTTGTACCACCATACACATGACTTTGGCAAGTCACTTGATTTCAGTATTTTTCTTCCTTGGGTGAGGATTGAATGAGATAATTAATGTAAAGTGCTTAACAAAATGCTGGGAACATTAGAGGTGCTCAGTAAAGGTATGTGCTCTCTATATATCTAAAATTATCATGGGAGTCAAATTTCCCAAGGTGACTTGATTTTTAAGCAATTTGGATACACTGTAAGATCATATGTTTTGTTTTTTTGGTTCAGGAAATATATCACAATATCTGTTACTTGTAAGATGAAGGCACATGAAAACTACAGTTTAAAAAGAAATGTTGGGCTTCCCTGGTGGCACAGTGGTTGAGAATCTGCCTGCCAATGCAGGGGACATGGGTTCGAGCCCTGGTCCGGGAAGATACCACATGCCACAGAGCACCTAAGCCTGTGTGCCACAACTACTGAGCCTGCGCGTCTGGAGCCTGTGCTCCGCAACAAGAGAGGCCGCGACAGTGAGAGGCCCGCGCACCGCGATGAAGAGTGGCCCCCGCTCGCTGCAACTAGAGAAAGCCCTTGCACAGGAACAAAGACCCAACACAGCCAAAAATAAATAAATAAATAAATTAAAAAAAAAAAAAAAAAAAAAAAGAATAAATTCTTTAAAAAAAAAAAAAAAAAAAGAAATGTTATCTATGAAGGGTGTCAAAATAAGTTATTATCTGTCCGATTGATATTAACCTTTTACACTGGATCAACCTATTTGCATACACACACACACACACACACACACACACACACAAGTTTAACAAAGCTCTCTTTATAGTCTCTACATATTCTAGGTAGTTGCTCAGGATCCTCTTCTCTCTTTTATTTCCCTTTCCCCATTCATTGTTCCCAGATTTTAGTTGGGCTCCCTTTTGCCTGGCCCTGGATTCTAGGATTTGGCATCACTTTGAAATTTGCTTCTGGCTGTTTCCGATTTGATAACCTTTGAGACACAGCCTTTCTGTCATTTTGGGTCTTAGCACCTGCACCATGTCTCAGCTCTTCTCATCCTGTTGGTTATAGGGTCTCCCTGCTAATTGCAGGAGTAGACCTTGGCTGCTCTGAGCCAGAGCTGCTGGGAGACACTCTCCTGGGACCACAGACCTTTGGTTCACCCAGCCTGGCACTAAGCAGCAGTGTCTCAAAGGTTATCAGTTAGCAGTGTCTGGGGTTTTCCTCGTGATCCCACCCCAGTTCCGGAGACTCTAAGAATCTGCCTGCCCACCAGGGTTTCAAATCTTTTTCCATGGCAGTGGCGGAAAAGGAGCTTCCTGAGGGACACAGCAGATCCTTCCCTGAGCAGGTGTTTAGCGATCATCAACCAGGTGGGTTCCTCCGTCTGGCAGGGGTGTGTGCCCCTCACTTTGGTTGTGCCTCTGTCTGTCCTGCCCTGAGTCACTGTTAGTGTATAAAGTAAACTTTGTCATGCACCTACATTTGAGAGACTTGTATTCTTTGCTTGTGTCCATTTTCATCAATCACAGTACTGTCACCCTTGTGACCACTGTACCCCCTTCCAGTCCTTGGTTCATACAACTCAACTCATGCCTGAGAGATCCCTCAAGACCCTGAGAGGGGAGCCAAGAATGCAGACATTCACTGGGACTGGTCTACACCAGGTTGTAGATTTTTCTCTCTATACAAAAACAAACACTTGTTTTGAGAACCTAGGGAATTTAGCTAGACAGTGAGCTTTTTGAAGTCAGGGACTCTATCTTACTTATGTTCTTCCCCAACTCCTCCAATGCCTAGCACAATATCTGGTACCTAGTAGTGTGAATTTTAGGAGCTAAATTAATTACACTTCTTGCTTTCCTTCTTAAGTTGGGAACCAACTGAGAAATAGACAGAGGAGTCAGACAGCTGGAAATCAACAGGCTGCTGTTAGCACATAAGTTGCCTTTGTTCAGAGTAGAAAAAGGCATCTTTTCCTTCCTCTGGACATATGAGTTAGAAGAAAACACCTACTCCTGGGAGATGATTGTAAAGACGGACTGCCTCTGGGTGGATAAGTTAGAAGAAAGGTGTGGGGAACTGGCTTGGTGTGCGGAAGCTGGGCTGGATTTAGTGCCTGCTTGTCCCCAGGACCAGTGCCTTTGTGCAGGTGCCTCTGGAGATCAAAGCAGGAGGATGTTTTATATTTTTGTTTTGTTTTTTAATAGTAAAAGTGGAATTAGAGCATATTGCATAGATACACCACCACAATGGGCTTTCTAATAATCTATCATTGGAAATTCCCTCTTGGTCCAGTGGTTAGAACTCAGTGCTTTCACTGCCGAGCGCCCAGTTTCAATCCCTGATTGGGGAACTAAGATCCCACAAGCCTCATGGCCAAAACAAAACAGTTCTGGGTGTACTCTAATGCTTTTGCAAATATGTTCCTATAAAAGGGTTTCATCTTCAAGGAATTCATGGAAAAGACTCTGACAAGTACAGGTTTCTGGTAACTGACTGTACTGCTGAACTGAATGAATAAGCATTTTCAGAACTCTAATGGAAAACTGATGAACTCATAAAAGTGCTAACAAAAGATCAAGATAAAAAAAATTAATTACATGGGACTGAGTGAACTGATGAGGATGAGCATAATTTTTGTGGCTTTCTGTTTGAATTTAAAAAAAAATCCCACAAGGACTCAGAGGCAAAATATATACAAATCAATTTTCATTGCAAAGTAAAGGAGCTGTTACAGTGGAGGATTACTGGACTGAATGTCAATATTATGACATAGTATGAGTGTGTTTCGTGTTTGGTAATTGCAATCATTGTTGCTTTTGTTGTGGTCATCCATTTACAATGCTTGGTGTCAGTCTATTTATCTCTTGTAAAAATAAAATACAGTGTGTGTGTGTGTGTGAAAAAACAAAAAAACAAAATTTAAAAAATCTATCGTTAATTGAATTTACCATTCAAAATAGTAGGGTTCTCCTTTTAGGAATAGAACCTGGCCCACTATACTAATTACATAGCGGAGGGCCAACCAGGCTCTGCCCTCCCTACACTGGTATATATAAACCTGAGACTCAGAAGAGGCTCTGCCAAGTTTGCTCAGGGCTTTTGAAACCAGCCCTGCAGGTTGGGCTCTGCAGGGCCTTCCTGGGGACAGACTCCTTGTGTCTTCCACCTCTTGTTTGCAGAAAAGCTTTAGCCTCCTAGGCTGTCCCTGAGTTTCAAAGAGCAAATTTAATCAGAGAAGTGAGAAAATGCAGAAAAAAGAGAACAGTCAAGCAGGACAAAATAATAAGTTTACCTGTAAAACAAAGTCAAGAACCTTTAGTTCCTCCTCAACGACCATATCCTTGAGTTGTTTTACAGATACTAAAATCCCCTCAAGTGGAAGAAGTTAACTGCATGCTGACCACCAGCATGGATACCTCATGGTGGGTTGGAACCAGAGAGTTGGTGAGTGAGATTCCCCAAAACATCAGCATGTTACCTCACCATCAACCAATCACAGAATTGAGTACAAGCTGATGACATACCCTGTGACCCTCTCCCTCACACTGTCTTTAAAAACCCTTCCCTCAAAGTCATTGGGGAGTTTGGGTCTTTTGAGCATGAGTGGCTTGTTCTCCTTGCAATAAACGCTGTACTTTCCTTCCCCACAACCTGGTGTCAGTAGATTGGCTTTGCTGTGCATCAGGCAAGTGGCCCCATGTTTGGTTCATAAACACTTTCTCCCAAAGTCCACAATAGTTATACTTCCTTTCTTTTCTGTGGGTGGAATGAGTGAGGAGGTGGGAAGGAAGCCATGGGAATTATTGTTGCAGAAGTTCTTACTCATGGAATCATGAGATCAGGATAAAGGAGGTTCTCAGGAACATAGTACTCAGAATAATATTTCCTGAATGAGTGAATACATTTTAAGAAGAGGCAGATATGAAGTTTATTGCATAAATGTAGTTAAGAAAGAACAATGGTAGAATAGTTAGGAGGCAAATTTTGTGGCTTAAATGAATTTTTTTTGGGTGGGGGGTGTGCTGCGCAGCATGCGGGGTCTTAGTTCCCTGACCAGGGATTGAACCCGTGCCCCCTGCAGGGGATGCAGTGGAAGCACAGAGTCTTAACCACTGGACCACCAAGGAAGTCCCTTAAATGAATGTTTTGTGACTTGCTAATATATCAGGAGTATGTAAACCATACTTGGCTTGTTATCTGGAGGGTTTTTGTTAACCCTTGACGTTGGAGGTGGGGGGATTGACTACTGATAAAGGAACAGAAAAAGGGCCTTTTGAAGGGCTTAACTGTTAAGGGAGTGAGTTGGAAAGTCGATTTTGGTGGAGAAAGATTAATCAACTCATTTGGAAACCATTCAAGTTTGACTAGAGGGAGAGGAGATAAGGAGTAAGAGCAACGATTTCTCAACTTGGGTACATTTGAAAAGACTCTATCTCTAGTGGATATAATGAGAGTTAACTTTTATTCCTTGGAAGGGAAAAAAGAGATATCCCTATGAATTCTCAAGTTGCTGCTTCAGAAGGAGATACCAGTCAGAATGTTACACAAGAGAATGAATGAAGAAGTGAGAAGGCTTATTTTTGGGCCTTTTTTGGGGACTCTGTGTGTGTGTGTTATCTTATTTCTTATACTCTAATTACATTAATTAGGGTTAATTCATATTTATAAATTAATTAATTCATATTATTTTATCAACTTAGTCAGTGATTTTGAGGTCCTAAAACACATGAAACAAATGAATTTTGATGGTGGACGAAAAGATCAGCTGTTGGGTTGGTAGTGGGTGACAGTGGAGTAAAGATGGGGAGCCAGGAGGCAGGGGGACAGCGGTACCTTCTTGGAGGTATTTGAGCTTAAATTAGTAATCTATTGCCCCATAAACAACTACCCCAAGATTTAGTGTCTTAAAACAACAGTCGTTATTTAGCTCATGGTTAGGGTATGGGATCAGCTTGGTAGTTTTCCTGCTGGTCTTAGCTGGACTTACTCATGAATCTCTGGTCACCTGCTGCTTGTAGATAAGATGGTGGGTCAGCTGGGGAATTGGCTGTTCTCAGTTGGCCTCCCTTACACGTGTGGTAGTTGGCTGGCTGTTAGCTAGGGTATCTCAGTTCTCCTCCAGTGGCCTCTTATCCTCTAGCAGGTGGCAACAGGCCTGTAAAGAGATGGTTTCAGGTTTCCAGGTGCAGCAAGGGAGCAAGCACCAGCACTTTTAAGCCTCTGCTGTACCTCATGTTTGCTAATGTCCCACTTGGCAGGTCACGTGGCCAAACTCAATTCAAAGAGTGGAGAAATAGACTCTCTCTTGATGGGAGGCTCTATATTGCCACAGGGAGGGGAGGGATTTGATGCCATTTTTACCATCTACTACAGGACTTTAGGTTGCTGGGAAGGCTGCAGGTTGGAGAGAAAGGAAGAGAGGGGTCTGGAGAAGGGGAAGGGTAAAGATGATCTTTGTCTACTTCAAAGCTTTTCCTGGGACTGCCCCTAACTTGGGCTAAATGCCAGTGTGTGGTAAAAAGAAATCTGGCAGACTCGGAAACTAAAGTTCATACCAGAAATTATTGGGAAAGGGAAAACTAGTAGAGGAAAGTAGTATGGTTGATTACAGGATACATATTGCAAAAACATTTTAAAATTAAATGTTACACAGGACTCAGCCTTAGATATTATTAGGTATTACTTAGATATTAGATATTACTTAGGTAATACTTAGATAGTACTCAGTCCAGTAATCTAGATCTTGTATTACTCTACCTTTATCTGGATAGGAAAACTGGGTTACGGGATGTTACCAAACTCATAAAATTGTGTGCAAGAAGCTTGAAAAAACCGGGAATCATACTTATTAAAGCTGAAACTAGACACTGATTAAAGAGTATCATTTTCCTTATTGTTGTGGAAAACTGAGGTAAGGGTAGACATCTTACAATAGTTTCTTTATTATCAGCTGTGTCAAGAAAATAAAAGGACAGTGTTTGTGGCATTACTGAATTGTGCATGCTGGAGCCTTAATGAGACGATTAATGATCTGAGTAGCGCATCATTTCAGAAATGGGAGGAGGTGGGGAATGGTGTGAGGGAGCTGCTTTTCCTTCAGTGAGCTCATCTATCAAGGGACTAAATTAAGACAGCAAGTGGAGCCAAGGGAAGAACTTGGCTCATTTTCTCCTCATCTGGGCCTTATCTTCTCTAGGTAGCCTCAGATCTTGAGGCCTCTAAGTCCCAACTTCCTCTCAGTAAATTGAGGATGTTATTATTCCTAAGTAGTCTTACTCAGGAATCTACCGTAAAATCAAGGCTGGGACTTTACATCATCCAAAACTCCTCTGCCTCTTTTTTCTTTGTGCTGTTCATCTGATTTTCTTTAACTGATATTTTTTTTAGAGAAGTTTTAGGTCCACAACAAAATTGAGGGGGAAGTATAGAGATTTCCTGTATAACACCTGCCTTCACTCATACATAGCCTCTCCCATTATCAATATCCCCCACCAGAGTGTATGTTTGTTCGATTTTTAAAAAAAAGTTTTATTTTGAAATAATTTCAAACTTATAGAAAGGTGGAAAGAATAATAGAGAGCTCCCATATACCCTTTATACAGATTTAACAATTCTTAATGTTTTGCCGCATTTGCTTTTTTGTATTCTCCCTTTCCCTTTCTCTCTCTCTCTATGTGTGTGTGTGTGTATATATATATATATATATATATATATATATATATACACACACACACACACACATATATACACACACACACATATATATATATATAAAATCATTTGAGAGCAGATTGTATTATTATTCCCTCTGACCTCAATACTTTATTATGTGTTTCCTAAGAAAAATGATATTTTCTTAACATTATCATAGTATAGTTGTCACATTTAGGAAATTTAATATTGAAACAATACTTTTTCCAGTCTACAGTTCATAATCCAATTTGTCAATTATCCCAATAATGTCTTTTTTCTCTCCAAGGTCCAATTCAAGATCCTGTATTGCAATTGGTTGTCCTATCTCTGTAGTGTCCAAATAGATTTCCTCAGCTTTTAAAAAAATCTTTAATAAAAAATTGATATTTTCAAAAAATACAAGATAACTATTTTACAGATGATTCATCACTTTGGGTTTGTCTGGTGTTTCCTGGTGATTAGACTTAGATTATGTGTTCCTACCTGTACCCAAAATCAATGCGTTGTGCCTCTCAAAGTACTACATCCGGTGGCACACAGTGTGCATCTGCCCTTACTGGTGATGTTAATTCAATCACGTAATAAGGGTGTTGTCTGGTTTCTCTGCTGTACAGTTACTATTTTTCTCTTTCAATGCTAAGCAACCTGTGGGGAGACACTTTGGGACTACGCACATATCCTGCTCCTCATCGAGCTTTTCCCCCTTGGATGCAATGATAATTCTTGTTTGAATGAGTCTTTATTATGATAGTTGCAGGGTTTTCTTTTCTTACCTCATTCCATAACTTTATCTTTCTTTTCCACAGTTGAAACTTGGTTCCCAACATTATCATCAAATTATTTATTTTCTCAGTCTTACATTACCCACCAAATAGTTTTAGAATAGCTACACCGATATCACGATGAAAAACAAACCCACCAGGAAAACCTCAAGACTTTTTGTAGTTCTTTTATTCCCTAGATTGTGGGTATAATGTCAAAATGCTGTGCTCAAAAGTTATTTGGATTAGTTCTCTTTTTTTCCCCTTCTATGTGGTATTTATCCTTTCCTAACTCCCACCCCCCCAGTATCATGGTTATTAATTTAAACTACAGTGTGTTAATTTGTTTCTGTGTCTATTAAGTTTTAGTTTTCTTTCCCATCTCCACTCCATCCTTTCAAACCTAAAATCTATAGCCTACTGTTTTAGTTTCCCAGGGATGCCATAACAGAATACCATAGACTGGGTAGCTTGAACAACATAAATTAATTTTTTCATAGTTCTGGATGCTGGGAGTCCAAAATCAAGGTGCTGGTAGGGTTGGTTTCTCCTCCTGGTTTACAGATGGCCACCTTCTCCCGGTGTCCTTGCATGACCTTTCCGCTGTAATTAAGCACCCCTGGAGTCTCTTCCTCTTATAATGACACTGGTTCTATTGGATTAGTACCTCATCCTTTGACCTCATTTAAACTTGGTTACATCCTAAAGGTCCCTTCCACAAGTGATATTGAGGGTTAGTGGTTCAACATATGAATTTTGGAGGGTACACAATTCAGTCTGTTATACCCACTAGACTTTGGCTCTCGCATGAAGCTCTTGATACTGCTTTTGAAATTCATTGAGGAGGCTGACTCCTTTTGATTCAGTTCCTACCTTGTTCACCTGTTTATATGCTTCCTTATTTATTCTTTTCACAATTCATCCAATCATTCGTTTTTTGAATAATTTGCTCATTCGAAACTATTTATTGAACACTTACTAAGCATAAGGCACTCTGCTAGACATAGGAGATATAATGGTGAGGAGGAAAACAGAACCAAGATAAGTCCCAAGAGTTTATAGCCAACTGGGGGAGTCTGACATTAATCAAAGAGTCATCCAAATAACGATTGTATTTTAATTTCTTAAACATGTAAGATTACAATGCAGTTGTGCTCCAAAGAATATATAAGAAAGTTTAAAAGGAGGGAATTGGTGTATTTGGTGTAGTCAGGGAAAGCTTCTCCAGTAAAATGATATTCATGCTGGATTTAATGAAATGCCAAGAGTTAACTGGAGAAAGAGAAATAAAGGAGAAGGGGAGGTGGTATAATAAGGAACTGATGGTTCCTGGCAAGGGAACAAAATACCCTAAGGACTATCATTTTAATAATCTGCACCAATACCATCAGATCCTTTGCCAATAGTCCTGCATTGTTCACTTTTCCCATCTTCAGCAGGGTATTAGTTCAACCACCTATAGAATAGTGTTGCTGTAAGTCACACCTTTACATGGATTAGCTCCACTGCAGATTCATTATCTCCAGTAATAGCAGGCTGTGTGCTGATGTTTCTGTGTCTCTGGGCAATTCTCTTTCTATCATTGCTGCTCAAAAGCTAATTCAAACCTGGCCAAGTTTCCTTGAGCAACCTTGCCCATTACCTCCTATGAATGAATTTTCCTAACACACAGCAAATAGAAGCTGTGTTATGTGAGAATACATAGTAATTGCCCCATATGCTGGTGAGTTCGGTGCTATCTCTCCAGCCCCCTTACTTCCCAACATCGAATTTGCCATCCACTCTTGTTCATTCAACCTTGTCGATATCTTTTAACTGACTTTTTTTACTCCATTTAACTACTTATTTCAGACTCTTGACATCTCTCTCTTAGATTTCTACAAAAACCTCTTTAAGTATTCTACCCTCTGCCTCCTGTCTTATCTCCTTTTAATTTATCCTCTATAGTGCACCAGAGACAGTCTCTGGTATATTATATTCTGCATTAACAGAAAGAGTGTGGGCTTTGGAGCAGAACAAGCTCTGCCATACAGTTATATGTCTTTCTGCAAGTGACTTAACTTCTTTAAGTTTCAGCATTAAAAAAAAAAACTGTAAAATGAAGATAATATTACCCATACTTGGTTCTTGAATGTAAAATGTGCTCAAGCATTATCTAGTGTCATACTACTAACGGTTAGCATTAAACCAAGGGCCGGGCATTGTACTAACTGCTTTATGTGCACTACCGCATTTATATTTTCCAGATGATGAAATAAGGCACAATTTGCACAAAGTCACACAGCAAATAAAGTGGTGAGGAATTCATGCTCAGTCAGTTAGCCTCCAAAACACCTGCTCTTAACCACACAACTACAGCTATTATGAGAGATAGGGTGGGAAAGTGAGAACATTGTGAAACTTAGCTTCGGTTCTTAGCTGCTAGATAAACTTGGACAAGTTTCTTAAAGATTTTGAGCATCAGTTATTTTATCTGTGAAATGAGAATATATACCTACAACATTGTAAAGAGAGTTAAGTAAGATTGAATTATATAAAGTAAATGGCATGTAATATCACTCAGTAAAGAATATCTATGATTATCATTATTTCTAGCTTAAAAATACAGTTATTTAGCTACTCTGTTTAAAAATCGTGTTGCTGTCCCTCTGCGTCGTCAGGACAAAGTCTACCATCTTCAGCATGGCCCACTAAGCCGTGCATTAATGCCTCTTTCCCTCATCTTCCACCCCGAGGTTTAATAATGATCACTTGCTGTTCTTCCAAACATGCATTGCTTTCGTATAACTCGCTGCCTTTTTTAAGGCTGCCTTCTTGGCCTGGAAAACTGCCCCTCCTTCTCTTGCTCCCACCCCAATATGTTATCTTTTGTCTACCTCTCATTCTTCAATACTTGGATGACCTCCACCCATCCCCCCTTGTTTTACAAAGCCATGTTTGGTTAACATCTTCAACTCTCCCAATTATACTTGAATGACCTTTCTCAGTTGCCTTTGTAAGTGGGCATGCATTGAATCTCATTTCACAGTTGTTTACTGGCCATTTTTCCTCACTAGACTGTGAGCTATCAGAGGGCAAAGATTGTGTCTTTCTCATCAGTATTCCAAGACTTAGCACAGTGTGACTGCTCAGTGAATGCCTGATGTGTGAGGATTAAATGCAATAATCAGAAGTATAGAGGGCAGGTATTAAATAATAAATATTTTTCAACATTTTAATAATTTTATACATTTATTACCCAATATATTCTATTAATAATATTTATTTAATTATTTATAATATGAGGGTGATGCTTGTGCCTTTGTTCCTTTGTACACATTTCAGAATTTAAGCAACATGTTTAGTGAAGTCTTTCTGCTACAGTTTATTCTATTATCAGTTGAAGTAATTATAAAGTGGTTCTGCAGACTGCTTATTTTCCTCATTGTCCAGACACAGTGAAAGTCTCCAATTATTATTATTATTTTTTAAGCACGTTCATTAACCAAGTGTAATGTCTTTTGTTAGGCTGTTAACTGACCTAAAATAAGGGCATTTCCATTAAATAAAACTGAAAAGAATCAGCAAGGATTAATGAAAAAATGACATAAAGAAATAAACATGACAAGCAACACAAAGAAGTTTGGAGATCCTTTTAGAAAGATACAGTTTGCCAATCTGACTCTCTTCTCTTTTGATGAAGATTCAGTGCTGGGACCCCCTGCTGGGGAGAAGGTGGAGGAGGGAGGGAGGAATGACAGGGACCCAATTTAAATGTTTTGACAGCATAGTCAAAGAGAGTGAATTGCTGCAGGCATTTGCACATTTTAACCCCTGCTGTAACAGCTAGAATTCTTTCTTGCACTATCTAAATCCAAGAATCAGCTCTTTGGAAAACTGACTGTCTCCTGCCTGCCACAAAAAAAAAAAAAAAAAAAAAAAAAGAACTGAAAAATATCAGGTAAGCAAGAAATTGAGTACACGTGTCTCTGTTAGATAGCAGTAATTTATTGTATTTTAATTTTCTTATTTTCATCTTTCATTAGACTGTTATCTCAGATATAACCAAGAGTGCTAGAGCACTGTGCCTTATTCTCTTGGGCCCCATGTGTAAAATTTCAACAACACATTCTGACAGGATGAGCAGATTTAATGGTAAGGAATTAAAAAGTCCACTATGATTTAGTTCCAAAGTTGACTGAATTAGTCCTTTGAAATTCGCAGTTGGTTCAGGTCATTTCTTTTGTCAAAACAATACTTAACGGAAGAGGCAAGTCAATCCACAATAAGCTTCTCATTGTTGGGAGAAGGTGTGGTTTTTTGGATGGCAGAAACTTTCTATTCTCCGCCTCCCTCTTTTTCCTCTCTTTCTCTCTCTCTCTCATCAGGGCGCATAACGAGGAATGGGTGTCAATGAGAAAGTGTTGCCTGCCTTATCAGTAAACAAGGGATGTTGCAGCCATCCAGCCACTACAACCAGCCCAGACGGTGAGCCCTGAGGCTGCCCGCTGCCAAGCCCTCAGTCACCGCATCCACCCACAGCGATGCATCCTGAGGAGACTGGATGAAAAAGCACAAGGATACTGGCCCCAGATAGCTGAGGTGCATGTCAAAGGAATGATTTCAGTGAGCTCAGACTCTTGCATCTTCCCGCATATAGAAGAGCACTAAATTCTTTAACTTGAGATGTCTGGTTTTCTTTAATTAACAGGAATCTTTTGATGTTCTGACTACCTGGTCTTTGTTGCAAAACCTCCTGTATATCCTGGCTCCTTCTGTACGTCTTCAGAGCAGTCCCTTAGGGCTATCTTAAGTTCTCAGTTTTGTCTGCTGAATAAAACATAACTCAGCTTTTACGTTGTGCATTTTTTTTTTTTTTTCAGTTGACATGGGGAAGAGGAGTACAGGAAAAGCGGAATGTGGTATTTGGGACATGGCTTCATATAGCATTTCATTCTACAAGCAGAATTTATGTTGTTGGACTGACTACTGTTTGAAATGAAATCCAGTAGCACTAGGCTTTGGGTAGTGTTATTCAATTTCAACTCACAATTCACAATCATCTACCGCTGTGTTAGGCACGTTGGAGAATTTAAGAGCAATAAAACAATGTCCATCTGCCCTCTATCCCTATAAATGAGCTAGGCAGGAGTGTGTAATTCATCAAACAAAAATGTCTATTTTATAATTTATTAAGCTAGTAGGAGTTTTTGTGAATAAACAAGGCCAGAATTAAATCATTTAAAATGAATTTTCACCTAGATTGAAACATTGTACTGTGAAATAAATTTTAAATTTTGGGAAAAGTTTGATTTCTAATAAACTGCAGTACTTCCCCCTTCTCTTTCATTACTGTTTTTCTTTCCTGTGGCTTTTCGTTTCGAATTACTAAAACTTCGTAATTTACTTCCTCTTTGCTTTGATGTAGTAAAAGAAAATAACTGAAAGTGCCAAGAACCTAGAGAATCAAGCAGTCCAGAGTTGGACAGAAGGTGCTTATTGCTTTGCTTGTCAGAGTGGTAGTTTCCAACAGACGGCTTCATGGGATTAATTTGAATTTCTTGCCTTCTTACGCTTGTAAGACAGCCACATTGTTAGGCACCTGTTTCTAGTGGTACCTACTTGCCTTGACATCGCTCTTTCCATTGTAATGGACTAAGCGGTTGCTCAGCCTTGAGAATAAACAAGCCTCCTTAAGCACGTAACTCCCTCCTGGGGAGAGACTTCCGGAAAGGTTCATTTTGTGTCACAGGTAGGGACAACATTCATAATGGGCGAGAACAACACCTATTTTTTTTGTTTGACTGTGCTGCATGTGGGATCTTACTTCCCCAGCCAGGGTTCAAACCCACACCACCTGCATTGGAAGGGCGACATCTTAACCACTGGACCTCCAGGGAAGTCCCTACACCAAATATTTTTAAAGGAGACTAATTAGGGGATGAGCAAGAGGAACTTTAGCTGCAAGTTGTAGAAATAGAATTTTAGACGTGGGAATAATAGTGTTAAAGGTTTTTATTCCTCCACTTCATAACTTTCATAAGTAAAAATTCTCTGACTTCAAAGCTGTCACCAACAAATTGAACTCAGGCAGGGATTATGGCGACTGGATGTTAATGCCCATGGCTATAAATTTGATCACTTTCATTTCCAAATGTTTGTTTACTTCATCCTGTGCCAGAGTAGAAGGGAGTATTTGCAGACAAAGATTCCTGAATAACTGTCAAAATGTGTTCACTCACTTATTTATTCCTTCATTTATATGTCTGGTCAGGCTTCTTTGGAATATTCACTTGCTGTCAAGTACTGTATTAGTCAATACTTTGCCTTCAGCACACTTTCTAGCTTTGTGAACTGAACTGGGGTGCAGTGAAGTGAGGTGGTCAAGGGTGATGAAAGAAGAGAAGAAATAGTTTCAAGGATAAGTATGATGTTTGGTACAAGAAAATATTCTCAGTATATTCTGCTAGAGACAATAGATAATAGAAATTGCTGAATAACATTTAGACATATCTACACTTTTGAAGGACAACTGTTGAGTCTCTGTTAATAATAACTCCAATTTAAATATTTTGCTTGGGTTTCATTTCATTATATAATAATAGCTAAATTAACTTGTTTTTAAAAGCTGTATATTGATTCCAACATTATGGATTCAGCCTCGGGATGTGTCAATTATTATATATACAAGCTATTTTAACACTGATTAACCTCTGCCAGAGATTACTCTCCAACAATCTGTAGGACTTTCCATATTAACCAGAAAAATAACAAAATGTAGTGTTAAATTGGTTAAACAAGGGACCATTCCACTGTGGTGGCGCCAATGCCATGGTGGCTTACATAAGCAAAACACAATCTAAGCCTGCAGATGCCTCAAGGTTACAAAATCAAAAAGCTAAGGACAACAATCACAAACCAGCCAACTAGGCTTTAAGCTACAGGCAATCAAATAATTTCCTTTTTTTATTTCTGTACTTTATATAAGTCTTTCCCTTGGCTCCTGTCTGCCGAGTACTCTTAACCATTTTCCATTTGGTGCTGCCTCATTTGAGTCAATGTTTACTCAAACTCTTAACATTTAAAGACATGGGGAGGGGGAAGTGTAAGCTGGGACGAAGTGAGAGAGTGGCATGGACATATATACACTACCAAGGTAAAATAGATAGCTAGTGGGAAGCAGCCGCATAGCACAGGGAGATCAGCTCAGTGCTTTGTGTCCACCTAGAGGGGTGGGAGAGGGAGGGTGGGAGGGAGATGCAAGAGGGAGGAGATATGGGGATATATGTATATGTATAGCTGATTCACTTTGTTATACAACAGCAACTAACACAGCACTGTATAGAAATTATACCTCAATAAAGATGTTAAAAAATAAATAAATTAATTAAAAAAAAAGAAATGAATGAATGAGATTTGACTAAATTTAAAAAAATAATAAAAAAATAAAATATGCCTCAGTTTATCTTTTAACAGTTTGTTGCTACTTCATTCATCTCTAACAAATAATAATTGAACATCTGTGATATGCCAAAAGCATTCAGAAATGAATGAAATTGAATTCCTGATGGAAATATACACAAGATACACTATAAAGTTAAACCTATGTAGGAACAAGTAGTTAATTGTTCTTAGCTCTGGAGAATAGCAAATAACCTCAAATCACTTCACTTCTCTGGAAATTTCCTTTCCCAAACAGAGGATGAGTTCCTACAGTTTTATAATAGGCAGGGGGTGGACATCAGCACCAAGGAGAGCCAAAGCAGTGCCTGACAGAACCCCTTTAGAGCTCTCTAATGGGGATTTGTAACTGGGAAACAGAAATGCAGATGAGTTGATAAATTTGATGGAGCTGGCAGGGTGTGGCTGTGTTTGGGTCATGGGTGTGAAGGAGCAGGGAGTGGAGGAAGAGAGAGAGTTTATTTCCTGGTCGCTTTCCAATTCTAAGATTCAGCTATGTGATTCTGAGTGTACTTTCTGCCTTTGAGGCCCTTGAGATACCTCAGATATATATTATTTCTTTTTAAATAAAAAACCTCTCTATACTTATCCAGTTTGAGTGGAATTCTTGGCAAACCTTCACAGAGTTCACACATTTACTCTTTTTGAAAAACTCCCACTGCTCTAAGGTAGCATCTACTAAGGTTGATATGTGGTATCTATTCAAAAATGCCAGGGAATATTTTCTCCCTATATGGTTGTCCGTATAATGCTTTAACATATTTCTGAATCTTACCCTGTGTATTCAGTCTGCAACTTTATCTTTTATCTGCAGTAGTTTATAGTTTTTTTTTTACCTTGTATAAGTAAAATGTCAAACCATTCCTCTCTGATGTTCGCAAATGTATAATTGAATAAACCCATTAAGCCATAAGTACTTGAAGATATCTTAACAAGATCCATAAATATCATTTAGAATTGTTTTTTACTAGTATAAAAACATTGTGAGAAAACAAAATTGTAGAAGACATATTAGTCTACTGAAAAAAATGTATTTAAATGAACCAAAGTAAACTTCTATTATCAAGATAAGTTTGTGTACTTCTCAGAGTTCTATTTTTTCTAAAAAGGAGAACTCTTGAACTTGGAACATTCATCAATTTAAAGATTAAAAACAGCTGAAATTAGAATTTGATACATGATTCACTCAGCCTGCTGTACTGTAACTCACTTCCATACATACAAGTTTATTATGACAATTGGTTTATTTCTGATGAATGTTGCTATGAAAATTTCTCAATAACCACAACAACCCCCGTAAACTCTTTTTAAAAAAAAATTAATTAATTAACTTTTGGCTGCATCGGGTCTTCGTTGCTGCGCGTGGGCTTTCTCTAGTTGCTGCAAGCGGGGGCTACTCTTAGTTGCAGCGCACGGGCTTCTCATTGCGGTGGCGTCTCTTGTTGTGGAGCGCAGGCTCTAGGCACGCGGGCTCAGTAGTTGTGGCTTGCGGGCTCTAGAGCGCAGGCTCTAGTTGTGGCTCATGGGCTTAGTTGCTCAGCGGCATGTGGGATCTTCCGGGACCAGGGCTCGAACCCGTGTCCCCTGAGCTGGCAGGTGGATTCCTAACCACTGTGCCACCAAGGAAGTCCCGCCCCGCCCCCCCCCCCACTCTTAAAAAGCAAATGACTGTAATTTTATTCAAAGGCAAAATTCTTGAATTACTCTGAGGTCCACATATTTTATTTACACTTCATTTTCTATAGTTATCCCTCTTGATTCATATTAGAGTTACCCAGAAATCACCTGGGTTCATCTTTGTTTAAAAAAAAAAAAGTGAAAACATAGCAGATGCATTATAGTAATTATACGACAATTTCTGCTGCAGGCAAAAAGCATCTTTCAGGCATTTTAATTAAGCCAGTGGTGTTTTCAGCATGCTAACAAATATTCTCCATTCGATCTTCACAAAATACATATTATAACATACATAATCACGAATAATGTGGTAAATTGCTTTACATTTTGAGGAAACAACCTTTTTCATATAATCTTATTTTAAATTGTAAATTTCTACTTTTCAAATAAACTCAGGAATAACTATGTATCATTTAAAGAAGACACGAGAGGCCAGTTATTTTGAGAAGAGATGGATTTGGGTGCAGGCTTCCACTAGATTCAGTTTTCATGGATTTATTTTTTTATTTTGCAAGAATAGATCAGTAGAATATTTATGAATTAAAATTTTTTTCTTAATGATAAATTCTTTATAGTATCAAATTTTATTGCAGTTGTACTATAAGAACTAAATTATTAATTTTTAGTTAGTAATAAAATGTCAATAAATATTTTAGTAAGAATAGAACTTATAACTGGCTTTGTTCTGGTAACTGTAATAGCCACTAATCTTTTTTTTTTTTTTTTTTTTTAATTTTATAGCTACTTTTATTTTTATTTATTTATTTATTTTTGGCTGTGCTGGGTCCTCGGTTCGTGCGAGGGCTCTCTCCAGCTGCGGCAAGCGGGGGCCACCCTTCATCGCGGTGCGGGGACCGCTCTTCATCGCGGTGCGCGGGCCTCTCACTACCGCGGCCCCTCCCGCCGCGGGGCACAGGCTCCAGACGCGCAGGCTCAGCAGCCGTGGCCCACGATAGCCACTAATCTTAATTTCTAGATTTTGAGTAGTCTGACTTTTGGTTTATTTTGGCATTCTTTTATTATTTTTTCACTTCACATTTTACTTTCTTCTACGATAACATTCTTTTAGAGGTGTCTTTCTATAGGAGGGTCTTCTGTATGCAAAGTAATTCCTTCCATTAACATTCACTTCTTTCCCTTGGTACTGAACAGTTATGAATCCTTTTGGTTGCAAAGGTAGAATAAAGAAGGAACAAGATACAGGAAGAGAGAAAAGGAAAGGAGTGGAAAAATAAAGGAGATAAAATGGGAACAGGTGAAGAATTTTATTTAACAGAAGGAGGTATAAGTAAAACCATTAACTTTGGAGAAAATGAATGGATGGGATGAATGAATGAGTAGATAAGTATTAAAACAAAAAGCATAGGATAAAGCAAATATCCTATGTTATTCATTTTAGTTAAAGGAAATATAATCTCATGAATAAAAAGAAGTTAAATTCTCCTGGAAGATATTAATGTCAAAATATCTATTCAGGCTTGTCATACTTTAGATAAAAGCATAATCTTGCACCATGAAAATATTCTGATATCTTTCTTTTGTAAACAATTTTCTGGGACAGGAAACTCCATCAACTTCGTGTTTCAATTACAAACCAAATTAAAATTATTTTAGAATAAAAATGGGATGCATCTTCATTTAGAAGCCAGATGTCTTATTAAATATAATTTCCTCTGTTGGCTGCTTTATATTAGGGGGCCGATTTAAAACAAGAACAGCTTCTGTGAAATATAATTATACCCCTTGTGTGGCTTTCACGGTCATGGAGGCTGGAATATGAAAGTAATTGACAAACAAATCTGCAAAGAAGTTTTTTTTTTTTTTCCTAAAGCAGTTGCTTAAATCCAATCAGCTATCATTTTCGTTGTCTATTCCAGAACCTTGTATTGTGTAGATTATGTTGGATTGATTGATATACCCATTCAGAGTTTCCTGTTATGGCTTCTAGAAAAGCGTCTCATTGCTCTATTCAACTTTCAGCCATCAAATACTTATTTGGTGGAGAATTTACATGTTTTACAATTTTCTTAGTCTCATATTTAAAATGGATGCAGTACCATTAAAATCAGAAGCATAAGCTACATCTGGTGTTTGGGGGTTAGAGTTCTTTTTGTTTCTTTCTAATGTGCACATTCTGGTTAAAGAATGACTTCTTTTGCTTATTGATTATTCTGATTTTACTCTTTCCCCTCTTTCTTAAAAAAAATCTTAAAGCGTGTATCTCCCAGTGGGTGGTATTTACTGTCTTTTTTCTGTTGCTTATGACTAATGAGTTGGAAATTATTGGCAATTGGAAAACCTTGGCAGTAAGTGATTGCCTGCTTATTAAAGTTTACTCAGGTGCTCTCTGCATTATCCAGTGAACAGAACCATGGAATCCAGGAGCTGACTGTTTAGCTGGTCCAACAACCTGTCTAATGCTCTTGGTCTAGGGGTTCATACACATCATGTCTGGACACTGGCACAGGTGAGGAGACCATTCCTCCTTTGGACCACTCTGTCAGACAATTCTTCGTTAGATTGTTCTGAAGTCTTCCTGAAGCTTCCATTTATTGATCACAATTCTAGCTAATGGCAACATATAGAAACTTCCTTCCATTTCTCACATAATAACCCATCAGCTGTTTTGCCCATTTGAGTCTTTTCTTTCCCAGTTCCTTCACTTGTATTTCATAGGAGTCCCCTGACCAGCCTGGTCAATCAGAAACTCTAATACGATCTCTGCTAGAAAGTTGATATGACTTGAGTTCTGTTGCTGTTTTTTTAAAAAATTTATTTATTTTTGGCTGTGTTGAGTCTTTGTTGCTGTGTGCAGGCTTTCTCTAGTTGCAGCGAGTGGGGGCTACTCTTTGTTGCGGAGCACAGGCTCTAGGCGTGCGGGCTTCAGTAGTTGTGGCATGTGGGCTCAGTAGTTGTGGCTCGCAGGCTCTAGAGCGCAGGCTCAGCAGTTGTGGCGCACGGGCTCATTTGCTCCACGGCATGTGGGATCTTCCTGGACCAGGGATCGAACCCGTGTCCCCTGCATTGGCAGACGGATTCTTAACCACTGCGCCACCAGGGAAGCCCTCTGTTGTTTATATCAAGACATTTTGAAAACTATTCTAACTTTTAAAACAACTATTTATTTTTCTATTTTATAAGACCCTCTTTAAAATCTATTTTATATTATGAAATATTCAAAATGCAAAAAAGTAAAAGTACCTGGTTTTCAAATAGAAAAAGCAAATCCAGACTTAGGAAAGAAAGACTTTATTTGAGGAGATTATTGCACGATGGGGAAAGGGACTATTGCATTTAGGTAGAACACTTTGACCATAAGATCTGCAAGCATCTCAAGCATTATGCAAAAAGGGATTTTCTTTAACAGAAAGAGTAACAAGGCTAGAGATAATGGTGTAGGGAAGTGGGATGAAAGGGTAGGAAGATGGGATAGTAGATTAGAGAATGTTCTACCCTAAGGCCAGTCTATTCTCCACAGGCTTATAAAGGAGGAGCTGTCTGCTGGCCAGAGAGACCTGGGGGTAGGAGAGAAATTAACCATAGTTTAACAAGCACTTTGTCCCGACAGATCCATAGGGACAAGCAGTTCAGCTAATCATACATGAGGCAAAGAATGGGAATTTGGTCTGTACCTGGTCATGCTTAAGGTAAACAAGGGTGTTATCCATGAATCTTATCTAATTTACATGGGGACTAGTGGTTCTTTGCAGTAAGCCATTTTCCGGAACACAAAAGAGTGAGTGGGGGGATTTCTTTAAACATTGCTGTTTTCCAGGATCTCAGGGCTCTAATAAAACTCAACATTGTTACTATTCACCACTGGACTTCACAAATGTCAACATTTTGGGCCATATTTGCTCCAAAAACATTTTTTAAAGAAATACATACTACAGATATAGTGAACCTATGCAACCTATTTCATTTCCTTATTTTTCTCCCCAGAGTTAACCAGTACACCGAGATACATATATATCTCTTTTATAGACTTTGCTGCTTATATATGATCCATCAAACACACACACACACACACACACACACACACACACACAGTATTGTTTGATGTGCTCTCAGTTTGCTAAGTGGTATCATACAATATATCCATATGTATCTATCTCTAACCTATCCTCTATCTCTATCTCTCCTATATCTATATCTCACTTCTTTTCACTCAATTTTTTTGTGTGTATCTTTGAACTTGTGTCCATGTAAAAAAGTTTTTTTAGGGTGTATACCTAGAAGTGGAGTTTCTGAAACTTTACTAGATACCGTCAAATTTTTCTCTAAAGCAGCTGTACAAATTTGTACCCACCTCTCTCCAGCACTCTATGACAACTCCTTGCGCTCCACATTCTTACAGTATTTTGTAGTGTCAGAATAAAATTCTTGCCATATTGTTAAGCATGAACTGTTATATTTTTTTAAAGTATTTTTTTAAACGTTTCTTTAATTAATTAATTAATTAATATTTTATTTTTGGCTGTGTTGGGTCTTCGTTTCTGTGCGAGGGCTTTCTCCAGTTGCAGCGATCGGGGGCCACTCTTCATCGCGGTGCGCGGGCCTCTCACTATCGCGGCCTCTCTTGTTGCGGAACACAGGCTCCAGACGCGCAGGCTCAGTAGTTGTGGCTCACGGGCGTAGTTGCTCCGCGGCATGTGGGATCTTCCCAGACCAGGGCTCGAACCCTTGTCCCCTGCATTGGCAGGCAGATTCTCAACCACTGCGCCACCAGGGAAGCCCTGTTATATCTTTTTGTGTTAATTTTTAGTTCCTGATTAGTAATGAGGTTGGGTTTATTTTTATGTTTATAGATCATTTGGTTTTTAATTTTTGCAATATAGCTATTTGTATTCTTTGCCCACTTTCCTCGAGTTGTTTTTCTTTTCTTATTGATTTGTAGATATTCTTCATGGTTTCTATATACCAATTTCTTCTTTTTTTTTTTTTTTTAATAAATTTATTTATTTATTTATTCTTTATGGCTGTGTTGGGTCTTCGTTTCTGTGCAAGGGCTTTCTCTAGTTGTGGCAAGTGGGGGCCACTCTTCATCGCGGTGCACGGGCCTCTCACTATCGCGACCTCTCTTGTTGCGGAGCACGGGCTCCAGACACGCAGGCTCAGCAATTGTGGCTCACGGGCCTAGTTGCTCCGCGGCATGTGGGATCTTCCCAGACCAGGGCTCGAACCCGTGTCCCCTGCATTGGCAGGCGGATTCTCAACCACTGCGCCACCAGGGAAGCCCTATATACCAATTTCTTTGTTGATCATATACATCAAAAAGACCTGTACCTAATCTGTTTGCTTTCATAGTTTTTATATTTGAATGTAGCTAAGTGTTTCAGTTAGCTTAAGGTAGATCATGCCATGGTAACAGAACTCCCAAACCTCAGGGTTTACAGCAACAAAAGTTTATTTTTTACTCACATTCACATGGGTTGACAGGCCCTGCTCCACATATTTTTCACTCCAGGGATCATAGCTGAAGATGCAGCTCTTATCTTAGACATGCCAGTCTTGTAGCAGAGAGAAGAGAGAGATTGCAGACCCACAGAAAGGCTCTTAAAACTTCTGTTTGCAAGCGGCACATATCACTTTATACCCACATTTTATTGGCCAAAGCAAGTGACATGAGGTGAGGGTATATAATCTCCCATAGGTGAAACTGGTAGGGCGGGGTAGCAAATCTGTTCAGAGTGATACAGTCTGCCGCGCCACGTTCCCCAATCCCTTTCTTTGTGGTTTGTGCTTTTCGTGCCCTGTTGAAATAATTCCCTACCTAATGTCATAAAAATATTCTCCTATATAGTCTTTGGAAGACTTGATTTTTACATTTGTGTTTTTGATCTATCTGGAATTTATTTGGGGTATGGTGTGAGATAGATATCTAAGTTTAGTTTATTTTTATGGATAATCAAATATGCCTACCAGCATTCATCAGCCATTCCGTCCCTTTTCCTCTGATATTTTTAATGTGATCTGTGCCATATATCCAGTTCCCAGGTATATGCGGTCTCTTTCCGGTGTCTCCAAATAGGTTCTATTTGTCTATTTGTGTATGCCTATGCTAATTACTCTCTCTCTGTCAGTCTCTTTCCATATATATGTATATATGTATATGTATATATATAAATATATTAAAAATATATATATATATAACTTTAGAAATATATCCAAGCATGGTTCAGCCATGGGGCTTTACTTACTCAAGGAAGACTTTCACCATGTCAGGTGGAGATTTTTTACCATTTAGGTTTCCTGTCTTGGAGACAGCCTCTTCCAGGACTTGGTTTTCTTGCCTTCTTTCCTGGCCCTATCCTCCAGATCCATGACATTGGCTGCTTTTGTCACATCTCTGGCTTTGAGTTCCTGCTTCATTTCTGACACTTGAGATTTACCTTTCTAATTTATTATTATTTCTCAGCTTTGAAAACTACTTTGGGGGTTATATTTTATCCAGCATTTTGTTATTTTGGTAACATGAGGGGAGTCTATACAGCTCAGTCTGTCCTGTTGCTGAAACCCATAGGAGACTTTTTAAAAGTTGAAAACCTACAATATTCAAATGAGGGAAGATCTAATGGTAGATTTAATAATAACTTGGTTGACAAAAGAAATATATTATGGATCACAAGCCTTCCCAGGGAGTCTCAGATTATGTATTGAAGCAACAAGCTTTTAAAATTAATTAAAAAGCTATCTGTTACCCAAGCCATTTTGATAGCCAAGCTTAGCTTATAGGAAATTCTCTGACTTTGTTCCTTGCTATAGTGTGTTGAATTTAATGTCTCTGCCAATTATCTCTATTTTCAATAAATATCAGAAGCACACTGAAAGAAGCTTTCAGATTTCAGTGTGTGTATTTGTGTGTGTGTGTGTGTACATGCGCATGTGCATGAGAGTGTGTGCAGAAGGGAAGGAGAAAGTGGGAATTAGAGAGGGAAAGGGAAGAGGGAGGGAAAATTTTCTTTTGTTCCTTCCCTTTCCCCACAGCTACTTTCCTGCCTGCAACAATTTCTCTCCCCTGCAAGCTTAGAGTGAAAGTGAATGTTATGTGTAACCCAAGTGTCTGGTGCCTGTATAGGCTCTAACCACGTAACGGAAAGATCTTATTACCCACCCTTCTCAAATGAGGATCACCTTGCTCTCGTATATTTGGGCTGCATCTTAGTCATTCCTGGTTCTGCCTGTTCTCTATTACTGCTTAGTTCTTAACCATGGTTTTGTTCTGCCTTTGGCCCCTGCATGCCCTGCTCTAGCACTTGACTTAATAATATAATGCGTAAGTGTGCAGATTCTGGAGACAGATGATCTGGTGTCAAATCCTGGCTTGACACTTATCAGCTGTAGGATCTTGGGTCTCTGACTTAATCTTTCTGTATTTCAGTCTTCTCACCTATAAAATGGGTATAAAATGTATAGCTACTTCCTGGGGTTGTCGTGAGGGTTTTATAGTAAGTGGCTTGTCCAATACCCTCAGATTTTGTTCCCATTTCTGTGCACACATGTTCCAGATGAGCTGTCACTCCCGAGATAGCACTGGGTGTCTTTATTGTCAACTGCCCTTGGCTGTCAGAACCTGCTTTGTAAATTTCCAAAGGTACTTGGAAATTTGTTTGTGTCCCCCCACCCCAGCCTTTTAATCAATGACTGACACTTGTAGAGTGTAAATAACTCCATCATCCTTGCCCCCTAACCATCAGACACACTGGGTGACATAACTCTGAGGTATGTTTTACATCAGAGCTGCTGTGGGATTGAGTTATCTTCCCTCTGACATGGCTCACTTCTTTGCTTGGCCTCCTTCACTTTCTGGTCCCACTTCACCACTGCCACTTCTCCTGAAAACGCTTTTATTAAATCACTTGCACACAAATCCTTGCCTCAGAGTCTGGTTCAGGGGAAGTCAACTTAAAGCAGTTTATTTGACTTACTATCTACATAGGGTGCTTTGCACATAGGATGTCACGTAAGTGTTAGCTTTATTATTCATGCTATTACTATGCTGGTCTTTATTATTCATGCTATTACTATGCTGGTCGAATGCAGGATGGTTTGGTGAAGGTCCCCTTTTCCTCACTGCCTTATCCCTAGAATATATATCTTATTATACTTAGTAATTCACAAAAGGACTGCTAAGATTATGCAAGGCTGTTATGTACCAGCTTTCCAGAAGGTTTGGGAATAACAGTAGAGGACATAAAAAGTTAAAACTGGATGATGAATACAACTTATTTGTTAAGAGGACTCTACAAATAAATAGAGTCTGGCCTTGCCTTCTTCACCGGTGGGCTATACTTCTCTCTGATCCTGAGCGAGGGGCAAGCTCCTTTAAGTCTTTGTGATGTAAAGCCCCATCCTCTTCAGAAAACTCTGTCTACTCACAGGATCTTTCTAAACTGTGACTTTGGATATGATCCTTTTTTTTGAGTGACTGATATTTGAGTAATATACCAGGATTTATATCCATATAACATGTGAATAATATACCAGGATTTATATCTATATAACATGTCAGACACTAATTTTGTAGCCTTTTACAATATTGTGAGAAGAAAAAGAAAAAACTTTTAATGAAAAAAAAACAGTTTTGAATTCAAGGACTGCAAGCATTAAAAGGGTTTGGTCAGCCAATGTATTGTTTTGTAAGCCAACATTTTAATGTTCTTTTTGAAAGAGATGGAACAGTTTGTTTTAAGACTTGAGACAGTAAATGTCAAGTCTGAACCCATATGCTAGATTGTAAGTGTTCAGATAGCTGTATTATGTGAAATTCTAGAAAATTGGGTTTGCCATGGAAATGTTATTATAGCTGTAACCATGGGTAGGCTATTGTGGTTTTGTTTCTGACCATAAAAAAAGCACTGAAATTTATACCCCAGGGGTAACTGAAGAGGCAAATATAAATGAAGCATTTCAGTTATTCTAAAATAAGACTGTTTCCGCCCCCCCCCATTGTCAGTTATAAATTAATATAATACTTTAATTTTCAAATAGACTCTTGCACTTATAAGAGATTACAATTTAGACAAGTTCTGAATGCTGATGAATAATATTTAGCTTAGGTTTTGAAGTATGTGGTATGAAGGAGTTATGTCAAAGTTTTGAGTTTGGAGCATCTGGGGTTATTCTGGAATTCCTTACAGAATGGTAAATTTAGAGAGAGAATGAAACTATACTATACTGATTTTTCACTCAGAACTAACCTCACCATAAATTTGCTAAACTATAAGAGATATTTACTGTTTGTAGTTGTACTGTTCGGGGACAGGATTTGACATAGTGTATTAGTTTTCTATTGCTGCTGTAACAAATTACCACAAACATAGAGGCTTAAAACAACATTATTTATTGTCTCACAGTTTCCATAGATTAGGAGTTCAGGTACAATTTAGATAGGTCCTTTTCTCAGGGCTTCACAAGATTGCAAAGTGCCAGCTGGGCTGCATTTCTTTCTGAAACTCAGGGTCCTTTTTCAAGCTCCTGTGATTGTTGGCAGAATTCAGGTCTCTGAGACGATAGGACTGAGGACCTCATTTTCTTGCTGGCAATTAGCCAGGGTAATTTTAGCTCCTAGAGGTCTCACATAGTGTTTGGCACGTGGTCTTCTTACAACATGGCTGCATACCTCTTCAAGGCCGGCAGGAGAATCTCTCCCTCCAGTCTGAAAGACATTCTTATATAATGTAACATAATCACAGGAGTGGCTATACTATCATTTTTGCCATATAATGTAACCTAACCAAGGGAGTCATTATCCTATTACCCTTGCTGTATTCTGTTGACTAAGAAGCAGGTCATAGTTTCTTCTGCACTCAAGGGGATTATGTAAAGGCATGCATTACTCATTGGAGGTCATGTTAGGGAGAGCCCACTGTTCTTGGTATACCCAAAGCTATGTAAATAGGTCATATATCACATTAAAGTTGAACTAGTGTCTGGTAGTTTTTCCATTTCATGTCATAGTATGGTAAATTAAGATATAATTTAAAAATTATTACATTAGGGAAACACATGAGTCACTGAAATCACTGATGGTCTAGAATAAAGCATTCTTTGTCTTAAATTTGTTTTCTAAGTTCATAAAATAAATAAGAGGTATATGTTACCCTCATGACCATGATGACATTTGTACTTGTGATTAGTACTTCTTGGTCAGCCCAGAGCTTCAGAAGATTTTGATGGATTACAGGGGTAGAAAAATTTCATAGAGGATTAGATCTGGCGATAACAAAATGATGCTCCAAGAACAATAAACAACAGCCAGTTAGAAGATGCAGTACAAAAACGCTCATTTATAATAGTGATAAAAGGTGAAATACCTAGAAATAAAATTAACAAAAATTCACAAGATCTACGTGAAAAAAATTAAAATATTACTAAAGAACACAAAGAAGACTGGGGCAAATGTTGAGGCATATCATGTTCATGGAAAGGAAGATTTAATATTATAAAGCTGATATTTCTCCTTTAGTTAATCTATAAATCTAAGCTAAAATAATAACAGAATTTTTGTTTTGTTTTGTCTTAACTACACAAGTTTACTCTGAAATTCATATGGAAAAATGATCAAGAAACTATAGCGTGGAAAATTCTAGCTACATTAAAAGAGAAAGAGATGATTTAGGCAGGACTTGCCAATCACATATTAATATGTATATGCTACAATAAAGCTACATTATTTAAATGTAGTACTGGTATATGAATAGAAAGAATACAAAGTTGTGAAATAGACTCAAATATATATGAAATTTTAATGTAAAAGTGGTATTTCAAATCAATGGAGAAAAGATGCTTTATTCAATAAATTCTCATGGGACAGTTGGATAGCTTTTTGAAAGAAAGCATAAAGCATGACCCCTATCTCCCCCCAACCCCCAAGTAAATCCAGATGGGTCAAAGGCATAAATATTAAAATATTAGAATGATTATGTAGCAGAGGAATTGTGCAAGATGGTTTTATAAACTTGGTGTTTGGAAGGCCTTTCTACAAATGACACAACCCTTCTGAAATCCATTACAATGATTTAATTTACTTTCATAAAAACAAATATAATAAAAAATATTGTAAACAGAAAAATTATAAAACTGGAAAAATATTTGAAATATACTATATAAAAATACTGTTTTTAATATGTAAAATAGCCTATAAATCAATAAAGAAAAAGACTGTGGGCTAAAAGAAAAGTGAGGAAATTTTACTAAGAAAGGAAATAAAAATGACTCAAACAGATAAAACACTTCACTCAAGATAAAGACAAATATATAACCATAATAATATACCACTTATTTTCACTATATTAAGTTGGCAAAGAAAAGTTTGATAATACATGGTTAGCCAGACATACGGAAACTTATTCTCTTACATTACTGGTGAGAGTGTAATTTCTTAAAAATAAATGGGAGTGATTTCTTTGTCTTTGACAGAAGGACTTTATTTATTTAATATTTATTTTATTTATTTATTTTCTTGGTTGTGCCGGGTCTTAGTTGCAGCATGTGGGATCTTTCCTTGTGGCGCGTGGGCTTCTCTAGTTGTGGTGCATGGGCTTCTTTCTAGTTGTGAGGCGCGGACTCCAGGGCGCTTGGGCTCTGTATTTTGTGGCACGTGGGCTCTCTCGTTGAGGCGCGTGAACTCAGTAGTTGTGGCGTGAAGGCTTAGTTGCCCAGCGGCATGTGGGATCTTAGTTCCCTGATCAGGGATCGAATCCGTGTCCCCTGCATTGGAAAGCAGATTCTTTACCACTGGACCACCAGGGAAGTCCTGTGAGACTGTAATTTGATACAGACTCTTTGGAGGATAACTTAACAATATCTAGCTAACTGAGAAATTCAGATAGCCTTTGATCCTGCTATATATTTTCTATGTATTGATCCTAAAGTATACTCATACATGAGCAAAATGAATGTGTATAGATATTCATGGTAGTATCATTTATAATAGAAACATTTGGAAGTGACCTAAATGGCCTTTAATAGAATGTTGTTTAAATAAAATACGGTTCATGAGGATAATAAGAGCTTTCTTTGAATATTAGTGTGTGCCAAGTAGTATAGTATGCACTTTACATATACAATCTAACTCTCACAACAAATATATGAGGTAGGAATAATTATTATCCTCTTTTTACAAAATGGGAAACTGAGACACAGAGAGGACAACTAACTTGCTCCTAACAAATAGAGGAGCTGGGACTCAAACTGAGGCTCTTCAGTTGACATAGTCTTACTAGGCTACAGTTTCTCCCATACATGTGGAATTCTAATTCTAGGAAGGTTTGAAAAAGAAGGAAGCCACTCTATGTACTGTACTGATATCCTAGACTGTCTAGAAATACAAATATTTGTGTATTTCTAAGATACATATTTTATAAGAAAACTGCAAGGAATGGAATGGTGTAGCATATTATCATTTTGTGGAAAAAAGACTATATTGATAAATGTTTATAAATACATGGTCTATCTTCACAGATACAAAAAAATTAGCACTAGTGTTTGCATCAGGGGAGAGGAACTAAGTATCTTGGGGAACAGAGTATGGAAGACAATTTATTGTTTATGTTTATCATTTTGTGTATTTTGAATTTTGTGCTATGCACACATACTATTTATTAAAGAAAAATAAAATAAATAATAATAACAAAAGCAGTAAACACAGGAAAGAGTAATTCAGAGGCCTGGTTTATATAGCATGTTTTTGTAAGTATCTTACTTCCACTTATAAGGACAGTTTATGTTATAAAAATTTAACATGCACCATAAATAAGTGGAAAGATGAGTTCTAAGAACTGAGAAGAGATATTTAGTTATAACACATAGAACCAACAAAGGATTATTATCTAAGACATATAAAGGAATCTTACACTTCAGTAAGAAAAAGAAAAACAAACTAATAGAAAAAATGAACAAAGATATGAACAGGTAATTCATAGAAGAGCAAGTTTATGCTAACAAACACATGAAAAGATGATCAACCACATTTAATAAATATGGGAAGGCAAATTAAAATGAGGTATATCATTTCACACTCCCAAATTTAAAAGTTTGACAGTAAGAAGTATCAACAAGGATGGAGAACAATAGCAAGAACTGCTGGTGGAGTGCAAATTGGTACAGCCACTTTGGGGATAATGTGGTAATGCCTAGCAGAGTGGAAGATGCCCCTAAAGACCATGTGACTCAGCAGTTCCATCCATATCTGCTCAGGGAGAACCATGCAAGGATGTTCACAGTAGCATTTTTTTTTTAAATAAAAATTTTACTGGATATGTTAGGTAATGTAATTCTCATATATTTTATCTTAGAATTTCTAAAGCATTTGGCAAATAATACCCATGGCATCTATGAAATTGGCATTGCTATCATGTTTTTACTTTTTTTAGTGGTGGCTCTAGAATTTGCAATGCACATTGACAACCAATCCAAATAACACTGTACCACTTCATGGGTACTGCAAGTACTTTATAATAACCAAGCATGATGGTTAATTTTGTGTCAGCTTGATTGGCCAAGAGGTGGTCAGACTAAACATTTTTTCTGAGTGTGTCTGTGAGGGTGTTTCTGGATGAGATTAATATTTGATTGGTGGATCAATAAAGTAATTGCCCTCCCCAATATGAGTGGGCATCATTCAATCCGTTGAGTGCTTGAACTGAACAAAAGGCAGAAGAACGAGCAATTCACCCCTTTTTTCCCTGCCTCACTGATTGGGCTAGGACAACTTAACATATTTTCTTCTGCCTTTGACTGGGTTTTACACAAGCAGCTTCCCTAATTCTCAGGCCTTAATGACTCAGACTGAATTGCACCACTGGTTCTCCTGAGTCTCCAGCTTACAGATAACATCTTGGGATTTCTCAACCTCCATAATTGGATATGCCAATTCCTCATTACACACACACACACACACACACACACACACACACACAAACACACACACTACTAGGTCTGTTTCTGGAGAACCCTAATACATCAAGTAATCCTAATTCCTCTCTCCCATCCCTTGTATCATTGCTGTCATTCATTTCACTTATACGTAAGCAATAATCATCAAATATATTGTTGCTATTATTATTTTGAACAAACTGTTATCTGTTAGATCAACTAAGAATAAGAAAAATAAAAGTTTTTATATACCTTCACTTATTCATTCTCTCTGATCTTCTTCCTTTCTTTTTGTTTTTAAATTAATTAATTAATTAATTTATTTTTGGCTGTGTTGGGTCTTCGTTTCTGTGCGAGGGCTTTCTCTAGTTGCGGCGAGCGGGGGCCACTCTTCATCGCGGTACGCGGGCCTCTCACTATCGTGGCCTCTCTTGTTGCGGAGCACAGGCTCCAGATGCACAGGCTCAGTAGTTGTGGCTCACGGGCCTAGTTGCTGTGCGGCATGTGGGATCTTCCCAGACCAGGGCTCGAACCCGTGTCCCCTGCATTAGCAGGCAGATTCTCAACCATTGTGCCACCAGGGAAGCCCTTCTTCCTTTCTTTATGTAGATCTGAGTTTCAGACCTTATATTATTTTCCTTCTCTCTGAAGAACTTTTAAAAAAATTTCTTGCAAAGCAGATCTACTGGCAACAAATTCCCTTAAGTTTTGTTTGTCTGAGAAAATCTTTATTTCGCCTTTACTTTTGAAGGATTATTGCAGAGGATACAGAATTCTATTTTGGTGGTGGTTTTTTTCTCTCAATACTTGAAATATTTCAATCCACTTTCTTCTTGCTTGCATGGTTTCTGAAGAGAAGTCAGATGTAATTCTTATCTTTGCTCCTCTATAGCTGAGGTATTTTTTCCCTCTGGCTTCTTTCAAGATTTTTTCTTTTTCTTTTCTTTTTTAAAAAAATTGAGATATAATTGACATATAACAAGATTTTTTTCAAAAAGATATTTATTTATTTATTTGGCTGTGCTGGGCCTTAGTTGTGGCATGCGGGATCTTCGTTGCCATGTGCAGGATCTTCTTTGCAGCATGCGGGCTCTTTTAGTTGCAGCATGTGGGCTCTTAGTTGTGGCAAGTGGGATCTAGTTCCCTGACCAAGGATTGAACCTGGGCCCCCTGTGTTGGGAGTGTGGAGTCTTAACCACTGGACCACCAGCAAAGTCCCAAGATTTTTTCTTTATCTTTGATTTTCTGCAGTTTGAATATGGTGTGCCTAGGCGTAGTGGGGTTTTGGGGTTTTTTTTTGGCATTTATCTTGCTTGGTGTTTTCTGAACTTCTTGGATCTGTGCTTTGGTGTCAGACGTTAATTTGGGGAAATTCTCAGTCATTATTGCTTCAGATATTGCTTTTGTTCCCCTCTCTCTTTTTTTCCTTCTGGTATTCCATTGTATGTATGTTACACCTTTTGTAGTTGTCCCACAGAACTTGGATATTCTGTTCTTTTTTTTTCAGTATTTTTAAAAAATAAATTTATTTGTTTATTTATTTTTTGGCTGTGTTGGGTCTTCGTTGCAGTGCACAGGCTTTCTCTAGTTGCAGCAAGCGGGGGCCACTCTTCATTGCAGTGCAAGGGGTTCTCATTGCAGCAGCTTCTCTGTTGCAGAGCACGGGCTCTAGGCACGTGGGCTTCAGTAGTTGTGGCACATGGGCTCAGTAGTTGTGGCTCACAGGCTCTAGGGCACAGGCTCAGTGGTTGTGGCATAAGGGCTTAGTTGTTCCTCGGCATGTGGGATCTTCCTGGACCAGGGCTCGAACCTGTGTCCCCTGCATTGGCAGGTGGATTCTTAGCCACTGTGTCACTAGGGAAGTCCCTTTTTCAGTATTTTTATTTTTGCTTTCAGTTTCTACTGACATATCCTCAAGCTCAGAGATACTTTTCACAGCTGTGTCTAGTCTACTAATGAGCCTAGTGAAGACATTATTTTTGTTATAGTGTTTTTGATTTCTAGCACTTCTTTTTGATACTTTCTTAGAATTTCCATTTCTGCTTATATTGCCTATCTGTTCTTTCATGTGTCTACTTTTCCCATTAGAGTTCTTAGCACATTAATCATAGTTGTTTTAAATTCATGGTCTGATAATTCCAACTTTCTTGCCATATCTGAATCTGGTTCTGATTCTAGTTCATTCTCTTCAAACTGTGTTTTTTGCCTTTTAGTACGCCTTGCAATTTTCTGTTAAAAGCCAGATATGATGTATGGGGTAAAAGGAACTTATGTAAATAGGCCTTTAGGGGTGTGGTGGTAGGGTGTTGGGGGAGGGGACGTGTTCTATAGTCCTATGATTTGTTCTCAGTCATCTAGTGAGTATGCACCCCTGCTCTGTGGACTTCACAAGTGCTTCTCAGTTTTTTTCCCCTGCCTTAGGTGGGGGACAGGATGGCTAAAGGCAGCTGGAGTTGGGGTTGAACGGCTGGAGTTCCTTTCCACAAAGTAGATTAAGCTCTGATAAAACGCCAGTAGTTTAGGGTCTTGTAAAATAGTTTCTTGCAGGGCAAGCTTTGTTAAGAACAGAATGCTTGGGGCTTCCCTGGTGGTGCAGTGGTTAAGAATCCGCCTGCCAATGCAGGGGACATGGGTTCGAGCCCTGGTCTGGGAAGATCCCACATGCCACGGAGCAACTAAGCCCATGTGCCACAACTACTGAGCCTGTGTTCTAGAGCCCGTGAGCCACAACTAATGAAGCCCCTGTGCCACAAATACTGAAGCCCGCATGCCTAGAGCCTGTGCTCTGCAACAACAGAAGCCATCGCAATAAGCCCATGCACTGCAATGAAGAGTAGCCCCCGTTCATCGCAACTAGAGAAAGCCCGTGCACAGCTACGAAGACCCAATGCAGCCAAAAATAAATAAATAAAATAAATAAATTAAAAAAAACCCCAAAACAGAATGCTCTAGTGATTTAAAAATGGTTACTTTTCTTCTTCCCCCTGCAAGAAGCACAAGGGGGTTTTTCCTTCATTCTTCACTGTGAGAACTTGGTAGAGGTCCTGATGGTAAAACTCACAAAAGTGTGGGGAACCCGAAGGGAGGCCCCCTGCAATTTTTAGGCTCAGTGTGGGCTTGTCCACACTGAGCCTCCAGCAATTCTTCAATTACAGTTCAGGTTTTCTTACCCAGCACGGGTTCTCATGGAAGTTTCTGCTCATGGATTTCTGCTCTGGTAAATTGTAATTCTCTGTATGCATTTCTCCAATTTTGGGGGCAGCAGTTTGCCCTTTGACCTCACTTCTTTGATGGATCTCAGAAGAGTTGTTGATTTTCAACTTTTTACCTGTTGTTAGGGTGGATTGCCAACTTCCAAGCTCACTGGTAGGACTGAGAAAATGAGAAGTCTGCTCAGTGGCATTGCTTTTAGTATTGAAAAATTTGAAACATCCTAAATATCTGTCAATAGGAGAAAGAATAATTTGACTGTGGAACATTCATATAATGGACTACTATAATGCAGCTAAATGAATGCATTGGATTTATATGATTTAAAGTGGCTATGTCACAGAAACATAGAGTAAAAAAAGCAAATGCAGAATGATACACAGAAAACAATTCTATATATTGTTTATGAATACATATGTGTGTAATAAAAGTACAGTAATGTAACAGAAAGGTACATAGCTTTAGGATAGTGATTTCTTCTGGGATGCAAGGAGTAGATTCACCGAGGAATAAAACAGGGACTTCAGCTATGTGTGTAATATTTTATTTATGAAAAGAACAAAAGATTTAAAGCAAATGCAACAAAAGGTGTTAACACCTGTTAATTATGTGTGACCTTAAGAAAGTTCATTAACCTCCCAGTACTTTAGTTTTCTTTCTTTGACATAGAGACAGTTGTGAAGGTTGAATTGATTATATACATATATTTCTAATACATTAAAATTTTTATAATAAAAATGTAAAGAAAAGTTACTACGAAAGAAGACTGAAATATTAAGAATTTGGATGAACTTAAAAAATGACATTGTGTGGGTTATTACTGTAACAAGTTCTACCGTATTTGACTCAAATTAGAACAAATATTATGTTAGCACTCCTTACTCTAGCTGTCGTTTTATTTGAAAAATGCAACTTCTGCTTTTGGTGATATACTGATCAAGGGTAAAATGGAAAAACAAAGCATTAGTTTTATTTGTTTTGGAGCAGTCAGAGAATGATTTGGTTTCCATCATCATTTCCTGGGGAATGCGAAAATTTTTGCTGAGCTTGTTTGATTTTTGTCTCCATACTTTAATAACTCACAAGGAGACCTCCTTTTGTGCCCCTAGAATGAAATAAAAATGTTTTTGAGCTCCTAGTAGAATTTACTACTGTTCTATTCATTAACAAAATACCAGAAAGCAGCAGGAGAGCCTTCAATGGGGCAATAGAGGGAACCAGAATCATCCTAGAATATACTGCTTGTATGTCTTCTTTGTCCTCTATTGTGGGTGGTGTCTCTGATCTGATTAACACCTTGGTCCATGTTTTCTAAATCACTAGAGCTTCATGGTGTATCAGATTACTGTGACTTTCATTGAGACTGCTTTGAAAAGTACAGTGTTTTCGAACGACTTGGAAACTACCTTCTGTTTAGAAAAATGCTTGTGTTCTGGGTTTCAGTAAGGCTGAGATTATTTTAAAAAGGTAAAGAAGATAAAGTATTCCAGGAATCATCTTTCTAGCTTTAAGTGAAAAGAAATCTACACAACCATATGAGCTATGAAAGCCACAGTTCGAAGCCTGAAATTTCTGTTGTGAATATCATGTCTTTGGGACACATGCTTTGTGGCTAAAAGGTTCATATGGTTTCTGTAACTATGTAATGCAAAAGTAGTCTCTGACCCAAACTGAGGGAAACTATTGAAGTACGAGTTCCTCTGTGAATTCAATGCTTGTATTAAAATAAGAATAAAGATATTTTACCAATGCTGGTGCAGGCTTTGGGATGAATCAGAACATTGCCCTCTGTGTCAAATATTCTCTATGACTTCGTGAAAAAGGCTAAGGAGTCCCAGGTTTACTTTGTAGAATACACAGACAGGCACACACACATTCATGGCATATGCATGCAAATATGCACACACAGATATACCTCATCTCCTTTTTCTTCATAGGAATGAGGTTTTCTCTATACAAATGAAACTTACTAAACTAAGGTGGATGGACCTAGAGTCTGTCATAGAGTGAAGTAAGTCAGAAAGAGAAAAACAAATACCGTATGCTAACACATATATATGGAATTTTAAAAAAATGGTTATGAAGAACCTAGGGGCAGGACAGGAATAAAGACGCAGATGTAGAGAATGGACCTGAGGACACGGGGAGGGGGAAGGGTAAGCTGGGACGAAATGAGAGAGTGGCATGCACGTATATACACTACCAAATGTAAAATAGGTAGCTAGTGGGAAGCAGCCGCATAGCACAGGGAGATCAGCTCGGTGCTTTGTGACCACCTAGAGGGGTGGGATAGGGAGGATGGGAGGGAGGGAGACGCAAGAGGGAAGAGATATAGAGATATATGTATATGTATAACTGATTCACTTTGTTATAAAGCAGAAACTAACACACCATTGTAAAGCAATTATACTCCAATAAAGAAAAAGAAAACTTTAATATTTAATATGAATCTGCCTTCTTTAATAAGTATACCAAACACATTTAAACTTTTTCTTGATGGTTCATCCATCACTATTAATAATTAAATATGATGTTTTTATTTCTCTGTAATGCTTTGCTTTTATTCCCTCCCCTTCCCCATTACTGAAGCAATACTCATTACAGAAAATCAGAAATACATAGAGGAAAATATCAGTTATTACATTTATCCAGAGATAACCAATGAAAACTCTTTGTGTATTTTCAAATGCACACTTATAGGCACACATATACTAACAGAAAAAGGAACATACAATAATATCTTTTGTGATCTGCCTTCTTCTCATAGTGATTTGTCATGAATACTTTTTTTCATATCTGTAGATCTATACCTGAAACATCATTTTAAATGACCACATGATACTCCATTATATGGACTTATATTTTATTTCAACAATCCCATATTGTTGAAGTTATATTATTTTCAACATTCTTATATCACAGACAACACTGTATTGAATGTACATGTGTTTGTTGGTATGTATATGTGTACAAATATATGTATTTATACATATCCTTATGATAAATTATTAGAATTACGTATTCTTTGAATTTATAGTTCAAAGAATACATACCTTCCTTCAGGAACAGGAGTTGTTTCTCTGAAATGGTTTCTCAGGTTTTTCATCCTTTAGCCTATTCTTTTGGAAGACTTCTGTCTTCTGGAGACTGGCTAAAAGAAAGCCTTCAGCCTGGATCCTCCAGGACCAAGCTGCCTCCTTAAGACCAGCTGCGATTGGATTGAAAGCTGTTTGAATTGAGCCATTGTGCTGTACATTGTTTGAGCTTTTGAAAATTGTTCTTTACTCTAGAGGAAAAACCTCTAGAAAATGGGATCCCAGTTATCTAGGTATTTTGAGGGCACTTCTACCCCCAGATGACTCTGGCTGATTTTATGTTTAAAAACCATGTTTCTTCCTCATGTGCATTTCTAACTAAATGGACCATTAAAGGTCTGGCAAATGGATTCTTTTATCGAGTGGGTATAAATATGTTTTAGTCATAGTCTGTATGTTTTCACACTGGACTGAAGTCTTCCCTTGCAGACAGACTGCTACTGCTTCTTCTATGGCTAAAGTCCTTTTGGGAAAGATTACCCCTACCTGGAGAACTCCTCTCAAACTTCATGGTAATTGAGGAACCCATTTTACTGGCCCAGTGTTTCAACAAGTCTGTGTTGTTTGGCTCGTCTTACAACACTTTCACTGTGCTTACCACCCTCAAACCTCTGGTTTAGTCAAATGCAGTAATGACATTATTAAGACTCAATTGGCAAAATTTATAGAGACCCTGCAAATAATGTGGCCAAAAACATTGCCATTGGTCCCTCTAAATCTCAGACCCACCCCTTTTGGAACTCATAAGCTCTCATCCTTTGAGACAGTCACTGGATGCCTTGACTCCTTCTTCTTTTGACTCGCCTCTGATGAAAGGAGAGATACTCCAATATTGCAAGGCCTAATTGCTTCTATAACCATGTATTGGTAGAGCAGTCTTTTTACGGTGTGCTATTGTGAGGCAGACCTTAAGCATCACACCTTGCAACCTGGAGATTTCACCTATTGGAAAAGACAACACCCAAAGAACTCTCTTCAGCCTTACTGGAAAGACCCAATCAGGTACTGCTAACCAACTCTTGTGCTGACAAACTCCAAGGAATAGACTCTTGTATCCATGTGACACAGCTAAAAAAAATGTCAAATCCTGTCTGAACCTGCACATTATCTGATAACCTGAAAATAAATATTTCCTGGAATTGAAGTAGACAACATCTGATGAGACAGCATTCCCAAGACATCCTGACCAGGCCTGTTGGGAATTTGTTGCTAAATCTTTTATGTTGATGTAATGCTTCGGATGATCATAAAGTCTATCATCTTGATAAAAATGTAGATAAAAAGTACCTGAGAGTTCTCCCTCCTACCCCTCATTGTTACTTGAGTGTGACATTAATAGGTTTTCAATTTGTGCACTTTCCCTCCAGCGTGAGACACAACAACCAGGAACGGTCTTTCCTGACAATTGAGGGAAAAAGCTTCTGAAACTGGAAAGCTTGACTCTTCATCAGCGATGCTTTCAGAGAAAGATCTTGATCAAAAGAGGGAAATATAACAATTAATAAACAGAAACCTCAATTAAATACAGTTGGGAGACCAGAAGAAGGAGCGCTCACACTCTGTGATGATAGCAGAGCCCAACAGGAAAAAGAAAGACTCCTTTCCTGGCAAGGACTCAACTAATGAAAAATCGTGGTTGCTTTGTTTACTGTAAGCCTCCCAACTTCATTTTCCTCCTTATAAAAACGTTCTCCTTTCCTTGTAGTGCAGGGACTTGTATGTAGCTTGCCATGGTTGCAGACCCGAAATTGCAATTCTCTGCTGATCCCCAATGAACTCATCTTTGCTAGGGAAATAGTCAGCAGTCTATTTGTTTCCGGTCAACAATTCATATTTTAAAGGGAGATGAGGTGATCTCCCTTAAAGGTTTTGTTTTTATTCTCATATAAAAATAAACACTTGAACCTCAGAAAATGTTTGGGCATAGAAATTTTGGGGCTGGAAGGCAGATTTTTTTCCCATGGATTAAAATATGCAATACTTGAGAAGACTTAAGCAGACATTCACCAAAGATATGTGAATAGTAACTAAAGACATGAGAAGGTGCTCCACATCATTAGTCACCTGAGAAATATAAATTAAATCCAAGATGAGATAGTACCACACACCTATTAGAATTGCTAAAACAAAACATAAAAAACAAAAAACCCCAACAAATACCAAGTGATTATAAGAATGTGGAACAACATTGTGCATGGAAATGTAAAAATGATATAGCCACTTGGAAAACTGCTTGACAGTTCTTTTAATATTAAGCACACACTCACTACATGACCCTGCAATTCTACTTCTAGGTATTTACCCAAGAGCGAAAAAAACTCTGTTTACACAAAAACATATATGCAAATACTTACAGTGGCTTTATCCGTAATTGCCCCAAATGGGAAACAAACTAAATATTCACAACTGATGGATGGATACAAATTGTAGTACGTCAGTGCAGTGGAATACTGCTCAGAAATAAAAAAAGATGTAAAAAAAGAAATGAAAAAGAGAGTATTGATGCATGTAAGAATATGAATTAGTTTCAAAAACATTGACTCAATAGGCTACATAACATATGATTTCACTTATAGTTTAGAAAAGGAAAAATTGTAGGGACAGAAAACAGATCAGTTGTTGCCAGGGCCTGGGGATGGGATGAGAGGATCACTTTAAAGTTATACCATGAGGGAATTTTTAGGCTGAGGGAATTGATAAATTTCTTAACAGTGGTTGTGGCTATATGACTGTATGCATTTGTCAAAGCTCATAGAACTGTCCCTAAAAATGAGTTAATTTTACTGTATGTAAATTTAAAAAGTGAATAAAAATTTAGAAACTAAAAAAATTCTATTTTAATAAAAAAAAGAAAATACCTTGCCAAAGTGTCTGTAGTGGCCATAAAAGTAGATATTGCATACATCCAACACAAAGAGCTTGACCAAAGGGTCGGCTTCTGTGCTTGAAATTCTTTGCTGCATTTGCCGGTGACTGAACATGGCAGGGATATTAAGGCAGGCACATTCCTGGGGGCCATGGGTCTCTCCAATGGCCTCGCTGAACCTTCCGTAGGCTACACCACGGTGTAGGACACTTCCACCCAACCTCCTTTCCTTCTTCACCCAAGACAGAATGCATGGTGGTTATGGCTCTCCCAGCCTCACTGGCTCTCTTCTCAAGGTCTCCCACACAAGCATTTCCCTGAATAAAATCCTTACATATTTAATCTTGTCTTGCCAGCTGCTTTTTGTGGGACCTGAACCAACACAACTTCCAATTTTATGCTCTATAATATGATCACCACAGAAATAAAATGCATAATCACATTTTAAACTTACTTTTACCTAATCACCTCTTTTATACATAATTTATTGACTATAGTATACATAAAGAAAAACATACAAAATGTAAGTGTACAGGTCTATGAATTTTCACAAAGTGAAAATATTACCCAGATCAAGAATAAGAACATTACCAGTAATTCAGAAGCACCGCCCACCCCCCCAACTTATGCCCTCTCCCACACTGATTCCATCTCAAAGGTAATCCGTGACCTGAATTCCTAACACCATAGATCTGTTTTGCCTATCTTTTAATTTTAAATAAGTGGCATCACTCAGCATATACTTTTATTTTGGTCTGGTTCCTTTCAATTATTATTATGTTTGTGAGAATCATTCGTGATGGTATGTATGTAGCCTAGATATATAAGGCTACATTGGTGCTTATACTAAATGACCATACACTGCTATGCTTTTGGTGTCCTCTTACCAGAGTTTTGACAATTTTCCTATCTCTCAACTTAGTGGGTTGTTAGCTACCATTTCTGTTGCTATCACTATGCTTATCTCTAACTGCAACTTCTTTTCGTCATTTTTTGCCTTAAGTGTGCTATGATTGGAAAATCAATAAAAATGTAAAATAGGTAAAAATTATTTAATAAACTGAAAGGATTTTAGCACGTAGATTTTGTGACTTTTATTTTGGCCATCTAGAAGTTACTTAGAGCCTTTACATTTATATTTAGGGTCTAGTTTTGCTTAAAGTGACTGAGATTGCCAGAAGTGCAAACTCCAGGGAAGAGGGGTATTATTCTGTATCCATATCTCTTTAGATGGTAGAAGGGACTGACAAATTCCCTAGTTCCTTACTTAAATAGGACCTTTTTTGCCATGTTCTATGGGATTATTTCATCTTGAAAGGTAAAGAAAAAGGAAAGTTGGTTTCAACTTCTGTACAGGAATTTTAAACAAAATATTTCGATTATTTCCTTTAAGGTAAGAATTTAGTATAAATCTTATCACTAAGTTTGAGATTAGTTATTGACTCTGATGTGATTTAAAAAGCACAATGACTCTTAGATAATGTTGCACTGGCTTTAAGAAGGCTTTGTTTCTAATATTAGTTGAATTTGGCTCAGCTTAGTAAGTAAGATTATAACCAAATAAATACTATTAACCAAATAAGCCAATATATCATCAGGACCCCACTCCAAAAGTTGGGTTTTAGAAGGATGTAATCCAATAAACATTGAATCTCTGTAGTAATCTAACAGATGGAGCAAAAGGGACTAGTGAAGAGCTAGTCTTTTCTGGTTGACAGGAGCTAGTGGGACTGGCTACATAATTAAATATTTGAGCTCTAGTCATAGCCTGTGGGTGCTGTGGTGACATTACAGATAGTTTCTATTCTATTGTAATTTGTTCATTTCATTTAAGAAATACTAGTGGTAGCTCCCTAAATTGATTTCATTGCTCATTTATATGATTTGAAAAACAGTAATTTATATGACAGCAAGATCAATCTTATTCCTTCGATGCTCCTTGAACTGGAGCCTTGGCACTGGGCCCAGCCCAGCCCAGTCATGGTCTAGTGGTTATCAATCCTCAATTCCATCAGCTATACATCCCGACAATAGAAGGCTCAGACTTTGAGAATATTTTCACCCTGGATCACAGATGGGAAAATGAGATGATTTGTAATTAGTGCTGCATCTGTCTTTGTTCACAAAGCTCTATTTATTAGTCTGCTTTCTACTTTTAAAGTGGTAAATGTAGGGACTTCTCTGGTGGTGCAGTGGTTGAGAATCTGCCTGCCAATGCAGGGGGACACGGGTTTGAGCCCTGGTCTGGGAAGATACCACATGCCGCGGAGCAACTAAGCCTGTGCACCACAACTATTGAGCCTGTGCTCTAGAGCTCGCGAACCACAACTACCGAGCCCACGCACAACAGCTACTGAAGCCCGCGCGCCTAGAGCCCAAGCTCTGCAACAAGAGAAGCCACCACAGTGAGAAACCCGCGCACCACAACGAAAGAGTAGCCCCCACTCACCACAACTAGAGAAAGCCCACGTGCAACAACAAAGACCCAAGGCAGCCAAAAAAAAAAAAAAAAAGGTGGTTGAAATGATGTTGTGGTGCTTCTGTGCTTAGGCAACAGGAGGCCATGAGTTTTTGTTCTTATCTTCTTGAAACTCCTTGACTTCCATGTGAAGAAGGCTTCTTGAGAATGAGAGACCAGGTAGAGAGAGGCCCTATAGCCCATACCAATCACCAGACATGGGAGGAAGGCCATGCTAGCCCAACCAGCCCAGTTGCTATAGACCAAATTTTGTGTCCCTCCTGCCCAATTCATATGTTAAATCCCAGTACCCAATATAGTATAATGGTATTTGGAGGTGGACCTTTAGGAGGTGATTAGGTTGTGAGGGTGGAACCTTCATGAATGGGATTGGTGCCCTGGTTCCAGAGAGATCCCTTGTCTCTTCTGCTGTGTGAGGACACAGAAGACAGCCCATCCATGAATCAGGAAGTAAGTTCTCACCAGATACCATATCTGCAGGTGTCCTGATCTTGGACTTCCACACTCCAGAACTAGGAGAAATGTATGTTGTTCAAGTCACCCAGCCTATGATGTTTTGTTATAGCAGCTCAAATAAACTAAGACTCCAGTCAAACCTGTCTATTCCTGTAGCTGTAGAGTAATTCCATGTGAGACCAGTGAAGAATCACCCAGCTGAACCCAGCACAAACTGTTGATCCACAGAAACATAAACAAAAAACGTTGTGTGTTATTTTAAGCTACTCTGATTTGGAATAGTTTATGAGACAGGTTAGATAAATGATAGATTTGTCATGAGTGTTCAGTAAATGGCCATAAACCCTCGCCTCTTGAGGGCAGGGTAAATTTAATTTTGAAGTACAATTTCAAAGGTAATCCTTTTAAAGTACTGAGATTTATTTCTTAGGATTAGGTGGACAACATTTTAGAAAGTTATTTGGCTTACTATTGCTCTCTCTTTGTGTTTATCTCATTTCCAGATCACTATACATATATACCCAAAACAAAACTATTTAAGACAAAATTGAGTTTGTTGAAAGTTTGTAAATCAGGAGGAATCTTTACCCTTGATTAATGAGGGCCCCTTACATAGAACTACCTGTTGGATAAGTAAGACACAAATATCATAGCTAGTACTTGGGGGTAGGTCTGTATTGCACAGTGCAAAGGACCTGTGGATGAGCAATTTTTAAATTTCTCTTTATGATAAAACAATAAGATAGATAATTTCTTTCTTTGAGCCTGATAGGGGATTATGACTCTAATTTGTCAAAATGGAGCAAACTAAATTTTGCAAGTGCATATTGTTTTTTCAAAAGGTTTGCAGAGTATGAGTAATAGTTAGCACTTATTGAACATTTAATGTGTCAGGCATGTTCTAAGCATTTTAAAAAGGATTTTATAATTACACCTCAGTTTCCTTCTCTGTAACAAAGGGTCAATAGTAGTAAATATGGATGAGGAAGCTGAGGTGCAGTGACTTGGCTTGGGTTCCCTGGGAGCAGAACCTAAGGTGGGGATTCTTATGCAAGTGATTTATTATGGGAACACTCTCAGGAGAAAGGGAGTGATGGAATCAGGATAGGAGAAGGGAAAAAAGCTAAGCCAGAATATGCTCTCAGCTGAAGTCTAGCTTCAACCTGATCCTATGGGGAGTTCTAGAGTATTAGTTGCACCAAAAGGTTAGTCCTACCTTGAGGAAAGGAGTCCAGCCTTTTGTATTCCTGTATTAGGCAATTATTAGCTGTGGATTGGCTGCAGCTGAGGTTTCTGGAGTACCTAACATCCTATGGGGGAGAAGCTCCTGTTGCTAAAGGACAATTCTCCGGAAAGGGGCAAATGTGAGCCAGTAAGAGCAATTACAACAGCTGAGGGCTGGGGGCACCAATGGAGTAAAGGGATCTGGGTGGGCATCAACAGTCTTCCCCTTGCAGTGATGAAATCCATTTGCTTCTCACATTAAGCTCACTCTGTGCAAGTGTTGCTTCCCTGGGATTCTGGTTGGTCACAAGTTCTGGAAAACCTAAGAGGAGGATTGGTAGGAAAAACTACAGCCCCTGTTGCTACAGTAGATCCTGAGATCATAACTTTCACTCATTATCTTCTGTTTTTACTTTCCATTCCATCTTCTCTCCCTGCTGGTTAGCACTTCTCCAGTTCTAATAGCCTGCGTGCTAGAGTGATCAAGACTCTCAGTCCTGGAAAGTCTAGGCCCCTAATTACCATGTCTTTATCAGACCAAAGTTCCTGAATTTATGCATTTAGAGTTGAAACTGGCATAGGAATACTAAGAGATATCAATTATGATTGATATCTGAGTATCAATCATAATTCTACTGCCCCCACTATGTAGCAATAGTCCTTTATCCTCCTGATGACCAGAGTTATTATCTCTGCCAGTATATTAACTTCCTTTTGCTAGTCTACCAGAACAAGGAATACAAAGTGACCAGACAGCCACTATAGCTTTAAGTTCAGTGGGACTCAATGTCCCCCCTGGTGGGAGTGAGTACTTACTGAGAGTCAGGATATCTAGACCCACGGGTCCTGAAGATTCAAGGATAGGAATCTTGAATTCCTCAAGTATGTTACTGGAATGATGATCACGAGCAGGAAAACTCCTACTTCTACTCCTTTGTTCCCATATATTCTACCTTTTGGAGACACAGCACCAAATAAAGGGTATTGGTTTAATGAGTATATTACATCCTAAAGGATAGTGTTCTGTCCTCACAGGGAGTCATCTCCAAACTGGCCCTTAGCTGTATCTTCAAGAAGCCATTTCACAGTTCTATCAGCTCAGCAGCTTTGGATGGTGAGGTGTGTGTTAGACCAGTGGATTTTATTATCATGGGCTTACTACTAAACCTCCTTTGCTAAAAATTGGGTCCCTTGATCTGTTATCAAACAATGTTATGAGGGATCTCAACCCATATTGGGAATATTTGTCAATCCTGATCAAAATAAATCATTGCCCTTTTATCCATGTCACATCAATAGGCTGGTTGGTGTCTATGAGGGATGGTTCTGTATTGGAGGCTTAGATTTGTCTCTGCTGCTAACATACTGGACAGTCCACAGTGATAGCAGCTAGATCAGCTTTGGTTAGAGGGAGGCTCTGATCAACAGCTAAGCAATTTGCCTCACACAGACTATGTGTATTCTTACACTGGTCACTCCTCTCTCCATGCAAAATGGATGGCCAGATGTACTGCCTAGAGCTCTGCCTACTGGGAGCGTTTCCTCTCACTGCTCTCTTTTAGAAACATCTTGAGTAGCACTGTGATCTAGCAACTGTCTCTTATCAGCTTGCACCAACATACTGAGATGACCCATCTGTGAATTAAGTTTAGTTTTTGTTCTTCACTAGCTGGTCATGGGGAAACCTACCCCCACTCAAGCCCCAGTTAGGTCCTAGGTGTGAGCTGAGGGAGAAGTCTTGGAACAACAGTGGTGAATGACATGGGAATCTGGGCCACATGTTTGTGCAGCTTTCTTGTGCCCTCTGAACCAGATAGATACATCACTTCCATTTTATAAGTATTTTCAGAATTGGTTCTCTGGAAGCAGACTTTAGGAAAAATTTGGGGTGCAAGATGTTTTTAAAGAATCTGCATTTGGGACTTCCCTGGTGGTCCAGTGGCTAAGATTCTGCACTCCCAGTGCAGGGGGCCTGGGTTTGATCCCTGGTCAGGGAACTAGATCTCACATGCCGCAACTAAGAGTTCGCATGCTGCAACTAAAAGATCCCGCATGCTGCTACTAAAGATCTCACGTGCCGCAGTGAAGATCCTGCATGCCACAACTAAGAGCCGGCACAGCCAAATAAATAAGTAAATAAATAAATAAATAAACAAGTAAATAAATAAATAAATAAACAAACAAATAAATAAATAAATAAAATAAATAGTTAAAAAAAATTGTGTTTGTGAAACGAAGTGGAAGGAAACAAGACTGGGCAGAGGAGGAAGTCAAACTTCCACGCAGTCCACCAAGGCCTGGGCTGACCTGGTTGGGAGCTCTGCAGCAAGTGGTGTCATTGGGGTGTCCTGCAACAGGCTGCAAGAGCCAGGCCTTGTCTCCCTTGTCTCTCTCAGTCACTAGGTATGGGCACTGGGAATGGTATAACCTTGGGTTGAGTGTCTCTCTGCTGCTGAGGCAGACCCTGAAGGAGCAGATAGCTGGAAGTTGTCTGTACTTCCTACTGTTGGTTGGCAAGTCTTCCTTTGAGGGGCTCCATGTCTGTCTCAGCCAGCCTAACCTAATGACCCAGTGGGATAGGTCTGACCATATCCAGCTCATCATCTGCAGTTACGACTTCATGTCCCATGATCAGATGTTCAGACTCCACCAGAGCTCAGGAACATGCCAGAAACTGTTTGTAAATGGTGCCTAATTCTATGCTACAGATGATATACTTTTACTCTAGAAGCCCAAGGCTCTGTGCTGCAATTCCCCTACAGGGGCTTGCCACAAATTCTGCTTGGTGTCTTTCTTTACCAAAGATACTTCTACTGCCACAAGATTTGCTAGGTTATCTGGCCCAGACTGAAGAACTGCTTATACCACAGCTTGGACCTTCAATAAAAACTTTTTTATTTTTTATTTTTTACTCTGGGATCAACTCTAATCTAGCAGTCTCTCTTATCACCCAATAAATGGGTTGGTGCTATATTCCAAACAAAATATGCTACATTAAAATTCCAAATTGTCCTACCTCGTGTTGTGATTCTTCTTTCATACTAAGATATACAAGGTGAATAACTTGCTCTTTAATTTGAAGAGGATGGTTGAGCATGACCCAGATCAGTGAGGCCCTGGAATCTTTGTAAGGTTTATCTCCTACCCTCTGGAGCACATTAATTTCACTATGGCACCCTGAATACTAGCAACTTCTTGTTAATCGGGTCTGATTTATATGATATCATCAATACAGTGAATTAATGTGATGCACTATAGAATGTCCAGATGGTCCAGGTGCCTTCATTATAACAGGGAGCAGGAGGTGTATAGCCCTACATCGAGACAATGAATTAATATTTTTGTCTGTCTCACGTGAATGAAAACCATGAGACAGACTTGGCCAGAACTCCATTTATTATCTCATTTCCATAATGACACCAAGTATCAGCATCAGCTCAGACCCTGTGTACAACAGCCCTCCAAAGATCTGGGTATTCTCTTTTTCCAGTGTATCATGAACTGAGTGAATTGCTATGGTCCCCTGGGGGAAAGATTGGGGAATTTCTACATATATTTTCCATGGTCTTTTACAGTCCTTCCTAATGTAATCCCAGCTGCTACTTAAGTGAGTGAGTTCTGGGTCTGAGAATGCCTCAGGTCTGGAGATTGGGCAAAGGATCACGACGTTCCTGTTGGAGGTCTGACTTCAGCCTTCTGCTCGTCCATTTACGATTTCCTTGACTATACAAATTAAGGATTATCCTAATTGGCTGTCCATTTGTTTCCCCCTAGGAACCCTATGTTTTATTTGCTATCTCCATTGATCCCTGTGAGTCAAGCCATTCTGTCCTTGCATCTGGGTGCCACCCTCAGACATTTGCTCTTCTGGGATCCTATCATCCCACTGCAAGAGTGAGTGCAGTTCTGTAGCAGCACCTCCTGTTATCAGCTGTAGCTCTCGGAAGACGACCAGTCCCCAGTAAGCTTCCTAAGAGAGTTTGCTCTCTGAAGACTCAGCCTGCAACACTGGGTTAAGGCAAATTAAATGTAATTTCTTTACTGAAGGGTTTTAAAATGTCTTTTATGTGAGAGTGGAATGTGAATTTCCACGAACAGTATATAACATTTTGAGTAAAAACCCTGTTTAACGATTTTGTCATGCGACACTTCTTAAACTCCCAAACTGACATTCAATGTTACTGATGTTACTCAATGTTACTAATATTATAGATGAAACAATCTCAAAATATTATTTTAACTTTTAATTCTCTAATTATAAGCATGTTGTCATATCATTTTTATAATACTTGTATTTTCTTTTTTATAAACTGTCCATTGTTCATTTTAAAAATTGAGTTGTTAGTCTTTTATTGATTTGTAGAAGTTGTGTATATGTGGTGGGAATTAGTTTTTTGCTTAATATGATAGAAAATATTTTTTCTTTATTGTTACTTGACATTTGAAGTTAAGAGTTTACTTTTTTCTTTTCTCTCTCTTTCCTTTCTCCTTTCCTCTCACACTCCCTCCTTTTATTCCTCCTTTCTTTCTTTATTTCCTATCATCTTTTCTATCCTAAGCCACTGCAATAACCTTCTAACAATAATAGCCTAGCTTTCATTCCTGTCCCTGTCAGTTTTTTCTTCATACAACAGCCAGAATGATTTTTTTTTTTAATTTTTAAAAATTATTTATTTATTTGTTTGTTTATTTTTGGCTGTGTTGGGTCTTCGTTTCTGTGCGAGGGCTTTCTCTAGTTGCAGCGAGCGGGGGCCACTCTTCATCGCGGTGTGCGGGCCTCTCACTGTCGCGGCCTCTCTTGTTGCGGAGCACAAGCTCCAGACGCGCAGGCTCAGTAGTTGTGGCTCACGGGCCCAATTGCTCCGCGGCATGTGGGATCTTCCCAGACCAGGGCTCGAAACCGACACGTGTCCCCCGCATTGGCAGGCAGATTCTCAACCACTGCGCCACCAGGGAAGCCCCAGAATGATCTTTTAAAAAACACACTTGTGAATATTTCACACCTACTACTTCAAATACGTCAGCGGTTTCTCATTGCTCTTAAAATAGTGTACTAAGTTGGTTACAAGTGTTCTCTAATCTGGGCCCTCACCTACTCCTGTAACCCCATCTCTAGCCACTTCCTTTCTTTTCCTCTAGTGTGTCAGGCCTCGTTCCCCTCAGAGCCTTCACACATACTGTCAGCTACCCCTCTTCATGTCCCTGCAACTCTGCCTGGATAATTTCTTGTTTTTCAGACCTTAGCTTAAATGGCATTTCTGTAGGAACAATTTTTCTACCCCTCAGATTAGGTCTCTATCATATGCCCTTGTGGCATCCTGTAATAACCTTTGTAGTCCCTGACCCAACTACACAGTATGTACAATTAACCATTTGTTTAGTTAACTTTTTGTATCTCCCGCTAGAGTCTTATCTCTGTGCTGTCAGGAATTCTCTCTCTCTCCCCCTTGCCCTCTTTTTGTATTCCCAGCACTGAACAAAGAGCCTGGCACAGAGTACATTCTCAGTAAATAACTATATAAAAACTTATGAAGGAAAGAATGATTGAGGTTTGAGAATTAGGCAGTAGGAAAAATGACGAAGATTTTAGTACTGTGCTGATAAAGTTATAGTTTTTGCTATGGAAAATGAAGAGTCATTGAAACATTTAATAACAGATCAGTTTTATGTTTGTTCTGTTCTTCCCTCTCTTCTTACAGAATGTTAGATTTTCAATCCATAATTATTTCTTGGGGTTTTTTTTTTAATATGACCAGGAATCTGCATGGGTAGATAGTAGGACATCTGTAATTCTTTAATTAAAATAGAATGTATTTTTTCTCCATTGGTTTAGGGAATGGATTTTAAAGTTATAGCAATATCTATATATATTTGACTTTTAAATTTTATTTTATCTTAAGCAAGTAATTTTTAAAAGAGACTCGTTATTTCTTCTTAATGCTCTCCCAACCAAAAAAAAAAGGAAAATTGCAGTGGTCCAAGCCATATGACAATGTTTTATGAAGCAGGTCAACATCACTGTACTAGGGAATCACCGATTTAAGTGGTAATAACATGTTCAATGCTACTTTTGTGAAAGAAGGAAAATACCTATGTGAGTGTCAGGTCTTAAAGAAAAAAGATCTATTTGTTGTCTTATATTTTTAAATCCAGAAATTATTAGATAATGATCTAATAATACACATGATAATAATAATAACAGAATAATAATAATAAGCAGAAAATATATGTCTGTGCTTCTTTACAGAATGGCTCAGTAATTTCTGTTTTAATATTAGTACTTACTTTCATTTATGTAATGCTTTTCATGTTCAAATTACTTATCCAAAATTAAGTAATTAATCCTAATACTAGACCATGCAAGGCAGATAAGAATTATCTTCATTTTACAGATTAAGTCAAATGTACTGTATTCCAAGTGATTGCTGTTTTAAAATCTCCAGTACCAAATGGTCTATGTTCCTCTGGAAGCATGTGGAAATCCAAATTTACATAGTAATTATGTGTTCAATTGTGCTGAGGAAGCAAGTGGCAGGCCCAGATAATCTTCCAAAAAAAAAAAAGAATACTAGTAATATACAAAACAGAGGAAAGCAGTTTTTCATTCCTGTTGAATGATAATATTATTATTCACATATAGTGTTTTTCTCCTCAGAAGTTCTCTAAAGCTAAAACAAAAACAAAAACCCCAAGCCACAAAATGCTGTTTAATGTACAGAATCAATGCAATGAGTTGGTTGAATTTGCATCTTGCCAAATGAAAAAGAAACCACAGTCTATTTGGAGATAACAATAACGCACAGCCATTTCCTTATCATTTGGTACATACATAGTAGTATTGGGCTGCATTCTGGTTACTATTAATATACCTTCTTCATGAAGAAATTTTTTGTGAGGAGAATTTGTGTTAAAAAATAAATTATAAAATATTGTTAGGAAGTAACTCCTTAGCCTTACATTGTGGAAGGACTCATAAATATGCCATTTCTATTTTTGAAAAATCATAGCACTTTTTTCTCTTTTTTCATGGCAGAGAGACAAGTCATAATTGATACTGGAAAAATGAGAAACGGTTATCTATTGATCTATCTATTATCTCCTCAATACTGTGTTCCACTGTGTTCAGAAGAAAAGCCATCCCCATTCAAAAATAAAAAAGGAGGGTGCCTGGTTGATGGTATTTTTGTTCAGTGAGAACAGTTCCTTCTACACTGGCTGATATTGTGCAAAAGTGCCAGAAATATCACTATTTATAGATTCAGGAACTTCTTTTTCTGATAATATGGTGTACCAGATATCTGGAGTAACTCTTCTTGTAAAGAACATCTGTAAGTCCAGTATAAAATTTGTTTAAATTAATGCTTAGATGATCCATTAGGAAAATAAGGGAAATTTTTGGAGAAATGACAAGAAGGCATGAATCAGAAGGCAAGGGAGAGTCAGAGACACTTTAATGAGCTATGAAAGGGCTGTGGGAGACCAATCTTGGGACTTATGCAAAGTGAAAGATTGGGCCATAAAGCTAGATCCTCCATATCCTCAGTGGATGGACCAGAAAAATTTCTGTCTCCTGGCGGGTATGTAGGGATTCTTGCCTATCTCTGCCATGGCTCTTGGAAAAGCAGGAGAAAATATGTCTCCTGAGAAGTCTCCATGAGGCCTGCCCTAACATAGGTTTTTTTTTTCTTTTTTTTTTTTGGCAGAGGTGGGATGCCCAAATCCATACTATTGAGGATTGAAGAAGCTTTGGATGAAAACTTAAGTGCTCTCAGGCTTTTGGGTGTTCCTACGCCCTAAGCAAAATCAAAGGCAAATCTCTCTGGAGGAATTCATTGTAAACTCAAGCTTCAGTGCTGTCCTTCAGATAAAATTCCTCTGCATGTAAGCAGGCAATAAAAATCATAAAATATATGTGGAACCATGAGCAAAGACCAGTAAAAATATCAAACTACAGAATCAGACCAGCAAAGACTGGGTATTGGAAGTTATCAGATACTAAATGCAAGTATGAATATTTAATATTTTTAAAGAAGATGCAGGATACTGTCATAAATACCATAGAAAACAATAGTCTACCAAAACTAACCAATTAGATTTAAAAAAAGAACAAGAAGGGCTTCTGGAAATGAAGTATACATAAAAGTTTGTGAAAAACCCAAAAGGCTGTTTACACAGCAGATTTGACATGATAAGGAAAGGAATAATGAACTGTAACATGTCTTGAAGAATAGAGTTGTAAAGTTGGAAACTATGAAAGAGAGGTACATGATATGTAAGATAGAGTAAGATGGCATAATATATATCTAATTGGAGTACCAGAGAGAGACTAGAGAAAATGGGGAAGAGACAATATTTTAAAGAAATAATATGATTATACAAAATGATGAAGGGTATGAAACTCAAATTCTAGAATGAACCCCTAGAAGAATCTTTTTTTTTTTTTTTAAGATTTATTTTATTGATTGATTGATTGCTATGTTGGGTCTTCGTTTCTGTGCTAGGACTTTCTCTAGTTGCGGCAAGCGGGGGCCACTCTTCATCGCGGCGCGCGGGCTTCTCACTATCGTGGCCTCTCTTGTTGCGGAGCACAGGCTCCAGACGCGCAGGCTCAGTAGTTGTGGCTCACGGGTCTAGTTGCTCTGAGGCATGTGGGATCTTCCCAGACCAGGGAGCGAACCCGTGTCCCCTGCATTAGCAGGCAGATTCTCAACCACTGCGCCACCAGGGAAGCCCAAGAAGAATCTTTAAAGACGAATCCACACTGAGATCTATCCTAGTGCAAATGTAGAACCTCAAAGGCAAGTGAAGATCTTAAAAGCTGAATGATAATTACTTACAGTTAATTTCTACACAGCAACAGTAAGAGCCAGAAGACATTGTAATACAACTTTTAAGCAGCTGAGATAAAATTTTTATTAATCTAGAATTCTATGCCATGTAAAACTCTCTCAAGAACGATTGTATACTAAATGCTCATTAGAGGAAATTCTAGAACATTTACTTCAAGAAGAAGCAAAATAATTTCAGAAGGAAGAGCTGAGAAGAAAACGTGAGCAAAGAAATTGTAAACATGTACATAAATTTAAATAACCATTGAGCATGTTAGACATCAGGAACGATACCTAGTTTGTGAGGTAAAAACGATGAAGGTAAGTTAAAATACTGGAAAACAGTGGCTTTCAAGATGAGAAGGTATAGCTTGAGTTAAAGTATTCATAGTCCTTATAATAAGTGAGAGGAAGGGAAGAGTGTTATATCATCTGATATTAAGATAAATATCCATTTTATATTTTAGGGTAATCACCAAAATAACGAATTAGAGTATAAAATTTCCAACATATTCAAGGGAGAAATATAAAATGAGAGCTATATTTATGTGAATTAGTTCAACTTGTTTAAGCTGTTAATGTATGCTAGAGAACTTTGTGCAATCCGTCTTTCACATATTAAGGCAAAATATTTTAACCCTCTTTCTTTTCTTCTTTTTCTCTCTCCTTTTCTTTTTTCTCTCCTTAATTATTCCTTGGATATCTTGTATGTAATAGGACTTAGGTAGGTGCTGTGAATTCAGAGATAAATAAGACAAAGCCTTTGTTTTTAGCAGTTCAAAGACCACCTACTCTCTGAAGGAAGGAATATCCTGATGAAACAAAGAAGTAATTTTGATCCATGGGAACATGAATGTAGCTACAAGGAGGGCAACTATGAGAAACAAGAGATCAGGAGGGTACAAGACCCTGAGCTACCAACACAGCTCTGAGTTGCAGAGTTACGAGGATGATATAGACAGTGTTTATTGACTTGGAAACCACATTTGATCATTTAATGTAACTTTAATATTTTCCTTGACAGAAGTGATCAAGTTGAAAAAATGAAAAAAACTAGGTACCAACTTTCTGCAGATTTTCCCCCTCCTTAGCATGTATAGAATACTTATTATGTGCTAAGTACTTTATATACATTGAACTATTTCATGCTCTCAAATGATATATGAAATAGGTACTATTACTCTCTCTATTTCAAAGATGGGGAAATCCAGGCTGAACTGAGCAAAGTGACTTGCACAAGAACTGATTCTAGAACCTAGACTGTAAGTGAACAGAAAGGGATCCATGCTCAAACAAGTTTGGGGTATACAGGTTTAAGAAAGCTAAGCATGCAACTTTACTGATATGTTTTTCAGATACGTTATGTGTCCCTAAAGGGGAGCTGTAGTATGCAACATTTCCCAAACTTGTGGAGCTGGTATGTATGTTTGACCAGCACAACCTGTGGGATGCAATACAAATGCAAATTTATTTTTGTCTCCCACCATCTCTTCACAATTTTTTCAGGGGGGAATGTGCTTCCCTAGCCCCTGGATGAAAACTGGACAGAGCTAGATTTTCTGGTTACTCAGTAGTAAAATAATTGATTTACTTTAAGTTGGAAACAGTATCTTAGGTCAGTTATTAAAATCTTTTTCCCTCCTCTAGCTTGGGCTAGCTGTGGGGAAGTATCTCTCTCTCTCTCTCTCTCTCTCTCTCTAGCTAGCTGCTTTTACAAGATCTTCAGTAGGAGCAGGAGGAGGGAAGGAGGGAAGGAAAGGGGGACTGAAAATTCTTAATTTACCTTGCCATAGCATGGCTTTATGCTTTCTAGGTTTGGCAGATGTCTGATGCTGGATCTTTCTCTCCTGAGTGATTTGGAAGTTTCCTTGCATCTTTTCTGACACAGGCAGTGATGCTCTATTTTTCCTGCTGCAGTTTCCCTCTCAGCCTTGGTTTTCTGCTGATCTGCTTTATATATACTCACTCTGTTGAGCCCTATGACTCTTCCAGCTGGTCCTCCTGCCAAGTTTAATTGGCTGCAGGCCACTTTTTTTTTCAGGTGGCCCACTTCCGGAATTCATCTATACCTTGGAGTTTATCAACCTATCTCTTGGCCTGACAAGCTCGAGGTCTTGAGACCAAGCCAAGGTAGCCCCTTTTCCCTCTTTCCTGCCACAGCAGCCAAGCGTGGTTTCATGCTTATTGGCTCTTCAAGTGGGAATCACCCTCCAGTTCACTTTGTGTGCCCAACTGCGGTAGTTACATGCCCTCTGACTAGTACTATTAAAACCCCTTTCATAGATGTGAAATGAAGGACAAGCACCTCTCCATCCTTCTCAGTTCTCTTTGGTGATGATGGGGTGGGGGGGGGTTGGACCCACAGTACTCTTAAGGTCTCTCTAAATAAATCCCTCCCACAAATCTTCTTTATTCTATTTCATTGAATCTAAGAGACTATCTATATTAGTTATCTATTGCTGCCTAACAAATTATTCCCCAAATTAGCAGACATTTATTAATACACACAGTGTCTAAGGGTCAGGAAACCTGGAGCAACATAAGATGGTTCTCGTTCAGGGTCTGTCATGAGGTGGTAGTCAAGGTGTCAGCCATGCAGCAGTCACCTGATACTTTCACCAGGGCTGGAAGATCCGCTTCCAATATGGCTTACTCATTAGTTTGTTGGCAAGAGGCTTCAGCTCCTTGCTGGCTGTTAACAAAAGGTCTCAGTTCCTTGCCATGTGAGCTCTCCGTGGCAGTGTTCATGACATAGCAGCAGACTTTCTCAAAGTGCAAAGTGACTGATGTGAGAGGAGATACCAAGACAAAAGCAGCAGTGTCTTTTATAACTTAATCTTGGAAATGACATACTATCACTTCTACCATATTCTATTGGTTACATAGAGCACCCTGGTATGGTGTTGGAGATGTCTACCTGAGGTTGTGAATGCTAGGAGGTTGGGGTCACTGGGAGCCATCTTGGATGCTGGCTACCATACTATCTATTGTAAATGTACCATTTATTTTATGCACCACTAGGAAAGGAAAAAAAAAACGTTGAGGATTATGACTGAAGTCAAGTGTAAGACATATCTAATTTCAGAAATGTTGAAAGGTGAAAGAAATGAGTCCTAGAATTGATGACATGCAGAAAAATCTCCTTTGTGGGTAAGAATATTTTAAAATCATAAAATTGATTCCTGATTATTTTCATTGAAGCTGCATCTTGGTCCATCCATTCTCCATCTTTCTTCTTGGACCATTCTCACGCACTAATTTTCTGCTGAATGCTTTTTGGTAATGTTGTTCTAGTTTGAGAACTAGTTAGTTCCCTCTGCTTGTTTTTGTGGTTTAAATCCCTTTATTAGTAAATATTAACAGAATGCCAACATTGAGCAGAATATCATGCAGATTACAGTAGGACATAGATAGTCTTTAAGTGACTTTGTAATCTCATCATAGAGAGGATAAGTTACAGCAAACATAATGAAAATATCTGCTTAACTGGATGGTAGAGCAAATTTTTTGTTTTAAATAAACAATCTGAAAAATTAGTTCAAATATTTAAATTGCATCTTTGAGGGTCTTATGAACTATACAGTTTTTAATGCAGCTTTTTAAAAATGTTTACTTAGTTGAATTCAGGTTAATAATCGTTGCCATTTTAGTATCATCCACCAATATAATTTGGTACTTAAAACTACAACAAAGTTCAAACACATTTACATTGGATATTTATAACTATTTTTCAAATTTTAGGATGATTTGCAGGGGAGGGCATGTGTATATTTGAAAGCATGCACTCTGAAGTCAGGCAAAGCTAGGTTGAATATAGATTCCAATATAGATTCCCAACTATAGTGATATAATTGGGCTCGCGTTAACCTCTTTGAGCTTCAGCTACCTTTTCTGCATAAGGATGATGTTATCCACTCTATTAAGAAGTAGTGAGGATTAAATAAAACAGTGTATGTAAAGCCTTTGTCTATTGCCTGGCACATAGTGACCCCCAACAAATGGTAATTATTCTTGTTATTTACCAAGAGACAGTGTCGAATTTGATGTGTTCTGGCTTCGTGTCTGTCTAAGGTTTTAAGAGCATTTAAAGAGAAAGTGGGAATTTGGGTGTTGGACAAAGTTCATACTGTCCCTGCACTTTTATTTTGAAAAAGACTTAAAAATCCAGTCCATAATGGCTGACCAGTTACTCTGAATACAAGTCCTTTAATCATAATAAAAATATACATTTAAAGACAAGGGAGGGGGCTTCCCTGGTGGTGCAGTGGTTAAGAATCCACCTGCCAATGCAGGGGACACAGGTTTGAGCCTTGGCCTGGGAAGATCCCACATGCCACGGAGCAACTAAGCCCGAGCACCACAACTACTGAGCCTGCGCTCTAGAGCCCGTGAGCCACAACTACTGAGCCCACGCCACACCTGCTGAAGCCTGTGCGCCTAGAGCCCGTGCTCTGCAACAAGAGAAGTCACCACAGTGAGAAGCCCATGCACCGCAATAAAGAGTAGCCTCCGCTCACTGCAACTAGAGAAAGCCCGCATGCAGCAACAAAGACCCAACACAGCCAAAAATTAAAAATAAAATAAAATAAATAAATTTAAAAAATAATAAAGAAAAGGGAGGGAATTCCCTGGCTGTCCAATGGTGGCGGTCCAGTGGTTAAGACTCCATGCTTCCACTGCAGAGGGCGTGGGTTTGATCCCTGGTTCAGTAACTAAGATCCCACATGCGGCGTGGACAAAATAAATTAAAAAAAAAAAAAAAGAAGGGAATGTAAATACATTGTATTTAGAGAAAAGGGAAATTTTAGGATTATATTTGATAAATAGTATAGAAGGCAAACTTGACAGTAATATACCATAAATAAGAATAACTAAAATTGATTTATTCTTTTAGATTAAACCACAAGGGGCTAAAATACTGAAAAGGAAAGATATACAAAGACTATTTGAAATGCAGGAATTTTTAGCATGGCTTAGTTTAGAATGAGTCTAGGAAAAAAATCTTTATTTGTGACATATATTTAACATATAGCTCTCTGTGACATTGCTGTGGAAGAAATGAGTTCAAGAAGAGCAGGGAAGCCATAGGTTAGGCAGGGTGCTTAAGTCATAACACTGGGTCGTTTGCAGAAAGATCTTGCAAAAACTGAAATCTCCAACAGACAAAAGAGATATATTTTTAGTAGTTTAGTGAAAATACTGAAGTGTAAATTTCTTTTTATTTGGAAAATAGAAAAATACTTGGAGTCATTTTGTGTGTGTATATATATATATATATATATATATATATATATATATATATATATATATATATATAAGCTTTTAAAAATGAGCTAAACTAACACATGTAGCTTCCAGTAGAGACACATTTCCATATTAGAAGTAATGTTGTAACTAATAGTCATTTTATTTTAAGATTACCACTTGTATTATCTACTGTTAACACAACAAGCAATGTTTTGGGAAATTAAACTCTATTAAGAAAAAGAGGGATTCTATCAGTCCTTCTTATTGACCTCTTTGCGGTTTTCAGTGCCTCTAAGTGTTGATTCTTTCTTTTCTTGGCTTTCACTATCTAAATGCTTCTTGCCTTTGTCAATCCTCTATCTTCTTGCTGGTTATGCTTCTTCCTCCTCACCCCGAAAGTGGGCTTAGTCCTTGACACTTTGCCATTTCCTCACAAGAGTCTTTCTTTAGGAGGCTCACTGAGATGATCCTCAATCTCCTACCCTGGCCGTGACACTTTTCCCTGAGATTTATTTCTTCGCCTCAGTCTGCCAGCCGGACATATTTCTTATGGCCAGTTATGCTGAGTCACTGAAGTCAGCTTTAGTTTTTCTCTCTCCATTTCTCCAAATCAAATTAGTCACAATTTCTCTTTTTGGATTCATCTTCTCTGGATTCAGACAGGTTTTTTAAACAGAAGGATAAGATGGGCTGGTGCAGGTGCCCAAGCATGATTCTGTAGGTAGCTTCCAGTGGTGAGACCCAAAGTGAAAGCAGGCAGCCAACGTGACGAGGACTCCTTCACAAAGATGCTAGACAGAGTGTGAGACTCTTAAGTAGAGACAAAGCGGTGGAAACAGGGGACGTAAGACCTGAAGAAATGTGGGAAGTGACGTTTGGTGGAATTCCACAAGCTGTCAGAATATCACCATAGGTAATTTTTTAAAAATTAATTAATTAATTTTTGGCCACATTGGGTCTTTGTTGCTGTGCGTGGGCTTTCTCTAGTTGCGGTGAGCGAGGGCTACTCTTCATTGCGGTGCACGGGTTTCTCATTGTGGGTGGCTTCTCTCATTGTGGAGCACGGGCTCTAGGCATGTGGGCTTCAGGCTTCAGTAGTTGTGGAACGTGGGCTCAGTAGTTGTGGCACACGGGCTTAGTTACTCCACAACATGTGGCATCTTCCCAGACCAGGGCTTGAACCCATGTCCCCTGCATTGGCAGGTGAATTCTTAACCACTGTGCCACCAGGGAAGTCTCACCATAGGTATTTTTATAAGGCATCTTCAGCCTCATAAAGGGAAAGTAGTCTTAGATGCACTTCCTTTATATGAATGTTACAACAGTCTCCTAATTTGTTTGTGGATCTCTCAAGTCTTCACCTTTTTAATACATCTTGTATACTACTTTTAGGTTAATTTCCTTAAAATGATCTCTTTACCCATGCCTCTTCCCTGTGCAAAATTTTATTGACTCTCTTTTCCCCATGGGATAGAATGCTTTGCCTGGCAATGGAAGTCTCCCACACTTTTACCCACTTCTTATATGGGTCTGCATTACAGGAAAACCAGGCTACTTAATATTTATACTCCACAACAGGTGAAGCCCCACACCATTCTCACTCTCCCTGTATGATTCCCTTCACACAAAATAACATCTGCAATTTTTTTCGTGAATATAAGCCTCCAGATTTTCTTTTTTTAAACTAGAGACAGAAACACTTGTATTATTGAATAAGTGTTAAACCAGAATGTGATGTGAATCACAAGCAATATGCTAAGACATTGCAAAACAGAAAAAAAAATTTCTCCTTTCTATGTAGCCAAGCAAATATAACCCATTACATACAAGTTATCAAGATAAACGATGACTAGTCCTCAAGAGGACTTGATAGTACCAATTGTCACACATAGTTCATCCTAACTTCACCTGGTAATTGGGGTGAGTATCTGTTAGCTTATGGGCTTCATCCAGAGGAATAACAAACTTCTCATATCTTTATGACGGGAGGGAGTTTTGCAAATTTGAACAAGGTGCCCACTGAAGTTAGGCTCCTACCGATCTGTGGGAACTGTTAGAGGGAGGAGATATTTCCTTGATGTGTACATTTGAAAAAGATGGCTCCCAGGTACTTGAGAAAGACATTCCTGGGTCATAAAACTGAAAAAAAAATAAGACAAAAAAAAAAAAGAAAAAAAAAAGTCAGCTGAAAAAAGGCCTATCTAGTCTTTAGTGAGATACATTTTTTTTTATATTTTATTTTTAACACCTTTATTGGAGTATAACTAGTATAACTGCTTTACAATGTTGTGTTGGTTTCTGCTGTATAACAAAATGAATCAACTATACGTATACATATATCCCCATATCCCCTCTCTCTTGTGCCTCCCTCCCACCTTCCCTATCCCACCCCTCTAGGTGGACTCAAAGCACCGAGCTGATCTCCCTGTGCTATGCAGATGCTTCCCACTAGCTATCTGTTTTATATTTGGTAGTGTATATATGTCCATGCCACTCTCTCACTTCATCCCAACTTACCCTTCCCCCTCCCCATATCCTCAAGTCCACTCTCTACGTCTGCATCTTTATTCCTATCCTCCCCCTAGGTTCATCAGAACCTTTTATTTTTTCTTAGATTCCATATGTATGTGTTAGCATATGATATTTGTTTTTCTCTTTCTGACTTCACTCTGTGTGA